>NC_056733.1:1651400719-1651533219 GCF_019279795.1 Protopterus annectens
CCCCCTCTTTCATATCTAATTGTTTAGTGTGCACTGCAAGTCTTAGGATACTAACACATTCTTTCCATTTCACCTTTAAAATATGCAACATCTAGTCCAAGATGATCAATTATTGGAGAGCTTATATTCTGACTGTGAGTAGTCAACTTGGGATTAGTGCTTCTGTTTTGCCCCTGGTGACAGAAGGAGCATAAGGGCATTATTTCCTGGAGACAGCTGATCACCTTAAAAGCCCAATAACTGTTTCATAGGTGCCAGCTTGAAATTTGTGCTTATATTTTGCTCATGGTGAGAGAATGAGAAGGGTGCATATATTCTTGACTGTCTCTGTTTGAGCACTGAGTATCTGTATTTGACCTTCCTAACTGGTCTGGTTGCTATTCAAGGCATCTACCAGGAAAATGCTACAATAAGCCTGCAGATCCTTGCACCATTTGAGACAAGACTTTTAATCACCAATGAGCCTGTGGCCTGCTTCTCATCTTGGAATTGTTGCCACTGTTTTGCTTCTGCTGGTAGAAGAAGCAAAGGAGGATTGCATCCCAGGAGCATGAAGCTGTAGTGAGACCAGCACTAGTAGAAGCAAGGCAGTGACCAATCAGGCAAATCCCCTCTTTTCATCATTCTTGACAAACCTAATTCTTTCTTTCTTTTCAGTAAGTTATGCCTGATTAGCTGCTGTCTAACCTGACTACAGAATATCTCCCTAAATACTTCTATTAATAATCAGGGTCTATTTAATAGTTTCCCCTCAACTGTTTGGCAGTGCCCTGTACAGATGCAGGCATCTTGAGGTGGCATTTCCTGTAAATGTGCCATTGAAATTTCAGGAATGCTTAGTTGCACAGAGGGGGATTCGTTTTTAGTTAAACACTGCACCCAGAGTCGCAAACCAAATACTCATGACATTACTTTATATTCTCACTGCACCTGCCTAATCAATAAAAAATGACCTTATGTCATGGATAGTTTACCACTATCTCCATTACCAGATTAGTGAATATAGGCATTCTGTGGCAATGTAGAAATTGCTTCATGTTTATTGACAACTAACTCTCAAACAAACTTATATGGTATGTGAGAGATGTAGTTACACAATGTCAGTGGAGGTAAAGCTCTCGCATAAAAGCACTCCAGATGTCAATCAGGTTATCAGTAGTACACACATTGCCCTCATCACAAACATTTTAAAGCAGACTCATAGATGCATATATACTGAGGCACTTAAATGTAACCTTCCTGAATCCAAAAGACCTCCTAGATGAAGTACACATAGCAAATACCCTCTGAAGCTCAGACTGCACTCTTTCAAAACAACACCCACATCATCACATACAGTCACATTTCATGGAGCCTCATCTTCTAATCACATAGGCAAGCCACCACACAATCCAACATTCTAATCATTGGAGACTACATTCTGAGACACACCAATATCCCTCTCACCACACTAACTAAGGAGGAAGCCATGGTCAGCTGCTTGTCATGGGCAGGGATATACCACATTATGCTTTCACTTAGGTGACTGGACCACACATATAGGTATGAGGTGCACCTTCCTACATGATATAAACAGACATCATGGAGCTCTAAGAACATGTATCCCAGGATAGCAGGACCCTAGCACTGAGGAGTATTTTACCTTTTCAAACAATGATGCCACAATGTGAATCAAAAATGACTGATCTTTAATATTTGGTTTAGTTTCTGTTGTCATTCTAAGGGGTGCAATATTTGTTAGAATGGCTAGGGAGATGGTCATCAAACCAAGCTGCCTTGCCACTGATGGTCTGCACCTCACCCCTCTAAGCTTTCAAATATTATCTAAAACATTGTCTTCCCTCATAATGCCTTTTTTAGGATATGCCAAACTGAAAGTACTTCTGACATAGCAAATCAAAGCCAAGAAAATCTAAATGCATTACTGGTCAATGCTAGGAGTCTAAACAAGAAACTCCACTTCCTACAAGCTCTCGTCCCCCCAGAGAATGCTGATGTCTGTCTGGTCATAGAGACATGGGTTACAGCCACCTAGAGTACACTGACAGTGCAAGTTTATAATGCCTTCTACAAATTAAGACCAGCTACTACAGAGAGAGAGAGAGAGAGAGAGACTAAAGCTGAAAGCATCTCAGTTGACATAAAAAATAAATATATTGCAAGGCTGGTAAAACAGAACAATGCACTTGAGCTTCTCTACTTTCAAATCACCATAGGCAAAATCCCATACCACTTCCTTGCAAACTATGTGTACCCCTCTATGACCCAGAAAAGCAATAGCATGTATTTAAACTTATTGGAAACACTCACCATCTAACCTAATATCATATTCATGGATGACTTTAATTACCCCAGTATTAACTGGGAATCATATTCAACAGCAAACATGCAGGCACAGAGATTCCTGGATTTTGTAAACAAAAACTCCCTGGATGAGACTGTCAACACACTGAACAGGGGTGCAAAAATACTGGATCTGGTCCTCTATAATATGGGAGAATGCTGCACCCCCCCCCCAGTGTATTGTCTTTTTAGGTAAGTTTAGACCACAAAATGGCCTCCTCTAAAGTAAAATTAAAGCCCAGAACCCCAGCTAACCCTGGAATATTCAGGAACTACTCTATGGTGAACTTCCTACTATTAAGTGATAACCTGGCAAAATGTCAAGCTCCCATAAACCCTGAGAACACTGCTGTCTATGCAGAACTCTTCACAAAAAAACTTATACAATTATGTTAATAGCTACATAAAGGCAGCTGTACCCACCAGGAAGAAGTAAAGATTTAACTCAAGAAATAAGCCACCCTGGTGGAATCACAAAAAACAATAGACTGAATAACATTAGGAAGAAAATCATGGCAAAGTTAGGAGGTAAAGCACTAGGCAGGGTAAAAGCACTCTCATCAAACTAAACAAACAACTCAGAGGACAAATAAAGTCTACCAAAGCCAAATCTGAGGTAAATGTGGCATCCCAGGAAAGGGACAACAATAAGGCATTCTTTGGCTATGTCCACAAATCTCAAGGACAATATGCAATGGAATGTGGAGCTCATGATTAATGGAGCCACACTGATCCAGAAGATTTAGCAAACCTACTGGCTGACAAATTCAGGTCTAACATTACCCCTCTCTTCCCCTCAACCTCTTCTCAGGAAATACCATCAAATATACAATAATGCCACCTTCTATCACTATGGAACAGGTTGTCAATGCTCTCTCGAAGGCCAAGAACACACATAAATCAACCCAGACAATCTCTAAGGATGCCTTCAAAATAGCTTGAAACATGACTATCAGACCCTCTGAAATTGCTATTTAAATGTAGCTTTTATGTCATCTGGTGGATAGCCAACTGGCTCACAGTCAGGATCTAGGAAGTTCGAACTGAGTCCACTTGCATGTGATGCAGAGTTTCTCCCTAACCCAGTCCAAGTGTAACTTGAACAATTAGATGGGGAACAGGAAATGCATCCCTGGTTTGACACCTATGTCTCTAATGAACAGAGGCAACTTGTAAATGGTTCATCTCCAGGCAAATGTTTGTAAATGTTTAATCTCCAAACCCCTGCTTACACTTATCAAGGGTATGAGAACTTGTCAGAGATTTGGGATGCACGACTAGACTTAAAATGGCCCTTGTGGTCATTAGCCTTGTACACATGTATGAATACATACCCATACAAATAGAAATCTGCAAAGAAAAATTGTGCTATGTTTGACTCCACAGAGAATAACATTTATACCACAAGCTTTCACACATGTGAAGAAGAGAGTACAGGCAGGGTGGAATGGGTGGAGAAGAGTGTCAGGAGTGATTTGTGACAGACGGGTATCCGTAAGAGTGAAAGGGAAGGTCTACAAGAGTGTAGTGAGACCAGCTATGTTATATGGGTTGGAGACAGTGGCATTGACAAAAAGGCAGGAGTCAGAGCTGGATGTGGCAGAGTTAAAGATGTTAAGATTTGCAATTGGTGTGACTAGGATGGATAGGATTAGGAATCGGTATATTAGAGGGTCAGCTCATGTTGGACAGTTTGGAGACAAAGCAAGAGAGACGAGATTGCGTTGGTTTGGACATGTGCTGAGGAGGGATGATGGGTATATTGGGAAAAAGATGCTAAGGATGGAGCTGCCAGGTAAGAGGAATAGAGGAAGGCCTAAGATAAGGTTTATGGACATGGTGAGAGAGGACATGCAGGCGGTTGGTGTGACAGAGCAAGATGCAGAGGATAGGAAGAAATGGAAAGAGATGATCCGCTGTGGCGACCCCTAACGGGAAAAGCCGAAAGAGAATGATGATGATGATGACCACAAGCTTTCACACATCACCATTCACTTTTTTAAGTATCTAAAACACACTGTAAAGAACCAGATTTTTTTTTTAAAAAGCATTCAATCACAGTTAATTACTTACATCATAATAAAATTAAATCCTTAAAAAAATGGTCTGATGGGTAAATTTTTCATTCAGATCAGGCTCATGTGCACTATTTAAAAGTGTAGTCCATTTATCTTCCTTACCTTCTGTGAAACTAATTATATGAGCATGCCTAGATGAAATTTATATTATACCATGACCCCCCCAAAACATGCACGCTGATTGGCCAGCATACCCGTTGTAAATCGAGTTATACTAATGGAAAAAGGTCCGGTTGCCCGGACTTTTTTCCATTAGTATAACTCGTTTTTTTAAAACACTGTCTCGCTATGTTAAATGGGTTTAACATAGCGAGACAGCTTTAAAATAAGCAACAGAGATCTCCGTTGCTTATTTTAAAGCTGTCTCTCTTTGTTTAACCCATTTAACATAGCGCAACGGAGAAAGCAAGATCTCCGTTGCTTTTTTTTTAGTGTTTCGCTATGTTTTGCCCACAGCTCTGATGTACATCTCAGTACATCAGAACTGCCGCAGATGCCAGACATCTGCGGAAGGGCAGTAAACAGGCATTATACTATGCCATTATTTAAGAAAAGTAATAGTTTCTTTTCTTAAATAATGTCATGGTATAATAGCAATAACCCACTTCTGGGTGTGGGTAATGCTAAATTTACCCACGGTTGGCTTTGTTTGGTCCCTCGGGCTTCACCCTCGGGACCAAACCACGCCAACCGTGGGTAAATTTAGCATTACCCACACCCAGGCGTGGGTTATTGCTATATTATTTCCATTACCCTAGAAAGAAATTTAGGATTATTTCCTGCCTGCACAATACATAAATTAGTGCATTATTGTTATCCTCCCTTTAATACTAAACACGTTATATTATTCTGTCCTTCAACTTCTGATTATCTTACCTTCATACAATGCTGCAGATGAACAAGAACAAGAACACTCATCTATTTACCTAATTAACTAAATAAACTAGTGGAAACTTCAACAAGCCATTTTTATTCATCACACAGGGAGGGTATCAGAGAGAGAGAGAGAGAGAGAGAGAGAGAGAGAGTCTACCAGATCTGCTCATTAAAGTGATTTTTATCTGGACTAATCTACTGTATTTTGTTTCTTGTTAGTCCTGTCACCCTCTGGGTCACAAGCAGGATGCCAGACTTCACTTGAGCCCTCGGGATTACCCTGTATAATTTTATAAAAGAATATATGTGATGTATAATGTTTGCAACTTTCAACTTTGGTTTATTTTCTTTTATATAAATGTATGTTTGCCTATGTTTTAAGTGATAATTCAGTAAAGGTGTAAAAAAGGCATGATCAAACCTTACAGTGTTGGTTGAAATATAAGCCAGTCCTTTACTTAGTAGGGAACATTTATTTTCCATTATTTTTCTTTTTTAAATGTTATAAAGGATATTCATCTGGCTGGGTTACTCAGTGTTGTCTGTGGTTGATATGATGGTAATTTTCCTCAAGCACCGCTTCCACCTTTCCCTTGACTCTGATTTTACTGACTGTAATTCCTTCATGAAAAGATACTATCAGAGGAGTTCTTCAGGTCATGAACATCCAGCTGACTAGTTATACCTAAAGTGGTATGAGGCATTGATGATTTTATACCTTCCCGATGTGGTAATGCATTTTCTGCCCATGTATTGGATTTATTTATTATTGTCACATCTGAGTAGATTTAACTTTAACTGCAGCCTGTTTTTTTGGTCAAGAAAATATCTGTCCCTTATGAAAATCATTAGAATCTCTCAGAAATGTATGTTGTTTAATGCTTTAGCAAGTGTTTTTCACGGATGTCTTGTTAAATTTGCATTCAAAGGACCTGAAATCAGTGGCTTTTCTTATTGCATTGTGTAGTTTGCAAATGTCTGCCCACAGAGTATTTTGCTTAAAAAATCATTCATCAAATGCATATTGTAGATTTGGTTCCAGACACTTTTCAAATGTTCCAGACACTTTTTACAATATGTGGGCATTTACTAATGTGAAGACTACTTGATATAACTTATTGATCTTAAAAAGCTTGAAGTGACAAATGCTACCACTGATGATGTTTGTATTGCTAAGTTTTAAGGTGGTATTCAGTCATTACTCAGATGCATTATGACTATTTGTGCTGGATATGCACAGCTCAGCCATGATTCATAGATGACACTTAAATGTGATGTAAATGAGACATGATGTAACACACCACATGCTAATGTAGCACTGTACCATCTTTTTATGAATCTCAGTAGATGTTTCCTGCTTTTCCACACCAACCACAGATTTTTACATAAAGTGGGGTCTCACCAATCCTATCTACTTTACAGTCTGCAAAAATGCTACCACTTGTCATGCTATTTCAAAGTGTGAACTACTTGTCTTGGCCAAGCCAAAATGGTTTGCACTTTAATAATCAGGAGATACATGAGAGGCTCAGAGTGGAAAGAGACATTATAAGGGTCTTAGTGGGAATGTATGACCCCTATAGGGCTGCTGGAGGAATGTATGGACTTCCTATACCTGAGGGCACTAAGGTATGTACAGCCCTCACTATACTTGCCATAGAGACCTTCCAGAGACAGACTAAGGACACAATGGGGATCGCACAGGCTTCTGCCTTGAGGGCTGTGCAGCAGTTCCTGTATGCATTCTTGGCACATGTGGATCAGTACATATATTTCCCAGTGTCACCTCAGGAATGAGCCTGGACTATGAGTGCATTTTATGGGGTGGCACATTTCCCTGGGGTACTTGGTGCAATGGATTGCACCCATGTTGCAGTTACAGACCCATTTATTCCAAGGGGAGGAATGGTACCACAAGAGGAAGGGGTACAGTCCATAAAATGCCAGGTAGTGTGTGATGCATGGGGGTGCATAACTCATGTGATTGCCCAGCATCTTGGCAGTGCACATATCTGGCACACTAGCTCACTCCACCAACTCTTTCTGCATGGTAGGATGCCCATTGGTCATCTTGTTGGTAAGTGGATTTTTTTTGTATATTTTATTTAAGTACTTATTCATGGTAGAATGGATCACTGAATACTAAACTACTTTTTGTTTGTTTTGCCTCCCATCCTTTTCTCTCTCTCACTATTTTTTTTTCTTGTTTTTCAGGTGATGCTGGATATCCACTGGAGCCAAGGTTCATGACGCCAATGAGAAATACAAATGAAGCTGCAGAAGAGCTATATAACACATTCCTGTCCCAGACCCATTGAGAGGGTCTTTGGACCCCTGAAGACCCATTTTAGATGTCCAGATGAGTCTGAGGGTGCCCTTCAATATGACCCAGTCACTGCATGCAGGATGTTTAGCTCATGTTGCATTCTGTATTACGTGATCATGCACCAGTCTGGTGGTGAAGTGACCCATGCAGTCAGTGCAGCTCTATGCTCCAGCCCCACTATGACTAAATATAACCAGCTGGCAGCAATAGTAAGCAATCCTTTGCTGCAGAGTCATGAATGGCATATGACTGCACAGGTAATGAGGCAGCATGTAGTCCAGAACTTTCTGCTGATGTGGTGTACATACGTATGCAGGTACTGAATGCACTCATTTGGTATAATTAGTTAAAACAGTTATTTTAATATTTGATGAGCTCATGCATTGCATTTGATTGAAAATATATCATATTCATATGTACATTTTGCAATTTCTTATGAGATCAATTTTATTTGCTGAGGTTCTGCACATCAGATTACTTTTATTTTATCATGTACAATAATTATTGACTACAGAAACAAAAACCTATAATCATGTGTGCAGTTATGTGGGTGGAGTGGATGCAGTGTTTATTTAAATGGCAGGATGCTAATTTTAGTCTGTAATTTTCTCATCACTGTATTTCCATGAAAAGGTGTGTATTAATACATTTCAGGTAATTGACAGCTGTAGGAATGTTAATACATGGTGCTCTGGTGTTAATGACTGCAATATCATGTTATGTCATGCATATTTCTTTCAACAGTTCCCTGAGGATCTAACAAGTGCTATTACAAAGATGCAATGCTTACTGTTGTAAATTGTCTTTACCCCTGACTTCTTTTTTGTCATACTTTTTTCCCCTACTAGTTAAACCATTCAACAGTTATAAATATGAAATTATAAGTAACAGAATTATCAAAGTTAATTCACAGTAGTTCAAGATTAAATAAGTCATACACATCTCCTAAGGATAGGCAAGGTGACAGTGGCAGTGATTTTGAAGATGGCTGTCATGAGAGCTGTGTGGTGAGTTGCTTCGATGTTGTGACTTGATTGATTCAAATAACACTGCAGACATTGATTTGACAGTGCTTCGTGAACATGATTAAGACATCAAAGTACAGGTTCTGGTAGGTGCAGATGAACACTGACATGGCCTGCATGAAATCTGTTGTGATTGTCCTCCCCAACTAGTTACAGTGATTCCTGAGAAGCATTTGAAGTTTCTCTAGAGAGTATTTTGCTAGGTTGGGATGTTGGTTATTTTGACATTGCCTAAAAAGGCACAATAGGAGAGGCGAATGCCTTTGCCAGTATCCAAAAGCCTAGAGGAGAGAGGTGCAGACCATCTCTGGTAAAGCAACATGGTCTGTCGACCATGTCTTCCCAGCATAACAGATATTGGATCTCAACCACAAATAAAGAAATAAGACAGCAATCTGAGGCACAAAGTAATGACCAAATATCTCAACTAATGCCTTCACCAGACATCAATTATGAGTACAGTAGAATCACCCCACAAAACCGAGATATATGGTTAGCTAACAACAGTGTTCTTTATAATAGAAACAGAACTTAATCAGACAAATTAACTGTGCTAAATGATAAGTTGGTTTATGATCCCTCCAGCCAACAAAACTGCATGCAGAAATCTCAAATGTTTTCCCAACCTAAACAGACCAGGTAGTTACCAGTGCACTAGATGGAAAATGCACTGACCTCTTGATATAAATAAATTAAGTGTTTGCTAGAGTATAAAAATACACTACTTTAATAGCTAGCTAGATAATGAAATCAGAGCAAGTAAATCAGTAACAGACAATGAGAGGCGAAATGCACTTTTTCAATATAAGCACAAGGAAAGTCAAATAAATAATTCAAGAGATCAACAGCAGTGTAGAAACAGAGGACCTTATTATGCTCAATTTACAGTAGGAGTTGGCTGCTTCAAATCCCCAGGTTTAAAAAGCAGATCAACAAAGGTGAGTGTGGGTGGGAAAACTAGCAGGGAATCACCAACAGTGTTTTAGATTATGCAGGCTTGAGATCTTTTCAGACAAAGACAAAGGCCCAGAAATTCACTATATAAGTATCACTCAAGAAACAATTTAACCAATGGAAAAACATGAAATATGCAGCCTAGCTAATTTAATTGTCTATCTCTTACACAGAACAAAAACACCAGGCCAAGCAGATTTCTTAAAACAGAAAAACAAAATAGAGCAGGTAAAACAGAAAGCAACTTTATCACTCACAGACAGAAAAAATATAGGTTTATTTTCCTCACCCAGCAGGAATCACCAGCAATGCTTTATACAGACTTGAAATCTTTTCAGATTTTTTTTTATTTTTCACCCATTTATGTTCACTTTTCTACAGTTTCAAAATCCCTTGGAGTGTATCAGGTATTTACCTCCTAGGTTAAGGATCACTAGCCCTCTACCCATTTGGGGATGTCCTCACATAGTCAAGGGGTGGCATTGTTCCTGCAGTCACCCCACACATGCCAGACTGGAAAGCTTCAGAGAATGGGTCTTTGGAACTTGGTTGAGGATGCACTGGAGGAAGCAGTTATTCAGAGGATTTAGCCATTTTAGGCTTGGCTGCAGCATGTAGAAATCACACTTTCCAGCTGGTGCCAACACCACAGGTCTGCAACCCCATCAACATCAGGGTCATCCACTGCCCCACCATTTGGCAGTGGAAATGTTTGAGATTCTGTGGGCTGGGACTCCTGCAGATGCTTCTACCCTTCTGACCTTATCCTTTCACCTCCACCCGCTTACCTATTTTTCCACCCACACTACTCTTTCATTTAAAAAAAAAGATAATTAGTGGGTCTAGTCCCCAACAAAAACATTGTGCTCTTATTCTCCTACCTCCTCTAGCACAACCCTTTTGATGTTTTTCCTTCTATGTTCCCATCCTTGTTGTGTCTCTCGTTTTCAGTCTTTCCTATCTCCCGTTCTATTCTTTAATGAAAATATCAGGCTGTCCACATAATGATACCCCATATAAAATATATTAAACTCCTTTATCTTTTAAAATATCAGTAATAAAAGATTTGCAGTCTGCAGTTTGCTTCAAGTATTTTAAATGTGTCTGCAGATATCCATGTCTGTCCCTAATATTAGAATATATACAAAGTACTGCAAAGTAATACAAAGGTTAAGATTTCCACACAGTCCTTTGTATCTGCATAATTTGTGGCTTTAGATACTTCATGCTCTTGCCCCAAGTAGGCATGTTTTTTTCAAAATGCCTTCATTCTTCCTTATTCATCGCAATTGCATTCCATTTTGCTCATTTACCTTTGAGCTATGAGCTACGTATTTTAACAAGAGGGAGGAGCATAGGGTGACATACAAGAGTTGAGAAAGATGCACACAGGTGGATTATATCTTATGTAGAAGGGCCAGTCTGAAGGAGATTGGAGACTGTAAAGTGGTGGCAGGGGAAAGTGTAGTTAGGCAGCATAGGATGGTGGTTTGTAGGATGACATTGGTGATCAAGAAGAGGAGGATGAGTGTGAGGGCAGCACCAAGGATCAAATGGTGGAAACTGAAAAGGGGTAATTGTGAGGTGATGTTCAGGGAAGAGTTAAGAAAGGCACTGGGTGGCAGTGAAGAGTTACCGAATAGCTAGGTAACTACAGCAAATCTGGTAAGAGAGATGGCTAGAAAGGTGCTTGGTGTGACATCTGGAAAGAGGAAGGATGACAGGGAGACCTGGTGGTGGAATAAAGAAGTACAGGAGAGTATACAGAGAAAGAGGTTGGCGAAGAAGTGGGATTGTCAAAGAAATGAAGAAAGTAGATAAGAGTATAAGGAGATGATGTGCATGACAAAGAGAGAGAGGTGGCGAAGGCTAAGGATAAGGCGTATGAAGAGTTGTATGAAAGGTTGGACACTAAGGAGGGAGAAAAGAACCTGTACCGATTGGCTAGACAGAGGGACCAAGCTAGTAAAGATGTGCAGCAGGTAAGGGTGATAAAGGATAATGAGGGAAACATACTCACAAGCAAGGAGAGTGTGTTGAGCAGATGGAAAGAGTACTTTGAGAGGTTGATAAATGAAGAGAATGAGAGGGAGAGAAGGTTGGATGATGTGCAGATAGTGAATCATGAAGTACAGTGGATTAGCAAGAAGGAAGTAAGGATAGCTATGAAGAAGATGAAGAATGGAAAGGCTGGTGGTCCAGGTGACATACCTGTGGAAGCATGGAGGTGTTTAGGTGAAATGGCAGTGGAGTTTTTAACTAGATTGTTTAATGAAATCTTGGAAAGTGAGAGGATACCTGAGGAATGGAGAAAAAGTGTTTTGGTACCAATTATTAAGAATCAGGGTGATGTGCAGTTGTAGTAAGTACAGAGGGATTAAACCGATCAGTCACAGCATGAAGTTATGGGAAAGAGTAGTTGAAGTGAGGTTAAGAAGGGAGGTGATGATTAGTGATCAGCAGTATGGTTTCATGCCAGGAAAGAGCACTACAGATGCGATGGTTGCTCTGAGAGTGTTGATGGAGAAGTACAGAGAAGGTCAGAAGGAGTTGCATGGTGTCTTTGTGGATTTAGAGAAAGCATATGACAGGATGCCTAGAGAGGAGTTGTGGTATTGTATGAGGAAGTCGGGAGTGTCAGAGAAGTATGTAAGAGTGGTACAGGATATGTACGAGGGTAGTGTGACAGTGGTTAGGTCTGCAGTGGGAGTGATGGATGCGTTTAAGGTGGAGGTGGTATTACATCAAGGATCAGCTCTGAGCCCTTTCTTATTTGCAGTGATGATGGACAGGTTGATAGACAAGATCAGACAGGAGTTCCCATGGACTATGATGTTTGCAGATGACATTGTGATCTGTAGTTAGAGTAAGAAACATGTGGAGGAGACCCTGGAGAGATGGAGATATGCTCTAGAGAGAAGAGGAATGAAGGTCAGCAGGACTAAGACAGAATATATGTGTGTGAATGAGAAGGAGGATAGAGGAATGGTGAGGATGCAGGGAGTAGAGGTGGCGAAGGAGGATGAGTTTAAATACTTGGGATCAACAGTTCAGAGTAATGGTGATTGTGGAAGAGAGATGAAGAAGAGAGTACAGGCAGGAAGGTGTGGGTGGAGAAGAGTGTCAGGAGTGATTTGTGACAGATGAGTACCAGTAAGAGTGAAAGGGAAGTTCTACAAGAGGGTAGTGAGACCAGCTATGTTATATGGGTTGGAGACAGTGGCACTGACAAAAAGGCAGGAGTCAGAGCTTGATGTGGCAGAGTTGAAGATGTTAAGATTTGCACTGGGTGTGATGAGGATGGACAGGATTAGAAATAAGTATATTAGAGGGACAGCCCAGGTTGGAAGGTTTGGAGACAAAGCCAGAGAGGCAAGATTACATTGGTTTGGACATGTGCTGAGGAGGGATGCAGAGTATATTGGGAAAAAGATGCTAAGGTTGAACCTGCCAGGTAACAGAAAAAGAGGAAGGCCTAAGATAAGGTTTATGGATGTGGTGAGAGAGGACAAGCAGGTGGTTGGTGTGACAGAACCCGATGCAGAGGACAGGAAGAAATGGAATCAGTTGATCTGCTGTGGCAACCCCTAATGGGAACAGCCGAAAGAAGAAGAAGACCTTTGAGCTATGTGGAATATTTTGCTCATAACTGTTACATATGTGTGAACTGCTGCACTGTGAATGCCACCCTAAGTTTCTAATTCTCTGATAGATCTTAGCAAATCTCAGGCAGAGGGAGAAGTATCAGTCACCTTAGCAGTGTCATATATTTCTAGTAGTGGAGTGCCTCTCACTATAAGTAGATCATTCAATCTCCTACTTTCATGAGCAGTTTCAGTGTTAAAAATGGCAGGGGGGTATAATCTAACCCATCCACTCTGCAGTCAGACATCTCCAAACTGCATAGTGAGGTAACATATGCACCTAATTTCAATCTCTATGAGTGAAAATATAACAAAAATTACATGTGCTATTCATCTCTGAAAAATGCTCAATAGCCACTAAACAATGTAAACTTATGAGAAATGTTAATGACTTTCATAAGTGCCAGATTTTTTTTCATGGGAGAAGAAAGAAGTTGCACTTGATGTTAAAGCAGTTCAGATGGTATTATTAATAAATTAATTAAATACATAGAAGGGCATTGCAATACCTCATGAGGAAGATGTGCAAGCCATATTGTCTCATACCACTTTAAATATAACTAGCCAACAGTATTTTATAGAACTGCTAGAAATCCTCTAACAACATCTGTTCATGGAATAACAACAGTCATCAGAACTGCAGATGAGGGGAAGGTTAGACAGTTGCTAATAGAAGATACAGTAATGAAAATTGATATATGTAACCTACAAATCCTCAATCCAACCCAATTCAGATTCATCAAGGGCAAGTCCTGCATACATAATCTGATGAACTTCTTTGAAAAAGTCACAGAGGCAACAGATGAGGAAAAATAAGTGCACACTGCATATCTGGACCTTGCAAAGGTGTGCAACACCATTCCACTTTATGGAATCATAGATAAACTTTCCTAGGTAAATATTATCCACTATATAACTCTCAAATAGAACTCAGGAAGTAAGGGTGGGTGGCTTTGCCTGCTAAAAAAAGATCTGTCACTAGTAGAGCACCCAAGGGCTCAGGCCTTTGACCATTCTTTTGTGGAATTTTCTTATCAGAAGACAAAGAGAAAATTAAGGCTTTTTGGTTGACAATTTTTGCAAATGAGTGCAAACTTAGTGCCATCCTAATCTCCCCAGAGGTCCCATGATCCTACAAGAGGACCTGTTCTAAACAAATAATTGTTGTTAAAACAATAGACTAAAATTAAATGTGCAAATATTTATAATCCTTTTCTTCAGCAAGCATGACTCACCTTGTAAGTATTATATTGACAATTCCCTGAAAATTAAATGTATGGCACTCAGATCTAGAAATGGAATTGTTCCACTGTACTCGGGACTTGTTAAGCCAAACACTGAGTACAATGGCCTTTATGCCACACACTTGTCCAAACGCCTGTCATAAATGGAACAACCACAATGCTTTCAGATTAAAAATCAAGGACATAAATCATGAAAGCTATGCAGACCAACTCAAAGCCTTGGCCTCATCTTGGTGTCACAACAGGCTGTTTAGTGGTGACCTCTACATTATGAATAGTGGCTCAACAGACCATATTTATGATATATTTACACATTGGGAAGCCCAATGGTATTTTAAACACATGTTCAAAGGGCCTCAATCTCCTTTTGCAAAATTAAAAAACATGCTGGAAGGATAAGTAGGTATCACAAATAATACTGTTTCTGTGGAATCATCTTCCACTCTGCATAATGGAAAGTACATATCAAAGACTGAAGCAATAATAATTTCACAAACTTTAGTCATACTTTGACTTAGGAATATGGTGCATTCCTGTCATGGTACCAGAAACCCAAAAGACTTGGAGACATTAAACTGAGAGAGGGGCATCAAACTGAGAGATGGATGGCCCCTTTGTTGTGAAAGGAGGTAGTAGTCCACAAAAACTTACAGGCCAGATGGAGGGATGATAAATTCAACAAGGAAAGTGTAGATCAGAGTGCAAGTGTGTGTGTGCTATATCTTTAAGAAGCATGCAAGGCTGTATGTGCACATATAAATTACAGACACGTGCAATCTCTAGTGCCATTTTGAAGGAGCAGCCAGAGAGAGAGCATGCATGATCACAGTTAGTTTGTATATAAGTTACTTAAGTTAAAGTCAGTAAGTTTCTATAGTAATGTGGTTGTATAAGATAAAGCTGCTTAAACAGAACCCATGCAGACTCTTCTATTGTGTCCTAGATAGGAGAGCGACATGATGTCAGAACTGGGATCGAAGAGAGAAGAATATTCGGAACCATGAGGTGCAAAGACGATAGTAAAGGTAAAAACTGAGAAAAAAGAGCACAAACAGAGCCAAAAAGAATCAAAGGTAATGAGAAAGGTAATGAGAAATAGCACAATTTGATACAAAAGACAAAAGAGGGGCATTACAAGGGTGCAAACTGCATTATCTGGCAAGCGGCAAGCATGATAAGTTTGTTAACTAAATAAAGTGTTTAAAATAAAAGTATTTGATGAAATGATTAGCAGTAAGACAAAATGAGCATGTTTAAAGCAAAATGAGTTGTTGGCATTTTCTTATCAGAAGACAAAGAGAATATTAAGGCTTTGCGGTTGACAATTTTTGCAGATGAGTGCAAACTTAGTGCCATCCTAAACTCCACAGAGGCAAAGCTGGGCATGTCTAGAGTAAAATGAGTACAAAAAATTTACATTGGGCATGAAAAGGGCTTAAACAAGTAAATCGAATATAATAAGGAGAAAAAAGGGCACATTAAGCAAAAATAAAGCAAGGTGACTGTATGTGTTTTGGCAAAGTGCTGCATTTGGGCATAACTATGACTTTGTATTGTATCAAAGGCATAATTAAAGTTATTTGAAGTATCTCAAAGTGGTAAAAGTGCTTACAGTGTCTAGTTATTGCTGTGCACGTATTTTGAAAAGTTTATTGTGTGCAAAGTGCAACTATTTTGAGAAATTCAGTAAAAGTATAGCCATTTCGAAAAGTTGTGCTGGGTGTGTCTATTTGCAAAGTGCTGCCATTACAGAGTGCTTCTTGTACTGTAAAGAGTTGCCTAACAAGGTACCACCATTTTGGGACCATTTCAGTTGTTGTATGCAGTTATTCACAAAGTGTAATTACTTTGAAAAGTTATTCAGTTTTGGGCAACAGATGTTTGATTTATTCACATGGTGCAGTTACTTGACATTAAAAGGGTATTACAGTGCTCGTGAGTTATTCAGTCGCATTGTAAAGTTATTGAATGTTTCTTTAAATGATCGTAAACGACTTTAGCAAATGATGACAAAATAACTTGAGCATTTTAGCCTTTCTAACGATATCACAAAAGTACCAAAATACCGAGAAGTTTATTTCGTAAAATTATTCGAAGGTACTTCGAGTTTGTTCATTCGCATAATTCTGAAAAGCCTAAAAGGTATAAGTTTAGAGCACAAAAGCACTGGACAAATACTGGCATTAGTTTCATGTGCATATGTGTATGTTTGTGCTCATTTGCAATACCCTTCGCTGGTATGTGTTAATATGGCAAACGGATTTTGAAAACCCCTACCACTTGTATATGATCAGAATATTGCAGAGAACTGGAGATTATCTGAGCAAGAAAGTATGATATTTTTGTACAAGCAGCTTATGCAAATAGAAATGCACACTCCAGGGCATTCATTTTGCTAAACCTGGCTGGGTCAGAGGCCATAGAAAGAGAGTGTTCATTTGTGTATGCACCAGCAGTATATGAAGGAGAAGGTGCAGACCATCATATTGTTGTACAGGCTGAATCAAGGGAAGACCCTGAGTGTTTGAAGCACAAGTTCAGAGAAATGTGTAAACCCCAGGTGAATATTACATTAGAGAGGCATTTGTTTTACACCAGAAATCAGAAACCGGGAAAACATTTGAAGCTTATATAACTGACTTGAGAAACAGAGCTAAAATGTGTCTGGTGATTTAAAGGATGAGCTGATAAAGGACAGGCTTGTGTGTGGTATTAATAGTGCTGCTGTGAGAAAGATTTGACTTTCTGACAGTGATTTAAAATTTAGCAAAGCCATAGAGATTTGTCAAATCCATGAGGTAACAGAAAAACACATAAGTATGCTTGTGAATGACAACAGCATGGTTTCAACTAGTTCCAGAGCAAACGTATATAATATGCAACATGTGGCAGCTACAGGGTTTCCAAATAAGGCATGTGGCTTTCCAGAAAGTTCTAAGAAAGGAGCTTGCAGTACAAGCATGAATCAGTAAAACCCAAATCTAGCTTCATTGTTAATTGTGGCAATTGTGGTGCGAATCATGTCTAAAAGAGATAAGGGGTCTATATCATATATTCAAAATTCCAAAATGTCGAACACCATATGTTCAAACTTGGAATTTCGATTATTGAAAACATTGAATGCTCAGAACAGCAAATTTTTTCCCTGGGAAAAAAATTGCTGTTCCGAGAAACATACACACAACACAAACACACCAAAATAAATAAACCATACACATACAGATAACAAAATTCAACCCCACATTAAACCACACATACATTACTAACTATCCACTTACCTTAACCCACACCCTAACCCTAAGGTCCATAACTATTGCACACATACCCTACGAAACTATACACAAACAAAGCAATTAATACACACACATACAGTTAACAAAACCCAACCCTACACTACACCATACGTACATTACTAACTATCCACTTACCTTAACCCACACCCTAACCTTAAGGTCTGTAACTCTCGCACCACAGTGGAGGAAATAGCAAAGCCAAGCAATGGCCCACTGAAATCTTGCCCTAGGTAAGATTTTAATGTTCTGGGGCTTCGCTATTTTCATCATTCGATGTTGTGGGTTCGAAGTTTTAACGTTCAGTGTTTTACCTCTTCGTAATTTTGATATAGACCTGAGATAAGTGCTTACATTTGGTCAGCAATGTCACAAGTGTAAAAAATTTAACCATTTCCAAAAGCTGTGGAAATCAAGTAAGCCTCATTCAGTTGTAAATAAAGGTCAAACAAAAAAGCAAGTTGATCAAGTAGAGCCCAAGTAATTAGCTTTCTATGTAGATGATGTATTAGTGTTTGGTAAAAGAGTTGATGCAGTGAACTTAACAAGAAGTGAAGTATTTGTACTGTCTGAATTAATGGAAAATCCACAGAGCTCAAAGTAGACACTGGTTCAAAGTGTAATGTTATATCAGTGGACACATTTGCTGGAGTGAGAACTAATAAACAACTCAATGTAACCAGTAATGCGAGACTTGTTCCTTATGGAGATGAAGAAATTCAAAACTGAAGGCTCAGTAATGCTTTCATGTTATTTGGCCGAGAACTGTTACAACTTGTTATTCTATGTAGTCCGAATACCAGCACAGTCTTTATAGTTTGAGAATGAATCTGCTTTCTTTTGCTAAAGAGGTTCATCACATAAGTGCATTTCCGAGTTCTAATTTCTTTGAGGTCATTTTCTCAGCGTATGCTGATGTTTACATTGACAAGTTAGGCAAACTTCCAGTTGTGTATTCCATGAAGTTAAACCCAGAGGTCACTTCAGTAGTCACACCAGCAAGAAGAATTCTGATAGCTATGCAAGATATAGTTAAAGCTCAGGTGGATAAAATGGTGCATCAAGATGTGATTTGTCCAGTCACCGATCCAACTGAATTGGTGTCGTCCATGGTAGCCGCTAATAAAAAAGGCTCAGACAAAATCAGAGTATGAATTGACTAAAGATCCAATGTGACAGTCAAATAAGTTGCAGCTCTAATACCAAATGCCACTGTATTTTCTGGTTTGAATGCAAGGAGTTCATTTTGACAAGTGATGCTAGATCACAAATCTTCATTTATAACTACTTTCTGTACTCCATTTGGCAGATACAGATTCCTAAAGATGCCATTTGGAATAAATTCTGCAAGTGAAGTCGTTCAGCATGCAATGGAGCAAATTTTTTTCGTGTTATCCTTGTGCCATAATAGCAGATGATTTATTGGTTTTCTAGACAGAGCACGTGAAGTAAACTTGAAGCTCAATCCTCTGAAGTGCAAATTCAGACTTCCAGAAGTTACATATGTAGGACATTTATTTACAAGTACAGGCTTGAGACCAGACCTGACCTAGCAAGCAGCTATTCTTGAGATGTCAGCACCAGATAATGTACAAGCTTTACAACGTTTCCTGGGCATGGTCAACTATTTAGGCAAATTTATACCAGACTCCAGTGAGTTTACAGCACCTTTAAGAGAGCTCACATGCAAGCATGTTGCATGGTCATGACTGGAACAGCACCAGAAGGCATTTGAAAACTTCATGCAGAAAATTGCCACCCCACCTACATTAAGATACTATGGTGTGAATAAACCAGTTACTCTTTCCTGTGATGATTCAAAATTTGGTGTAGGTGCAGTTATACTTCAAGAGGACAGACCAATAGCCTATACAACTAGAACACTAACCCAAACTGAGATGCAGTATGCTCAAAGTGAGAAGGAGCTTTTGTCAATAGTATTTGCATGTTCCATGTTTTATGATTATATTTATGATCAAGCTATTCAGACTGAAACTGACCACCATCCTCTAGATACTATTCTAAAGAAGCTTATGCATTCCGCTCCAGCAAGATTATAAAGAATGATGCTCAACTTGCAAAAGTACAATTTTAAAATGGTCTATGCAAAAGGCAAATTGCTCTATCTAGCTGATACCTTATCCAGATTGCTCCGAAATACAACAGAACAGCTTGACGCAGAGAATTTTAACTTTGATGTGATGTCAGTGAATACATGTTCCACCACTAGACTTGATGATATATATATATATATATATATATATATATATATATATATATATATATATATATATATATATATATATATGGGTCCCCTACACATGATCAAAATTTCAGAAAGCAGAAACCCATATGGTTGAGACCATATGATCGACTTTTGAAATCTCGAGCATGAAGAACAGGCATCTCTGTATAGTGTGGAATGGGAAGAGTCCCATCTTCTGCACTGTAGTGTGATCTCAGAGTTGGTATATTTAAATTGCAGTGGATGGGGGGGGGGGAGCATACTGGCAGGCTTGCTAGCAACTTCTAAGTAAGTTTTAATTTTTTTTTTTTTTTTTTTTTTTTTTTACATGATCGAGATTTCAAAAGTTGATCATATGGTGTTGGCCATATGGGTTTTGGCTTTTGGAAATTTCAATCATATGTAGAGGACCCATGTTTGCTGGCATTGCTTTTTTGCTTCTGATCTCTTCTGAAATTGGTTCCCTCCCTATTTCTGTGGTGGTATTAAAGTTTATAAAACTGGTCTAACAGCTTTTTTGTTATCTGATTGCTTCAAGGCTTGCTGATTTAAATAGCCCCTGTTTATAAATTCCTGCATACACTGTTAGAAACTGCTTGTGTTCTGACTGAAGAGTGGTCTCAATCAATCTGGAAATATAAATGCTGATAAGTATAATTCTTGGCACTTTAACTTTTCAGAGTTCTGTATTGTCTTAATTTTTGCCTGACTGAATTATTTTATATATTTGCTGAATGAATTATTTTATATATTTGCTGGCATTGTTTTTTTGTTTCTGATCTCTTCTGAAACTGTTTTATTCCTTCCCACCCACCTTATTCCTGTGGTGTTTGTTATAGTTGGTGGCTTTGCAGTTGCCCGCCCTACTGTAAATTTGATCTGGGATACGCCTCCCAGTCTAGTGTTCATTCTACCTAACACAGAGAGAACATTTGAGAAGGCCAACCCACTTAGGTTCTTAACCTTGAATTATCTTCTGCTCCTCCTTCCTCCCCTTGCACTTTACTAACAAAAAAAAATCTCCTTGTGTTCTGACTGAGTGTGCTTCTGCACTTCTTAACTGTTCAGAGTTGAATAAAACAACTGAATTTAGTTCAGAATACATTTTGAATAAATTGCATTTATTTAAACTGTATTTGCTTTAATACTGCTACACACTAAAGTGTGTTACCTTGCACTGCAATTGAATTGTTTGTACTGTTGTTTTAGCTGCTTTCTGAAAAAAAAATCTGAGCTTGTTTCCTGCCTTTCCTGTAACTAGTCTAGTCCAGATACAGATTTGCTGTATCCAGGACTGTTGGTAAGCTTCTGAAACCCCAAACCTTTCTGAGTTGGAGGGAAGCCCTCTAGCTTATCAGTGGGAGAGGTAAACACTAGGTAGCCTATCTATCACAATAGGAGTGGTTTCTGGACCAGAAATTGTAGTTACTGGCCGTTTGGGCAGTTTTTCCATCTCTTTTAACTATCTGGTTTAAAAGCCCACATTTGCCCTTGTTTCCCACCTTTCCTGTAATTAGTCTAGTCCAGGAATAGATTTGCTGTATCCAGAACTGTTTGTAAGCTTCTGAGCCCCCAAGCCTTTCTGTGTTGGAGGAAAGCTTTCTAGCTTATCAGTGAAAGTGGTAAGCACTAGGTAGCCTATCTACCACAAGAGGAGTGGTTTCTGGCCCAGAAATTGTAGTTGCTGGCTGTTTGGGCAGTTTTTCCATCTCTTTCAACTTTCTGGTTTGAAAGCCCACATTTGTGCTTGTTTCCCACCTTTCTTGTAACTAGTCTAGTCCAGATACAAACTTGCTATATCCAGGACTGTTGGTAAACTTCTGAGCCCCCTAAGCCCTTCTGTGTTGGAGGGAAGCCTTCTAGCTTATCAGTGGGAGTGGTAAGCACTAGTTAGCCTATCTACCACAAGAGGAGTGATTTCTGGCCCAAAAAATGTTGTTACTGGCCGTTTGGGCAGTTTTTCCATCTCTCTTTCAACTATCTGGTTTAAAAACCCACATTTGCGCTTGTTCCCCACCTTTCCTGTAATTTGTCTAGTCTAGGTACACATTTGCTGTATACAGGACTGTTTGTAAGCTTCTGAGTGGTGCCAAAGTCTGCTCTTCAATTTTTCCCTTAGATCTGCTAGTTCTCTCCTCTCCTGCACTTTTACTAGCTTATTAGTTTAGCACCTTACCAGACTTCTTGCAGCAATTATTGCAGCACACAAAAGTGCTACCAGCACTAAATGTTCTACTAGAAAACAGCTCCAGTATTTATTAATGCCCACCCCTCCAGGCATGTCTAAAGGTCAGTTTCCTGTGCTTTGTCCTATTAACCTGGTGAACGTGGGCATCCTGAGGAAATGTAGCAACTGCCTCATGTACACTGACAACCCTTTCCTCTTACCTCCCAACACTCAGACTTGTGAGAGATGCACTTATATATCCAAACTGGATGGTGCAGTGATGCAGCGGTAGCATTGTCACCTCACAGCAAGAGGTTCTCCCATTCGATTCTCAGCTGGGGAGCCTTCTGTGTGGAGTCTGCATGTCCTCCCTGTGTTCATGTAGGTTTCCTCCGGGTGCTCCAGTGTCCTCACACATTACAAAGACATGTGTCTGGAGCATTTCTCCCCGGGCCTTTGTTGCAAATTGGTTTCATTCCAAGTTAGATTTTCTCAGTTTACAAATGTTAAATAAATAAATTGGAAGTCACGCACTCTCCAGACAAGACCAGAATAGCTGGCCAAGAAGAGAAGGTCAACACTTGCACCACACCACATGGAACACACAGCCCTCCAGAACACACACCAGCACTGCCTTCACAAAAAACACATACCACACACCCACCTTTGTGGAGGATCTCAATAAAAATCTACCCAAACAGCAGAGACCTCCAAGGCAGAAATGCACCTGACCATGACAACACAACACTAATCACGAGACACATAAATCTGCTAAACAGTGTGCCACTCAACCAAAGCCCCTAAGGCAAAACAGCATGCCCAACACACTAATCATATGTGACTCGACAGTGAGACGCACTGATGTCCCACTCACCAGGTTGAATAAGGAGAAAGTAACAGCTGCCTGTCAGGCGCCAGGATCCATCACATAACACACACACTCAGGTCCCTCAATAACAGGTACAAATATGAATCTGTCATTGTATATGTGGGTGTGAATGACCTGAGACATACCTCACTGGACTACATGAAAAGAGACATGGAGGAGTTCTTGGATTATGTAGCCCAAGTGGGTATGAACCTAGCCCTGAGAAGTATCTTACCATCACCCAGAATGATACCACAATACAAGCAGAAAATGATTGATTTCAACAACTGGCTAAGTTTCTGGTGTCATTCTAAGGGGATCCAGTATCTGTCTCCCTGGGATGACATGACTGACAGACCTCAATGCTTTGCCACAGATGGCCTGCATCCATCACCCCTTGGCTTCTGGATATTGGCCAAGACTATCGCTACCCCTATAGTGCCTTTGTTGGACGGTGGTCCAAAGACCAAATTACCACCATAACAGCTATAAACAAATGCAATGTGAGAGTTATGCTGCTCAATGCTAGAAGTCTAAATCTCAAAATGTACTCGCTCGAAGCACTCCATAAAATGGAGAACATTGACATTTGTGCTGTAACAGAGACCTGGTTCAAGGCAGCAGAAAGCACCCCTGCACTACCAAGGCCATAATTCAATCCACACCTTTCTGCCCCAGAACTTCAACCGAAGCTTCAAAGGTGGTGGTGTTTCCATATTCATAAAGGATGCACACAGCTCCAAACTGATAGCCCAACATAACGCATCTGAGATATTTCAGGTGCAGCTAACATTGGGTAAGACAGCGATTCAGGTTGTAGCCTGTGATAGGTCCCCAACCATGCCCCAAGACTCACACTTCATGTTCCTAAGCACCCTGTAGAATATTAGGGTCCAACCTAACACTCTCATACTGGATGACTTCAACTACCCCTCCATTAACTGGGAAAACTGCTCATGTACCAATACACTTGCTCAATGCTTTCTGGAATAAATTAATCAATTCCAATGCTCTGGATGAGCTCATTCTTACCCCCACTAGAGATAGCAACATCCTTGATCTGGTCATTACTAACATGGGGGACCATTGCTCTACACCAGTAGTCAACTCCTCCCTGGTTAGATCCGACTACAAACTAATTACCTTGGAAAGCCACATCCCCCCCAAAGGTAACTACCATCACAAACTTCTCCAAAGCAAACTTTGGGGTCCTAAAAACAGAAGTGGCTAACTTCACGGCACCCATGCAAATGGACAATAGCTGCATGACCACCGAATCCTGTACCAATGCACTGTATGAACACATACACAAATGCATGGATCTCACCATACCCAATAGAACCAAGACACTCTCCTCAAAAAAAAAGGAAGCCAATCTGGTGGTCCCCTGCCATAAACAAATTTTGCAACAGAAGGAGGAAACTGATGTGGAATAAGGCAAAGTCCCAAGCCTGAAAAATCTCCCTTATCAGCCTCAACAAAAGGTTGAGATCCCTCATCAAATCCTCTAAAGTTAGCTATGAAAACAGAATTGCATTAGATAGTAAAGACAAACACAAGGCCTTTTATAGTTATGCAAAGTATCTCCGTGGTAATACCCAGATTTGCTCTGAGCTACTGCACAATGGTACCTCCTATACCGAGCCAACAGATATTGCCAATATACTGGCCGACAGATTCAGTGCTAACTTTATCTCCCCTCCCAAAGGACCAATCACAATACCAGTAGATTGCCAGGCATCCAGTTTTACTGCTGCACAGGTTAAAACAGTACTGTCCAAGGACAAGAATACAGCTTCTATGGGACCTAACAATATCCCTGGCCATGTTCTACATGAACTACAGAGTGAACTGGCATCTCAGCTGTGTGCTCTGTTCAATCACATCCTCACCTCAGGCTTTGTCCCTACTGAATGGCGCACTGCTACAGTCATCCCTCTCCACAAAGGAGGAACAACTACAGACCCTGGGAATTATCACCCAATTAGCCTGATGACTCTGATATGCAAAGCTATGGAACTCATCATCACGGACCTAATAAACAAGGATATAGGGTATCTCCAAACTCTGGATCCTACACAGTTTGGTTTTATGAAGGGTAGATCATGCGTGATCAACTTGGTCGACTTCTTTGAGTCAGTCTCTAGAGCTGTGGATGAAAGCAAGGTGGTTCATATAGCCTACCTTGATCTGGCCAAGGTCTTTGATACTACTCCCCACTCAGGAATCATAGAAAAACTCACTAAGCTAGGCATCAACCCCTATATCACTAGGTTGGTTGCAAACTGGCTCACTGATAGAACCCACAGTGTGAAAGTAGCTGACTCCAAGTCAGACTGCCGACCAGCTCGATGCCAAAAAATGTGTCATCATCCCCCTTGGGAAAAACCCGGTTCTTTTGAATTACCACATTGATGGCAGTCCACTGAACACAGAAGGCGTTATAAGAGATCTGGGAACACAGATTGACAGCAACCTCTCTTTTGACCACCACATTGCCACTGTGGTCAGAAAGTCCTTCTATGTGGTACATCTCATTACTAAGGGTTTTGCATCCAGGAAGAAAGAGGTAATTTTCTCCCTCTACTCTTCCCTCATTAGGCCAATCATCAAGTACAATGCCCCATTTGGCAGGCACCTAACTAGACACCTACAACAACTGGAGAGGCCGAAAAAGTACCTCACAAAGAGGATCCTAGGCCTTAAACACTTGTCCTCTATGGACAGACTCAAAAAAACTCCAACTATTCTCTGTCTCATATCGCCTACTTAGACGCGATCTCTGCTTAACTTACAAAGCCATGTCTGACCCAGCTCTGTTAGAAATGCTACAGCTAATGAAATCTCAATCCCTCTGCAACACATGCTCCAGAGACCTCAACCTCATTACCACAATCAACAGAACATGCTGGAGGGACAGATTCATAATGCAGAGACTGTCCATGCTATGGAATAGATGTCCCATACATGTGAAGCAGAGCACCTCACTGGCCCTCTTCAAGAGAAATCTTGATGAGTGGATGGGAAATAGAAAATTCACCCCAGGGATTACTCTAGTGGCTCTAATCCACAGAGGCACTAGGAACTAAGGTCGGGTGGCACGATGTCAGGTTAATCCTATTGTCTAGGCTTGTAAAGGATTCAGGGCCATTAGCCTAGTACACACCTATGAACCTAGATATATATATATATATATATATATATATATATATATATATATGTGTATATATATATATATATATATATATATATATATATATATATATATATATATATATATAGAGAGAGAGAGAGAGAGAGATAAATATATATATATATATATATATATATATATATATATATATATATATATATATGTATGTATATGTAAAATGAGTATCAACTTGGCTATGGAAAATGAGAAGGGATGGCAGTGGACAACAAACAAGAAATAGGAATCTATCTGTTAAGAGGAGTGATACTTGGACAATGGGCAGAGAACATGGAGGTCTGGATTCTTAGACATCAACTCATCATCCCTAGTTCATGTGCATGATGAGCAGTGTTGAGCAAAATGCCTGTGATTCAGGAAAAAGCAGTACACATTATGGCCAGTTGCAATCCAAGGTTTAGCAGCCAAGTATTTTAATGACCGAATAGTTAGCTGAGCCCTATGCTAAAGCAAAAAATCATGGTGGAGTAATTCAGAAATATATAAAATGAGTGTGAGCGTGAAAACATCATGTTTGCCTTATCTCTAAATTTCAACACATGATGGAGTACAGCCACAGGAATACTATTAAAAATGTTTGGGGTTGCTGTAGTGATTATAAATCTGTATGTGCAACAAGCTCTCATACAAGGGGGTGCTGCTGCAGCTGCCAAACCTCTGCCTAGAAGGTGAATGGTGTTCAGATAACATTTGACCCACCATGGACTATATGCAGTAGAAATACTAGCATGCTACAGGTTGTACAGGAATACTATATAAGAAATAGAGGATACCTGCCGTCCTCACCTGGAGATGCATGGGAACTGTGTAGAACCCATCACAGTGTCCAGGTGTAAACTAACATATGTGTAGCTTTATGGATATGAGCTACAAGGACTTTTCAATGATCTACAGGGGGCACAGCTGAGGATTTACATGCCGCTGTCTAAAGAATACTTCACTATTTCCTCAATGCAATGCTGTAGCATATTGGGGGAACAAATCTGGTTTCCAAATACCCCAGAAGAGACAGCTACTACCATGCAAAGTTTCTTTACCATAGCTCATTTCCCTGATGAACCCGGGATCATATACTGCACCCACATTAAAATAAAAAAAAACACGTAGTAAATTAGGAAGGAAGTATGTGAAACAAGGATGTCACTAGACCAACTGTCAGGAGTTCTGTACTGCAAAATGTTTCATTCATAATGGTTGTGTAGGTCATGCTGGCAGTTTCTACAGCTCCTACATATGGCACACTTGTGAACTGTGTCTAAGTTTTTCAAGGAGTGACTTTCCACAAATATATCTAGTATAAGTTGTAGGGTATGCACTAGAACCTTGGTTCATGAGTCCTATGAGAAACTCACACAAACTCACTGAACAAGGTTACACTACTGCTCAAGCACAGACTAGAGATAGCATAGAGTGTTTACTTGTGCTGCTCAAATCATGGTTCCACTTTCTAGATACATCTTGAGGTGCCCTGAAACATGACAACACCACCTCTGCCAGATACTGACTAACTGTGTCATCTTACACAGCATTAATCTCAGAAAGCAGTTATAGCAGGGTGCCCCAGTACAGGGACCCCAGTGACCAACACCACGGGCAGGTTCAGTAGAGACAGATGATGGGTCATATCAGGAACCTGCAACTGGGGATGATCATAGCAGTCAGAGATATACAAAGTATGCCAAGACACTGGCAAAGAAGCAGCAACTAGCATATCCTCTCACCATTTAATTAAAAAAGAACTTGGCACATACAGTCAGTAACATTGATGCGTATGGGCAAACCAGCATTTTCTTATACATGCAGTGGCTGGCTAGTATGAGAATAGGCTTAAAGCGACTCCATAATATAATGTCCACAGCAGCAGTAAAAAATGTGATGAAAATGTTATGAACAGATATTTATATGCTGTACTTAAAAATTCAGTTACAGTAATTTATACAGGAATGCCATAACAATGGCAGCAAATACAGACAAAACCAAATATAATGCATTAAAATCAAACATAAATATTTTACTTGCATAAGTATTGCATTGCCATCCTTTCCATAAAGAAGAAGCAGCCCCATGTGAAAAAAACACACAAGGGACTGGGCAATGTCAGCTTCATCTGCACAGGTAGATAACCAGGCATATCTATACAACCTTATGACTACTGAAGAAAGATAATTAATTAAGACACACATGACAAATTGTGATCCTATAGTATACAGCAAAAAGGTATTTACCAAAAATATGCATTGCCTGCTCACTATAACCAGCCCATGTAAGACCCTCCAGCAGGGGTCAAGGCAATCTCAGCATCATCTGCACAAGGGGCTGATCAAACTGTACTAAATACATAATACTATGTTACCACTACCACTAATACTACAACTGTGACCCTACAAGTTAAGCAAACTAAGCAAAAAACTATTATGTATCCTAATGAAACCATATCCTTTGACTAAACAAGCATTAGCTGGTGACTCAGTGTATCAGTCATAGGTAGCTCTAAACCCCAGAATTGTGTAGAGGGCAGGGCATAGTTCTCATCATTTGCGCAGTGTGTGAGGAGGTGGTTATAGGAGGGCAGGCCTGACACAAAGTAACTGTGAATGAACAACAGATGAGGTCAGAGCAAGTATACATTGTCAGGATCAGTATCTCCAGATGTAAAGATGTTAATTTTGAAGAATAGGTTTTGTGCATGTGCACACTTTTTTGTGTGTGTGTGTGTGTGTGTGTGTGTGTGTGTGTGTGTGTGTGTGTGTGTGTGTGTGTGTGTGTGTGTGTGTGGTGTCATAGTCAATGTGAAGTACACTGTGTTTAGGTCTGCAAGAACACACCGCAGCATTTGTTCTAGCAAAATGGCCTGTCATCCTGAACATACCTCTCAACTGTACAGAACTCCGCAGAATGTCCAGAGTTTTGCCTCATAATTTTGGTCTGTGCCTCATAAAATGTGTGGTTTTCTGGCAAATCAATGAAGACTGAAGTCATTAAATAATATTAAATAATGACAGACATTTGAGTTTCAGACTTTATATCCTTCAGAAAATACATAATCAAAACTTGTTATTCTAGCAACTTTCTAAGTTTATAGAAGCAATATTTAAATTCTGTCCCTATTTTTGGGCCTTTTCCCCCCATTTCTTCTGGCTTTGTCCCAATTTCTTGTGCTAAGATGTTGAGAGATATGATCCTGAACAGGTGTGGGCTGTGCATGGTAAAGAATCCTGTTCATCGCTAACTCCCCAATCACATGAACTACCTCTGCCAGGAGTTTCCCTGATAGTTCCATGACTCTGGCTAGAGGTTGGGGTGCTACCTGAATATGAACAATGTCTGCTCTATGACCATGACCACGTGGCAGACATCTGGGTTGGACACATTCACCACTAACATAGCAGTGGAAGTAATACCACTGCGGAATCAGGTTCTGTCATGCCCACAACCACTTCAGCTCACATCTGAAGACATAACAGCTGTTTGACCTCATGGATGATGCTCCTCCACCAGCAGATGTTCCAGAATAGACACTGCATGGTCCAGTGTGTCATTCATACTGTCCAATTAGTCACACACACATGCAATCTCATGGGTCAGAATGCATGACATGCATTACTCTATCTCTTCCAACGCCCTGATATAATTTGCATGTGACTCCATGACAGCCATTCTTTTAAGATGGGTGGCAGATTCTGAAACTCTAACTTCAGGGGAAGGGGGGTAAACATACCTTCTCTGAAAACCTCTACAGACATCCTTGTGTGGTACTTCACCCATGCAAAAACTAGGAGGAGATTCTGATAGATTAGTAGTAGGGGTAGCTGTAGATCAGTGTGTGTGATATACCTTTAAGAACCTTTCCAGTGAGTCAGCACGTGCATATAAGTACTGAGCATGTGCAAGCAAGAGTGCCATTTTGAGTGAGGAGCCAGAGAGACAGCATGGAAGTATGTATTCAGTCAGTTAGTTAGATAGTTCATTTAGGTTTAATGTTCCTACCATCCATCCTGATGCATTTGTATACAATAAACTACTTAAACAAAGACCCAAGCCTCAACATCTTCTTAAGCACATAAGAAGAGTGACTTGGTGTCAGAATGGGATTCAGAGTTATAGCCATGAGGCAACTGGTTAAAGTTGGAGGAATATAAAGGAGTAGATCATCCCTACTACTCAAATGACTTGCAAAACCGGTCAGAAACAAATTCCATGTATTAAAACTTGCTTAAATGATTTCTTTCACTCAAACAGCAGAGACCTCCAAGACAGAAATGCACTCGATCACCACAATACAGCACAAACCACAGGACACATAGCTCACCTCCACAGTGTGCCCCTCAACCTAATCCCCTAAGGCTAAACACCTTGCCCAATACGCTAATCATAGGTGACTGAATAGTAAGGCACACAGATGTCCCACTCATTAGGTTGAATAACTTTGTTTATATTGTATACTAAGTCCTGCCTTACCTCAAGTGTGGTGTATCTTGGATTCTTAGAATATACCTACAGTGAAGAGACACAACGGGTCATTTTTTTGTAAGTGAACCTATCCTACCAATGGAATATATACACATATCACAGGACAGCATTCATCAGTAGATCTAACGTTGCCTGGTCACCAGCCCCTCCTGCCTGCTGCTGTATGAGATATGATTCATTGTACTTGCACTGAAAGAGAAAGAGTTACAGCAGAAGACTGTGGCACATGTAAAGTAAGATATTAGAACAATACTTGTGGCTTACAGTCCCATAGCTATTTCCCATTAGCTCTTTCCCATAGAGCAGATATGTGTGATTCCTTGTACATAATTTAACAGGTAAACTCAGATGCATGACCTTCATAAATGTGGGGATAGACCAGACAGTATGCTGTCACCCTGAGATGGTTCAGTATAATCCTACCACATAACATATCTGTGCAGGACACCAAAATCAATGCAGCTGGCCTGATAAAGTATTTGCCATCACCATTTGCACCAGACAGAAAAGTATCAAATAGCAGTCCACATGCATCTGAAACAAAGACAGTTACCTGACATAAAAAAAATAATTAATTAATTAATTAAGCAACAGTCACTTATAATACCATTCAACATGCTTTGCTCTTTTATAATCTGATACATTCTGCTATGCAAATTGTCACACATATAACTTAGAATTGCAAATATGGTCAACTTCTATACACTTGCATGCCACTATGACTTCATTTCTTTACCTATCTTCATTTGGATGTCTGTATGCTGTCATTTATATATATTCTCTGCTGCATACTTCTAGTTGAATTCTAAGACAGTATGGTATAATGAATCACTATAGTAGCCATTTGAAATGTCAGGACCCTCAACAGTGAGTCTTGGTGCACAGAGGCTGAGTCGCCAAAAGAATGGACTTACTTATATCAAGTGCAAGATAGCCATTTTTTTGGCTTGTCAGCATTTGACACTATGAGTGCCAACATTTCAAAAGGGAGCTATCACTACTCATATAACTGCACATTGCAGAGCATGCAACTTGTCTGTGAATCAGAGTTGTTTCAAGAATGAAATTATCTTCAAAGCAAAAACATGCTGGAGGGATAGATTCCTGTCCCAAAGACTTCCCATACTCTGGAACAGGCTACCCATTTATGTCAAGCAAAGTTCTTCATTAGCACTCTTCAAGAAAAATCTTGATGAGTGGATGGGAAATAGGAAATACACCCCAGGGATCACTTCTGTGTCTCTGATTGACAGTGGCACAGGAAAATAACTTTCTTGGGTGGCGTAAGCCAGGGAACCTTGTTGGCTAGGCTTACGTAGGCCCTTGGTTCAACAGCCTGGTACCTATGAGCCTATGAACCTATGAAGATGCAGATATTCATAAGGTGTGGCCACATAAATAATAGTTTACAAATATGATGAGAAATGTTAAGTGATGCGATAGGGAAATATTGGATCCATGCTGATACAACAAAGGAGGTTTTGACTAACATAAGTAAACTGCCTTCAGAGAAAACTGAAAAAATGATCTGAAGTAGTTAACTTCATTTATTCATCAACCTGTGGGTATCGGATCCATATCAGATCCGAGCTGGCAGCTTTAAACAGCTAAGATCCGAGCTCCAAGCTCCTCCCCCTTACCCATAATCCCCTGCCATCCCTCTCTGACCTCAGATCTCATTTGCCGCGGTTGAATCAGCAACTTAGAATGAGTTCCAGGTGTGGGAGTTAGTCGTATAGTGAGAAAAAAATCCTTATTATCTACACTTTTTTTTCTTGTAGCTAAATTGCTGTTGTGTGTGTTGCTCCCTAGTTAGAATTTTTAGTTCTAAAATTTGTTAACTTGTTAACTTTAGTGTAGTTTAATTCCCCCCCCCCCGTGTGTGTGTGTGAAGGCGTGTATGTTGGGCCTTGTGTTTTTTAGTCAGACTATGTCTGAGGCCCCAAAAACCTTCTTCTCTAAATGCACCGAGTGTGGCCATAAGCTATCCCCAGCAGATGGCCACACTCGGTGTGTTATCTGCCTTGGGGTTGACCACCTCTCCTCAGCTTCAACCCCAGGGCCCTAAAGGACAGGAGGTCAAAGTTGAGTCTGGAGGGACTTTTGCCCCCGGACTCAACTTCGTCCTCCTCTCCCTCCGTGGCATCTGCCGCAGCCGCGGCAGTGCCTCCTTCCATTCCTGCTCCCCTAGCCGGGACTCATCCTCCCATCTTAGACCAGGAGGAGAGGGAAGCAAAGCGGGAGAGGAAAAAAGAGAGATATCACAAGTGGCGGGCCGAGTCTCCCTCCTCGGCTCCACTGGCTAAACAAGCAGTCACTCCCAGGGCTTCCGGGCCTTCTCCTTCCAGGCTCCATTCACCTCGTTTCTCCCTGGAGCCGGAGGAGGAGACCTGGTCACCTTTGAGGTCATCGAGGTGGCACTCCCGGCCCACCTCGGTGGCCTCTTCTAGGTCTACCTGAAGCTTGTCCGATGCAGATATGGACCGGATGATGCGTAGGTTCCTCCAGGCCCAGCTGCAGATGGGAGTGCTCCTGCCTCCCCCCCGGGGGGGGAGCTCGACCCCCTTTTTTGCCCTGATTGCTCCTTCTCCAACCCACTACTGGGGTTCAGAGCCTTTGGATCCGGATTGCATAGGAGCCGGGGGAGGTTTGGTGCCATTAGTACCTCGTACTTCGGCTCCGAACGCACCCTCAAGTTTGTCGGGTCCCTTTTCGGATCCGAGCTCTTGGAGCCGAGAGCTGAGCTTTGGATCCGGAGGTGTCAGTGTGTCTTTGGCTCTGTCTCAGTCGGAGCATACTGGCCCTTCGGATCTGATTGCTTTGGCGCTGGCTCCGATCCACACATTGGATCCGAGGGGACTGCTCTCAGATCCAAGAGAGAGCAGTTCTCCTTCGGCATTCGATGTTGTGGAGATGGTATTGTCGAGTATTTGAGGCCCCAGGCTCCTTCTACGGTTCCACCCTGCACTTTCTCTCAGATGGGTCTACCTTCCATCACCCGGCCCCAGGGACAGCCTGCGCCTATGTCCCAGATGGTTCCCTTGGAGGAAAAAGATATGGTTGGTGAGGCCTCTTCGGACAGCCCCCCGAGGAGGTTCCTCACAAACGTAAGTGCAAGAGGAGGCACTTGGACTCACCTAAGTCCTTGACAGAGGACACAGACTTAGAGGAAGGGGAATGTTCCCCAAGGTCACCCCTCCTTCAGAGACATCATGGAAATGCTTCGAATTAGAGGGGGGTGGTCAGCCCAAAAACCTTCCTCGGATGAGTCTGTGTTTCTGGAGGTGTTTGACGCAGGCCCATCTACCTCTTGGGTGTCCCCTCCCGCCGATCCCCTGGTAGATATGATTACTACCAGGACATGGAAGGAACCGGACACTGTGGAGCCCATTCCTAAGAGACCAGATAGAATCCTCAGTCCCCCCACTGATTGGACGGTTTGGAGCAAGGGTGCTCCAGTAGATGCCATATTGGTGGCGGCCACCACCAAGAAGGAACTAGCCCAGGAGAGTTCCTCGGTCCACCCTCCCGACAAGGAGTTTCAGACGATGGACCGCCTGGGGAAGCGGATGTTCGCTTCAGCTACCTTCTCCGTAAGGTTGCTGAATTATATGGCACACGTGATGTGACTCCAGTGGGATCTCATCAAGGAATATGCCGGGTCGCCCCCAGAGTCCATGTCGGCCAAGGATAAGAAGGTATTCTCAGCTCGAATGGCCACTCTTAAGTCCATTTCGAACACCTCTATGCAGCTCCTTTCCCATGCTATGGAAGGAGCCACTAGAGCTAGCGGAGCGGGCATTGTCTTATGACGACATGCTTGGCTCCGCCTTTGCGATTTTGTGGAACCCTTTAAGGCGTCCTTCGCAAATGCCCCATTTGAGGTTCTTCGCTATTTGGCAAGACCGTCCGCAACATGCTGGTCCAGATCGAGAAAGACGGGAAGATGGTGTCTGCCATTGGAGTCCACTTCTCGGCTCCCCAGAGGTCCTTCTCCAGGAACCAAAGGGGACAAAAGAAGATGTGGTTCCAGAAGTCTCAACAGCCCTGTTCTGCTCTGGACCTCTCGTCCTTCGGAGGCAGAGGAGGACAGGGTGGACGCTGGCCCAGAGGCAGAGGGGGACCGAAGAATTTCGGGTCGAGAGAACCCTTTTCTGATTGGCCCGCACAGCAGCCCTGAAGGGTTACCTGACTGTTCCTCTCTGGAGGCAGTCGGGGGGCGCTTCTCGAGGCACCTTGCAGTTTGGTAGTCCACTACAACAGATCACTGGGTGCTTCGAATCATATCCAGAGCTTACAAAATTCCCTTTCTGTATCCTCCTCTCAGACCCCGGAGCCTCCCCCATGTCCCACCCAATCAAAGGGTGGCAGCAGCCACAGAAATAAACCAGCTGCTAGAAAAAGAGCGATCCAGCACGTCCCCCGAGACCAATCCGGATCGGGCTTTTACTCCTGGTGCCAAAAAAGATGGGGTACTTAAGGTCAATCCTTGACCTGTCCTTTCTAAACCTGTCAGTGACCAAAGAGAATTTCCGGATGGTCACCATTCAATCCATTCTCCCACTCTTACAGGAGAATGACTAGATGTGCTCGATAGACCTCAAGGATGCGTACTACCACATTTTGATGGACAGACGATCCAGAAGGTTTCTCCGCTTCCAGCTAGGAGCCAGCCACTACCAGTTCAGGGCCCTTCCCTTTGATTTCACCACAGCCCCCAGGGTGTTTACCAATGTTTTGGCTGTTGTAGCGGCCCACCTGAGACTCCAGGGAATACAGGTCTTCCCGTACCTTGACGACTGGCTCCTGACCGCACCCACCAGACATTTACTATGTTCAGCCAGAAATTACTTCCTTCACTTGGCCTCCCAGCTGGGAATCACAATCAACCTCAAGAAATCTTCCCTTCAACCAACCCAGATCTTAGACTTCATAGGAGCCAGGTTAGACACAAACCTATTGAAAGTCTTTTTAACTCTGGACCAGCTTCAAACTCTGAAGCTCCACGTACTGGCCCTTCTACAATCCTCAGCTCCTCCAGCGGAAATGGTTCTGAAGGCTCTAGGTTCCATGGCGGCAATAATCAATCTGCTACCTTTAGCGCACTTGAACATGAGGATACTACAATGGACCTTGCAGGTTCAATGGTCCATCATGCAACATCCTCTGAGTTCACCCATTTCCCTCAGCAGGGTTTGCAGGAAATCCCTAATCTGGTGGATCCAGTCCCCGGACCTCCAGAAAGGGTGTCCTTTTTCTATGTCCCCACGTCTAGCCATGGTGACCACGGATGCTTCTCGCCTAGGGTGGGGGGGGCACTGTATGGGCAGAACCGTCCAAGGCATTCAGAGACTTTGTTGCATATCAATGTCTTAGAGATGAGAGCGGTACTTTTGGCGTTGCAAGCACTCCAGGCCCTTCTTCCCTTAGGGACAGTTGCAATTCAGACAGACAACATGTCAGTGGTCTGGTATATCAACAAACAGGGGGGAACCAGATCCTACCCACTTTGTCGAGAGGCCATGAGAGTTTTGGAATGGGTGATCTCCACCAACCGCTTTCTCATAGCGACTCACATTCCGGGTCGGTCGGACGTTTTGGCAGACAGGCTGAGTCGAATCATCCTCTCACCATACGAGTGGTCTCTGAACCCCAGAATAACGAAGCAAATCTTCCTCAAGTGGGGTCAACCTTGCTGCGATCTCTTTGTGTCTCCTTCGAACGCAAAGTGCAGCGACTACTTCTCTCTAATTCCCCCACCAGGGGAATCCCCCAGACACTCTAGTGCATGTTTGGCCATCCGGTCTACTTTACGCTTATCCCCGTCTTCCCCTAATGCAAAAATTCTTGCAGAAAACCCGTTGATTGGGGAGCAGAGTGATCCTCATAGCCCCATTCTGGCCTTGTCAAATGTGGTTCCCATGCCTATGGTCTCATCTAGTGAATCCTCCATGGATTCTAGATCCCACCCCGGATCTGATCTCTCACTCACTAGGATTATCAACCCCGAATCTGGACAACCTCAAGCTCACAGCTTGGTTGATCCAGTTCCAGTAATAGCTAGGACTCCCGGTATCTCGGCCTCTGTTAAGGCTATTTTAGTAGCCGCTCATAAACCTTCTACGAGAAAGGTTTATAACAGCAAATGGAAATGCTTTACAATCTGGGTGGAGCATAGAAAATTGGATCCCTTTACAGCTCCGATACCAGCAGTGTTAGTTTTTTTGTCAACTTTATTCGACCAAGGTGCTAGCTCTTCTATGGTCAAAGTCCAATAAGCCGCGATTTCCCATTATCATGTGGGAAGTGATCTCGGTTCCTTAGCCTCTTCCAAATTATGTAAGACTTTCTTAAAAGGCACTTTCCTCTTAAGGCCTCCGGTTAAAGATGCAGTCCCTCCACGGGATTTAACCCTTGTTCTCCAGTCTCTGACGGCCCCTCTGTTTGAACTTGCAGCTTTGGTGGATCTAAAATATTTATCTTGGAAGACGGCCTTTCTCATTGCTATCACTATGGCTAGAAGGGTTTCGGAGCTTCAAGCCCTTTGCGCCAAACCTCCATACTTGGTCTTCCATAAAGATAGAGTTTCCCTCAGGACCAATCCCTCCTTTCTACCCAAAGTTGCTTCTGAGCCCAATATCAATCAATCTATTAATTTACCAGTTTTCTTTCCAAATTATCAAAACAGGGGTGAATACAAACTACATTCTCTGGATGTACACAGGCAATTGAGATTCTACTTGCACAGGACCACTGAACATAGGAAATCTGAGCAACTCTGTGTATCCTTTGCTAAATCCTCTTTGGGCAAACCAGTATCAAAAGTTACATTGTCCAGATGGATTTCCCAGTGTATACTTCTTGCATATAAAAGTTCTGGCCGACCTGAACCTGAAGGAGTCCACGCTCATTCTACCAGATCGATTTCTACTTCTGCTGCCTTTTGCTCCAGAGTGTCCTTGGAAGACATTTGTTCTGCAGCCACTTGGACTTCATCCCATACTTTCATTAAACATTACAAGTTGGATATAATTTCCAGAGGGAGAGCATCCTTCAGCTCTGCAGTGCTCCGGAATATCCTTCCATGAGGACCTTCCAAGTTTGGGTAGCTGGGGACTCTGTCCCACAGGCTGATGAACAAATGAAGTTAACTACTTCAGATAAAGAAGTTATGTACAAACCATAATGTTCCATCTGAGTAGGTAAACTTCATTTGTCAGCAACCAACCCCCCCCCTCCATCCCCCTAACCTATAGTGTGTCCTTAAAGGATTCCTTGTCCTTTTTCTCCGGATAACACCAGGTTAGGATGTGCAGGTGATCCTTTGTTTTGTAATGCTCTGTGGTACCATAACAAACTCAATCTGAGGTCAGAGAGGGATGGCAGGGAATTATGGGTAAGGAGGAGGAGCTTGGAGCTCGGATCTTAGCTGTTTAAAGCTGCCGGCTCGGATCCGATATGGATCCAATACCCACAGGTTGCTGACAAATGAAGTTTACCTACTCAGATGGAACGATATGGTGAGTACATAACTTCTTTTTTTTTTGTTGGGGGGCACTGCAGCCTACATGTAGGGGTACCAACACCACCCGGAATTATACGTATCAACTCTGAGGTCACAAAAAAGTAGAGAAAAAGACAGTCTCCACTTTCAACTAAGGCAGTTTTGGCAGACTGTTTCTTTTTTTGCCTTCACTGAAATCTCCTTCAGTGGATTGTTATGCTCCTGAAATATCCATAGAAACAATGCAATTCATAACACTGACAGTAATATTTTAGACAAAAGTATTATGACAGATCCTAGGAATCCACATCATTAAGTCTAAAGTGGCATTGTACAGTTTACTCTTAAAATAGACTGTTTTTTTAGGTGGGGTGCAGTTTTTTGGACAAAACTGAGCAAAGACAGTATCATAGTCCATAGTGAGACAGTCCCTAGGAGATGCATTTAAACTCTGGCTCAAAATGAGAAGAATTAATGAAGTTATGGCACATGATCAGTGTCCCATACATTTAGCAGGAAAAAAGAATGAAAGAAAAGAAGCCTTGTGTATGTTGTCTATATCAATCAACTGCCAAGGAGTAAGAAGGGTGTCCAGTCCAAGGAAGAAGAGTGTGTTGCTTGACTGACTAAAGTTATTTATTTATTGTTTTTGTTTACCAGAAAAGTACAAGTCTCATTTTTACTGAAGGCCCGAGGAGAAAAACTCCACATAAAATACATATTTACAATGAACAGCAATTAACATTAAGCACTTTAAGCATTACTTTGCCGACAGTATTGAAACAAATAGCAAAGTTATGTATCATATACTTTAGAAGTTATATTATTTTACAAAGGCATGTTAACATGTAATAGCTGGAGATACAAGAGCAATGATAATGCACATAGCTTCAGCATATGTATGTTGGCTTTAATAAGGTAGGATGTCACTAGAACAGTAACAGAAAATAGAGGAGAAGGAAGGATATAAGCAGATATAATCAAGCAAAACATACGTAGAAAAGGTTCTGATAGTGGAGAGGTTGAGATAACAGTAGATAGGTAAGATGATGAGGTAGGTAGGTAAGGGGGGTATTAGTAGGAGAGGGTTAAGGGTATAGGTTAGTTGCAAGAGCACTAATGGTGGAGAAAGAAAAAGGCAGAGATAAGAAAGGTGAAAGAGTCAGGGTGATTGATAGATTGCCAATGGAAGAGATACAAAAAGAAAGGTGGGTTTAGTAAGCTGTCTATAGAGTTAGTAGACCACTGGATTGGTAGTCTGCAATACAAGTTATAGTATGGCATGTGATAGATGACAGAGAAGAGGACATTTGTTCAAACGTATGAGCAATTTGGTCATTTGGTTGTTTTCAATTTTTAGAACCAGGGCAGCAGTCTGGAGCAGTACCATTCAGATGATTCACATGCATTTGATGGTATAGTGATTGTCTTTACTAGAGCAAAGTAGTAAAGAAACAAGTCCTCTAGGAGTTTTAAGAAGTGGAGTCTGCTTTACATCAAAGTCCAAAAGGCTGGGGGATGAATGCTAGTAGCATAATACTATTTTCACAAGCATATTTGGAGTGTAAACTGTTTCTTCAGCTGAATACCAATGCAGTGCATTCATTAAAATGGGAGCTATGTTTTAAAAGGGATTTTAGTTCCTTTTACACTGTGATTTGATTTATGATATACCACTCAGCCATCTTGAAATTTTACAGCTGTGGAAGTAATGTTCAGCTGGGCAAAATGCATTTTTGTCACTGCTGGACACAGTTCTCAATCTTCTCACTCCAAAATAAGGGAAAGACAAAAAATGTGAACAACAGTGACCCAAAAGCATGGCTAAACCCCATTCACTATTATTATTTATTTACAGTACTCTACATCTTCTGGACAATGTTTCTAATTATAAATACTAGTATGGACTAGTTATATATTTTTCATGATTTTGCACAAAATCATGCAATGCAAGAGAAACAAAGTTAACTTCCTATGCAAAACTATATTTCTGGTGTGGATCCCTGAAAATCAGAATGAAATGAAACTAGAATGAAAATGTAGATGCACCTCTATTGCTGGCAAGGTCACATTTTTCATTTTCCTTCATTATAGAATCATTTGCTTAGTGGATCCATTACTTTTTTGTGTGTGTGTGTGGGGGGGGGGGGGGTGTTCAATTGTGGGTAGTAGCTCCTGTTATAAATTGTAGCTGTTTTTTAATATTTTTAAGAGAAGAGAAGAAATATACTATAGAATATTAAGAGTAAAACTGTAGTAGTGAGTAGAGTATGAAATATCACAATGAGGTTGATGTATTAGTGCAGTGTTCTTCCTATAAGGCTAAACCTGTATGTGGGATTTCACATGATTTTGATTTGCTCTTTAGCTTCTTTTAAGACAGCAAATGTTGTGGTTCTTTACTTACTTGCTCCTAGGTATTAGTATGCAAGTATGTAACACTGCAAAGCAAAACAAAGGAAGTATCCAAGCAGGAACTGATAGGCACTTAAGCAGCAGAAAGTATCAAACCTATCAACCCTTATCCAAATGCAAGTTGTGTCATTTGCATTTTTCGCTATATTATTTAATTAGCCTCTCCAGGTAGGAAATAAAGATACACCTGTGCTTTATTACGGAGTCTGTATTTCAAACACAAGAAAAAACACACACACTCACACACACACACACACACACACACACACACACACACACACACACACACACACACACACACACACACACACACACGCGCGCGCATGCATAATCTAGAAGATGGTCGCTCACTGGAGATCGATAAGATTAATAAATGAGCCATTTAAAATAGATTTTCCACAGATTGAAAACATGATGATCTCATCTACGGAGATCCTGAACCTGACAAAAAAAAATGAACAGGAATTAGATGGACATCTTTTATTAAGTGAATCTGTTGTGGGTCCAGTATATGGAAGCCAGATATGGAATAGACAGATAAAGACAAAGTATGAGTTCAGTGTATAATCTGTTGTCTTATTTCTATTTTACTCATGTTTTAAAACTGAATTAAGGACATTGCTTTGACTTCTACTGTTTTTCTTCATTTCTAGGACAAGTGTTTTACATGCTCCTTTGTTCTCAGTGTAATTAAGCAGAAAATGCCATATAGAGTTTACTACAATCAAAAAGGCATCAGTTCATTCTCATATACAGACACAGCAGCCAGTGAAAAAAGTACAGTGGTAATGAGATGTGACTCACATTTGGAATGAAGCATAGCAGGGAGTACAAGGTATGCTTTGGCTGTCTTATTGCGTTTTGCATGTGAAATGTATACACATTGCAGGCAGTATGCAAAGTCTTCTTATAAGACAGGCATTTAAAGCAAAAACAACAAAAAATATATTAGCACTGTTTATGGAAAAGTATGTTAGCAGCTCACTACAAGTAGCAGCATTTCCTTGTACAGCTTTATATATTAACAGTATAAATCATCATTCTGATTCTGGAAATATAGTTTCAGTCATAAGCTGACATTATATTTAATTAGGGTCACAACGAGACTCCAAAGTCCTTTAATAGCATATGAGTGATAAAATGAAACTACTACACATCTCATCCATTACCAACATCTGTGTGTAGTTGTGAAATGTCAAGCTACATAAATTTTACTTTCCCCATATATGCTGCAGAAGTAAGGCTTTAAAACTAGCCTAGCTCCTTGTTTTGTTACATAAGACTGGTTTCTGTAAGAGAAGAGTATCCTGAGTAGTGCACCATTTGTGGAAAACTACAAGTAAAGGCAGCATTTCACTATGCAGCTTTGTATTATATTAACAGATGAAATCACCCCATTCAGACACTGGAGTCCTGCTCTAAAATGGAAGCATGATATTAAACCTGTAAAAAGTACTGACTCATTTTTATGTATATCTTTATGTATGGAGTTAGGCACAAGGAGTGTATGTAGTGCAGATATCCCTGCACATCCTGAAGTGTTGTGAGGAATAACCCCAAACAGCATCATCCCAGATACTAGGGTGCGAGTAGTGATGGCTTGTTCACTTGTTCCACTAATACAGTGGACATTGATAGACCGTTTCTTGTTGACATTAAGCACACCTGCAGATTTCTAATCTCCACCATTATAAAAATTAATATCAGAAAGTTTGTTTCAAAACCAAACAGTACCGTGCAGAACCATGGCACAGCTGGCAGGATCTGTAGTTTTATTATGCACAGGTCTGTGCCTGCCATCATATATGTGGAAGAGTTTCATGGTTTCACTATAAGCCCACTTCATGACTGCTATGATATGCTCTACACATATATGCTGTATAGTGGCCATAAATGTTTTCTCTGGAAAAAGTTAGGTAGATATGCCTGCAGAGAGAAAGCACTAATGTTTAGGTCAGAATAAATGTAAACAAATGCTTTGTATAATTAGATCTATATAGAGAAACATATGATAGGATAACAGTGAAAGAGCCATAACTATAGCCTTTCTTGTTCAATGCATATATCATATGACCACAACACTTTTTCAACCATGATTTTGAGTAGCACATTTCAGATGCACAGATCCCTATAACAAGAAACAATATACATTACTGTAAATATATAAATGAACTGCACATTTTAACAAATAATTGGCTATTGCAATGTTCCAGTGAGCTGTTAGTACAAAAATAACTACAGATGACACTTTCACATGTTCCATGCTGCATGCCCCATTAGAATACTATTACTTACTGCCACCTTCTTGTTTTAATAAATTTGCATAAATAACCTGCTACACATAATAAAATGCAAATTACATTGTTATATTTATACTTCCTGCATTCTGTTTATTCTGTATTAATTTGATATCTCTATTCTGTGATCTTTGATATATACTGCTTGCATTTAGTATTTTCTTGTATACTTCTATGTAATTCTCCCTGTAACTTTTTGCTTTTGTACCTGGGTTGTGGCTGAAAATGGTCCAAAAACTAAATTTCTCTACCCAGTCAGTAAAGATAAAGAAAATAAAAATATTCTTCCTTGTCACAAGTGATACTGGAGATAATGGGTAAGATGCAATAAACCATACACAGCTCACTAAAACATGTGTGCATCATGCAATGATGCACACGATAGCACACTAATTTGTATTCAATAAGCGGCTCTGCACAATGTGTTGAGCTGAGTAAAAATGGTAAATATCATGGCATGCTAATTGCTTCATAAGCAACTGAATTGTACGCTAATCAACAACTTAAAGCGTTCATAGCTATTCAACAAGGTATAAAGCAACTGTATACACTGAATATAGCCTTCTACCTACTGGAAAAGTTCACTCAGCATGTGCCATAACTTGCTCTGAGGAAAAAGGTAGTTTGATTTTGTGTTCTTGTATTTTGTATTACTTTATTGACTTCTATTATTTTGCATATTGTGATTTGTTTTCTTTACACTGTGTTTTACTTGTATTCTGTTTTTAATTGCATCTAGGAAAGAAAGACCACAGCTGTGTCTCCTGTGAGTCAAACCAAAATTAAAACAGGTCAATTAAAGAGTCACACAGAACTTAGAACAGGCCAGTTAAGGTTAATTATCTGTGAATTGAGGGTGGAACTAGGACCTAAACCTTCTGTTTAAGGGGTAAAATAAAACATTTGAATGCTTTACAGGATAAACTCATCCAGACTCTGCCACAATTTGTTATGAGTTGATGGTTAGTTTGCTTTTGCTTTCTTGTATTTTGTATTACTTTAGTACCTTCTTTTAGTTTGCATATATTTATTTATTTTCTTTACATTGCATTGTACTTATATTCTGTTTTTAATTGCATATAAAAACTAGGAAAGGCATGACAGATGTGTCTCTTGTGAGTGACACAGATATTTATTTCCACCCTCCTACCTTGTTGGTATTGTGTTTTTAAATTCAACTGTCTTTCTAGTTACCTGCCCCTTATGTTAATTTGACCATATATCTCCTTCCCTCTCACCTTTTATTGGCTGTTGTAAATAAAGACAAACTTATCATTTTGTGAAATCACTCCCCTTCAACTATTTAAATTTATTGGCCATCCAACTGTATTCCATGGAACCAGAATACAAAGTACCCACCCCCTTTCAATCTATCTTGATCTTTTAAAATGAACTGCCCTCCATTTAGACAGCTAAAGCTTAAGTTACCCCCACACTTTCATATCTAACTGCTTAGTGCACACTGCAGTGCTTAGGATATTAACCCATTTATTTCCATCTTACAGTAGAGAGTTGTTTATCTGAATGTCAATTATGCGAAATGTCAATTATCCACACACAGCCTTCCAAAGTTTTGGGGTAGAAAAAAATCATAAAGTCTAAATATATAAACATTACACGTGTTAACTTTTGCATGTTTTTTGATCTTGTAGCCCACTCTTGTGTGAAAAATATCCTTTATTGTCCACTGGAATCACAGAATAGTTGAAAAGTGTATTATCTGTGTGCAGAAAAAACAAGAGTTTAGAAGTTTTTATCTGGTTCAATGTATGTTTGATTATCAAACAGTTTGATCGTCCAGACTACCCTAGGTCACAATTAGTTAGGATAATTGACTCTGTATTGTACCTTTAAAATCTTCAACATCTATTGCAAGACCACCAGTTATAGGAGAGTCCACATTCTGCCTCTCAGTATCCATCTTGGGATTAGTGCTTCTGTTTTCCCTGGTGAGAGAAGTAGAGCAGGGACATTATTTCCCGGAGACTGCTGATCACCAGAAAGCCTAATAACTGATTCTGAGGTGACAGATTAGAATTTGTGCTTATATTCTGCTCCTTGTGAAGGAAGGAACAGAGTGCATTGATTCCTAACAGTTTCTGGTTGTGCAATGAGTGTCTGTGCTTGATGTTCCTGATTGGTCTGGTTGCTATTTAAGGCATCTACCAGGAAAAGACTACAACAAGTCTACAGACCTTTGCATCATCTGGGACAAGACTGTGGATCACCAACCAGGCTGTGGCCTGCTTCTTTTCTTGGGATTGCTTCTGGTGAGTGAATAAGCAAAGCATTGTATCTCAGCAGAGTGAAGCTGTGGTGAGATCAGCAGTAGTAATAGACAAGCAGTAGCCATTGACTCGACTCCCCACTTTCCATCATTCCTGACAAGCTAATTTTTTGTTTTCATTAAGTATTGCTTGATTTGTTTTTAACTTCAGAATATCCTTACATTTTAGAGTCTATTTATTAGTTTACCCTCAAGTGTTTAGCAGTGCCCTATATAGACTCAAACACCATGAGTGACATTTTACCTGTAAAAGTGCAACTGAAATTTCACCAGTACCTAGTTGCACACAGGAAAACTAGCTTGCAGTGACATGCACTGTCACCAGAGTTGCAAACTGAATACTCCTGACATTGCTTTATATTCTCACTGCAATTGCCTAATCAATAAAAAAGGAGTCTGTTGCCATGGATATGAACTTTCCCACTATCTCCCTTACCAGCTTGGTGGATATGGGCATCCTGAGACATTGTAGAAATTGCCTCATGTTTATTGACAACCAGTTAATTCTGAAACAAACTGGTATGGTATGTCAGAGATGTATTTACACAATCACTGGAGGGAAAGCTCTCACATAACAATACTCCTAATGTCTACAAGGTTGTCAGTAGTACACACTCTGCACCCATCACATTCAATTCAAAGCACACATATAGACCCAAATACTGTGAGGCACTTAAATGTAACCTTCTTAAACCCCAAAGACCACCTAGACAAAGTACACATAACAAATACCCTCAGCAGTCCCGAGTGAACTCTTTCAAAACAACACCCACATCAACACAAATACCACATCCCATGGAGTCTCTACTTCTAAGCCCATAAGGCAAGCCACCACGCAATTCACCATTTTGGTCATTGGAGTCTCCATTGTGAGACACACTGATAGCCCTCTCACCAAGCTGAGTAAGGAGAAAGTCACGGTCAGTTGCTTATCAGAGACTAGGATCCACCGCACTACTCATGCGCTCATGTCACTGGACCTCAAGTACCATTATGACTCAGTCACAGTCCATGTGGGTGCAAATGACCTGAGACGTACCTCCCTAGACTATATGAAGAGAGACATCATGGGGCTTTCATTATATGTGTTCCAGGTTGGTATGAGCCCGGCACTGAGCCATATTTTACTTTCTTTAAGGATGATGCCACAATATGAACAAAAGATGACTGACTTCAACCTGCTTAGTTTTTAGTTTCTGATGTTATTCTTAATGGGTGCAATTTTTGTCAGCATGGAAGGAGATGGTCAACAGACCATGCTGCTTTGTCAAGGATGGACTGTACTTCTCCCCTCCAGGCTTTCAGATGTTAGCTAAAACATTGTCTTCCCCCAAATGCTTTTTTCAGCAAATGCCAAACTGAAAGTACTTCCAACATAGAAAATCAAAACCAAAAAAAGCTGAAGATATTACTGTTCAATGCTAGGATTCTAAAGAAAAAACTCCACTCCATAGAAGTTCTTTTTACTCTAGAGAATGCTTATATCTGTACTGTCACTGAGACATAGTTTAAAGCCATGGAGAGCACATTGACAGTGTAAGATTATAATGGCTTCCACACATTTAGCCCAGCTACTATACAGACAGGGACTAAAGTTGGAGGCGTCTTGATTTACATCAGAAATATATATACCTCAATGCTGGTCAAAAAAGACAATGCACTTGAGCTACTCCATGTTCAAATCACCATAGACATGCATAACTGCATAGAGTTAACTGTGCCCACCACAAAGAAGTACAGAACTAAGTCATAAACCAAGCCACACTGGTGGAATCACAAAATCAATAGGTTGTATAACAGTAGGAAGAAAAGCATGGCAAGAATTAGGAGGTGCAGCACCCAGCAGGATAAAAGTATTCTCACCAAACTAAACAAAAGCAGAGGACAAATACAGTCTACCAACACCAAATTTGAGGTACGTTTGGCCTCCCAGGTCAAGGACAACCAGAAGGCATTCTTTAGCTATATTTGCAACCTCAATGGCAATACACATTTGTGTGCAGATGCCACCTATACTGAACCACAAGATATAGCAAGCCACTGGCCAACAAATTCAGCTCTAACTTTACCCCTCTTCCCCCCTTCAACCTTCCCTCAGGAAATACCATCAAATATAACTCCCCCTACTATCACTAGGAAGCAGATCCTTAACACTTCCTCTAAAGCCAAGAACATTGTATCAGTTGCCCCAGACAATATCCCAGGATACCTTCTAGATATCATGAAACATGACCTGTCAGGTCCTCTGGAATTGATATTTAACTGTAGCCTCCAAACTGGCTTCATGCCTCATGAATGGAAAACAGCAACAGTCATCTCTCTGCCGAAGGTGAGCAACCTACAGACCCTGAAAACTACAGACCCATAAGTTTCATTAGTTGTATATGCAAAGCCATGGAAAGCATTATCATGGAAATAATCAGTAATGATATAATAAATTCTAGACCCTAGATCCAACCCAGTATAGTTTCATCAAGGCAGGTCATGCCATTCTGGTGGACTTCTTTGCAAAGGTCACTAAAGAAATGGATGAGAGCAAAATAGTCCACACTACCTGCCTTGACCTGGCTAAGGCATTTGGCAGAAATACCCTGCTAGGGCATTGTTGACAACCTCAACAGTTTAGGTACAAACCCATATGTCATCTGGTAGATAATCAACTGGCTCACAGACAGAATCCAGAAAGTTAGAATTGTGGAGTCCACCTCTACAAAGAGGCCAGTCACAAGTGGAGTCCCTCAGGGATTGCCCTTGAACCGCTCCTTTTTGACATTTACTTCTCTTGTGAATGGTCTCTGGCTGACTTAATTTACATATGATTTCAAATCAGAAGTTTTCAATGAATCCCACTGATACAAATGTTCTCCAGGAAGGGCTGACACAGACAAAAAAACTGATGTCAGAGGCATGGACTAAAATTAAATGTCAAGAAATGTATAATAATATCCTTTGAGAAGGCATCCACCCCTGGTAACTATCTTACTGGCAAACACACCAATTAAAGTTGACCTAGTAGTCTGGGACTTAGGGACACACATAGACAGTAATTTAGTCTTTGACAATCATGTGTCTAGAGCAGTGAGAAAATCATTCTATGTTGCCCAACTTATAAGCAAAGATATGGCACCTAGGTGCAAGAAAGCCATTGTTCCCTTGTATTTGGTATTAATCAGACCTATCTTTGAGTACAATGCTTCCTTTGATATGTACCTAACCAGGCATATCTAACAAATGGAACTTCCATAGAGGTTCCTCAATAAAACAATACAGGGCCTAAGCAAAATGTCCTATGCACACCACCACATGGCCCTTTCTCTATATCCTGTCTTCTACGGGCTGTTGAGTGGAGATCTATAACTGGCATACAGGGCACTGTCAGACCCCACTCTGATGGACCTCCTGCATAACCACAAAACAAACAGCACCAGAACTACCATTTATAAATACTTAAATCTTGCCAGTAATATAAATAGGACCTTCTGGAGAGACAGGTATGTATCCCAGAGACAACATATCTCTGGAACAGGCTCCCTATCCATGTGAAGCAGAATTCCTCCTTAACCCAATTCAGGTATAACTTGGAAAATTGGATGGGGAACAGGAAATTCATCTCTGTTTTGGCAACTATGTCTCTAATGGAGACAGGCAACCTATAAATGGTTCATCTCCAATGCCCCTGCTTAGACTTATCAAGGGTAACAGAACTCATCAGAGATTTGGGATGCATGGCTCAACTTAAAAAGGCCCTTGTGGTCATTAGTCCAGTAAACACCTATGAAACTATGAACTACATTGGAGGGGCTTTTGCTACCCTTCTGCATATGTTTGTGCAATAGGCTCAAGTTTATGCTGCTGCTACTGCTGATAGACATTGGGCATGGAGGAGAAGGTCTACATGAGGTAAAAATAGTACAGCAGTACAGCATGGATATATGCACACTCCAGGAACTCTGCAACATCTGTTGCCCTCACCTGAGAGCAAGGTCAAACTGAGGGGAAACGGTACCTGTGGAAACCAAGGAATGTGAAGCACTTAGAATATTAGCTACAGAAACCTTTCAATAACCCAGAGGGGACATGCTGGGGGTGTCATGGGCATCAGCATCCAGGATCCTACACCAATTTCTAAAAGCTATGCTACAGCATGCCAATGACTATATATATTTCCCCTTCCCTCAAGGATGGAACTAGAACTATGCAGGAGTTCTACCCTGTAGCACATTTCCCTGATGTCCTGGGTGCCATAGACTGCATGCACATCGAGACAAAGCACCTCTGGGGAACAGGGAAGGGTGTACATCAACAGAAAGAGGTTCTACCCCAGGTTGTGTGTAATGCTAGGGAATCATCCTGAATATGTGCACTGGCAACCCTGGTTGTTACCATTATTCTGATATCTGGCACAACTTAGAGCTCTACCAGAAGTTTTCCAGGGGTGATATCCACAAGGCTAATTTCTGGGGATCCAGAGTGTGAAATTAACTGCAGTGAGATTTTTAATAAAACCAAACACCACACATCTGTGTTTCCTTGGCATAACAGCACAGTTTCCTGCCTTGGCTGAAAATTGTTTTTGACTGTCATGTATTTGTATCACACCTTGTAAGAAATATGAGAGAATATGCACTAGAGATTGCATGTGTGATAGTAAAGCAGAGATAAGGGAAGGATTTCCAGAATACAAAGAGAAAGCAGACCTGCAGTTTTGCAAACATATTCTTAAATAATGTGTGATAACTCATTCCGCTGAATATGTCATGTACATATTTACAATCAAATGAGAATGTTCATTTGTATGAAAAGTTTATTACTGGGTATAAAATGTTAATTGGTTGTATGCACATTGTTTGCTATTGCAAAGCTGTGTTTATGGCAAAGAGAGATAACACACTGCAGCTGTGTTGTGTGCAGTACTCTGATGATTCAAATCCAGAGCTGTGTAATTGCTTAACCTTTTGTTTCCCTTTGTTTTTATCCATTTTTCTTTTTTTTCTTTTTCCAGGTGTGTGGTATGTGACATAGTGCAAACACAGTTAGCTGCTTAAAACTGAAACATGTAATGTCAGTTGCCTTCTAAAGGGCAAACACACTTAGCAGAAATTCCACCTGTTCACTAAATGTGTCTATGGCACAAGGAATAAGTGCATTGAGCTAAAGAAGTGAACTTAAGCAAAGCAGGGTTAGAGTCCCACAGTAGTTATTTTTACTGAGGAAGGATCATAATGAGCACTTACATGCATTCCCTATTTTCTTTTACATTTGCACATTGCTTACCTATGTGCAAACATAGTTCACTCTTTATGGAAAAAAAATTGAAAAAATTAATTTGGTTTGCTTTTCTTTGTGCAAAAAGGCTCAGTGGCAAGGTATGGCCATCAGCACTCTGGAAAGTATTGAGTGTGGAAGAAAAGATCTACTGAGTGTGGAAAAAATGTGTTGCCTAGCTTACCCTGTGACAGTAGAAGTAAGTACAGTGAGTTCACAAGCAGAACACAAATGAGGATAGGTTCAAATCTAGCATACTCTCTTTTTTTGTAAGGGTGTCCCACTGTAATTTTACAGAAGACTTTGATTATAATGGTAATACTACATAGCAATAGCTATGCAGACCAGGTTGATTGACAGAAAGATATCATTACTGCTTGCGCACACATACACGTGTAGGTGACATATGTATTATGTGTGTAACTGGTATAGCATGACAGTCATAATTCATTAAAAAAATGCAGTTGCATATCTGTGTTGGACACAGTAATTTACGGATGGTCATCTACACACCTCCCATAACCCAAGAAGAACTGTAAAATAGAATGTATTGTCAGGAATATATCATAATTCCAAACTCCGTTACTCAAGTTATACAAGCCTATCCATTTCCAATATATTGTCAGACATTAGTCCTGCATCCCAGTTGAGAATGCAAAAGCCAGGATCTTTTATTGTCATACACATACAGAATTAACTGAAGTATAGCACCAGTCACTTTTTAAACTGTATATCTGTAATGATCATGGTTGGTACATACTTCTTCTGTAACACTGAGGAATAATCACCTATGTGGGAATGTATGCACTCTCCTTTACAAAGGTTTGAACCCCAAAATGTACAAATTACTTTTCACACTATGAAAGTCCCCAAAAGACATGTGCCAAGTCATCACATTTATCACTCCAAACTCATCGTTTAAAAGCCAAGTTATCTAGCATTTCAGTGTTGACCATTGGAAAAAGTCTGACTAGGTATAACAATACACATGCTATAAATCAATGTTAAGTTTGATGTCAACATTATTGTTTCATAAACTCCCTTCCTCTTTGTTTGGCAATGTTTCTCTTTGCTTACCTTCACATAAATTTGGTTGGCATGGTGGTGCATGTTTACGCTGTGGTCATAAAACATGAAATCACAAATTGTTGGGAAAACATTACAACTGTTACTGGAGGACCTTTGTTAACATGGTAGGAGATGGGAAGGATTGTGCCAAATTCTGGACACAAAGGTAGTGAGCAGAGGAGCCAAAAATACTTATTGCACTCCTCGTGAAGTGCTACAGCTGTAGGTTGCTGCAGGAGGACTATACTGGGTCTCAGTTTAAGGCTAAGTCTTGGAACAGCCTAGCCAAGGATATCTCCAGTCAACTGGAATACCACACACTGGGGAACAGTGTAGGCACCACTACAGTGACTGCAAGAGGCACAACTTGACCAGTAACTGGATAAGTTTAGAACTGCTGACACCCCCCAGTTTTGTAAATATACAGATCAAACAACTTTAAATGTTATGGAAAGATGTAGATGGCCAAGGCTGGTATGCATAATGTTTTCATTTCTCTTCTTTCAATTAGTATTTTTCAGCTGCAGGGGAAATCTTGGCAAATAGGGAGGTACATACTGATATGCTGGAGTGACTCAGAGAGGCAATGAGTGCTGCACAACTGCCCCTGACTGTAATAAATTTACATTACTTTAAATGTGTGCATGTAAAGTGTATTACTTTACTTTAAATGTGTGCATGTAAAGTGTATTACTTTACTTTAAATGTGTGCATGTAAAGTGTATCCACATTTACTTAAATGTATGTATGTAAAATGTTTCCACACCTAATACATAAGAGTGTTTGCTCAAATGAAACTGTATAACCCTTAAGATCACCAACAATGAATTTTGTTGACTATGCGTGATATTGAATGTGCTTATTTGGAACTGTTCTATATAATGTATCTTTTATACTTTTGTATCATTTGTATCTGAACTGTATAATGCATCTTGGAGCTTTTCTCCCTGGGCCTCCACTGAAAATGGGTCATTTCGGCCCAGTGGACTTCTCCAGTAATCAAACTGGAAACAAATAAATAAATAAATGTATCGTGATTCCACAGATCAGTATCAGGTTCAGTAGGAATACCTTAACTGTAACAGTAAGCATGCATGCAGTCTGTTGTAGCTCTTGGTAATTGTAGAAAGCAAGTATAATAGTGTATTCAGATTATGCTGGTTCAATTCCTACAAGTAACCTATAGGTTGCCATTCAACAAGTATCATTTCTACCTTTGACCTACAGCAATATTGGCTTTATCGCCATGCTGTTAAATTAATCTGAAGTATCTTTTAAGAATTTATGGAATAGCAGCATATTCCAAGGATTACTTGTAACAATTCACAGTCATTTTTTTAAATTTTGAAAGCTCTATAGCTAGTATAATAATACAAGGATATCTATTGCAATAAAGCATGAAAGTGACAACTCAAGATTATAATCATCCCTTTTCTTTTTGTCTCACACAATCCCTTATCTTTGTGTGTGTGTGTGTGTGTGTGTGTGTGTGTGTGTGTGTGTGTGTGTGTGTGTGTGTGTGTGTGTTAATTGAATCACTCTGTTCTGATGTCATACTTTTCTGGCAACAAACCAGATGCTTTTCAGCATAGGGAGGTAGGCCAAATATTGCAGCTTAGCCTGCCAACCCTCCACTGACTGCAACACCAACACCCAGCACCTCTAGAACCTGGCAGTACAGCCTATAAGGCCCCTGCAATACCTGGTCCATCCACATTATCCACATAAGCTAGCAATGCCCTGACTGCTGATGCATTGGTACAGTCCAGGAGTATTGGTGGAGGCGGTCATTATATCACCCACCTGGACCTGCCAGGGTTGGTGTATGATGTAATAGAAACTGGCCTTGGTGCCTGCATCAGCCGCCTGGAGAGGTTGCTTATTAAAATAGATAAAAGACTCCCACATCAAGCAGTCTCACAGGGAAGTGAGGAAGGGGACAGTGATGACAGCTCTGAGGGTAAAGACTAGATTCTCATTTTTCTCATGCTTGATAGGCATGCACCACTGATATCCCCTACCTATCCCCTGTCATGGTGTCCCCCAACCATTTGTGTCCATCACCTTTTCTGTGTCTGTCTTGTTTGTCCTGTTTATCTGCATCTGCTTCTTTATCTAACCTACCTAACTGGCCCTCACATTCCTATGTCCTTTACCCAACATACCTCCCATGTTCAAATCCAAAAGAAAAAAAATATGGGCACCTGTCCCAAAAAAAATGTTGTCCCATATATAGATCTCCACTTTGCATATGTGTTTTCTCGACACACTTTATTTAGTCTAATTGGCTATACAACATCACTGTGTCATCACCCATTTGTTTTTGTGGTAACAGTCCAAATTAATCAAAATTTCTCTACATGTGGATATTACTGTTTTGAAGAAGGGGTGATATATTGCTCTTTCCTAATTCCCTACTGCAAATACCTTTATTTCTTCCCCTTTGTTCTTCCCCCTGCTTGTACCCTAATTTTACCACTTTCCTATCTACCCCATTTTCACACATTTAATCTGGCTAAAAAATAGAATCACACACACACACACACACACACACACACACACACACACACACACACACACACACACACACAGCCATAAAAAAGCCTACAATTTTGTCCACTGTATTTGCACAGAGTTTGGCATCATGTACCAGTGCCGGGCAGGGGTGAATGGGTGTTTATCTCCTATGGCAAAACTTGGTGAGTTTTTGCCATCGGCTGCACTAATCTGGTTATCCCGCACAATACTGCTTAAACTCACTGTGCTAGAGGAACACAGAGTTAAAGAAGTCTAGAGGCAGTACCTTGAAACAGTTACTCTGACAGCTCTGTACACTACTGGATGTAGAAAATTATAAATTGCTTTGTGGACTGTTGACATAAATCACTTGGCTGAAGATATTTTTGTCCATAGTATCAAGGTTTCAATTCCAGATGCCTCTCACACCATTTCTTGCTGTGATGATACATGTGCATATGTTTAATTACCCACATCTTAACATTTGCCACAGTTATGAGTTCTCATGGAGATATACTGAATACTGGCCAAAACCAATTCCTTGCATCGACGTAAATCCCCACAACTATGACATATTTATCCAACCTTGGTCTGCTTTTCATAAGCCTGTTGAGCCACCGCTAACCCTTCTTTACCCCTCTGTCAGTCACGTCTTGCTACAAAGCATAGCAGCTTAATAATCAGAACAGGACAAAAACATGTCCATGATGTTACATTATAACAAAATTGTTGTGTGCATGTCCATCCTTCCTTGTATGCACCCCATTCACTCCTACCCCTCTTTATGGGTATGTATCTATTAGGCTGATGGATGTACAGGTCATCTCAGGGTGTCTACATACTGGCGTGACCCTACTGATGCATAATACAAACATGTTACCTTGATTCAATAGGTGATCTTAGTAAACTCCTATGATCCTATGATTAGTGTTCCTGTAGTGTTCAAAGTTTCAAAATCTGCTGTACAAACCCTCTGTATCGTGTTCAGGTGATGATGGATGAAGTGTTCATCTAATACAATGTGCAATGTGAAAACTGTCCTTACTGTGAAGAAGCATACTGCACACACTTCTGGCCCTAGTTAGCCATATCTGCTGAGTCATAATAGTCATTTCAGAATATGTGCCACCTTTATCAGTTGTAGAAAGCTGCTGTACATACAATTAACTTGTGATTTGCAGTAAGGCCTGCAAAACAGCAACTACTTGTACAACTGTACTGAGGCAGGCATGACTAATACAATTCTTATTTATTTTATTTATTTATTGATTTGTTTATTTATTTATTTGAATAAATAAAATATGTCTGGTTTTATACTCCTCGGCTTCCTTTCTTGAGTTGGCCATGCTTGCTGCTAGCCTCCTTGGTGAATTTACTAATTATTTTTCAAGTTTTTCTGGGTTAGATGTATTTTGTAGTTAACCCCAGTCAGGTCAGTTACTGTATGATCCTTTTTGTGCAGAGTTTGGCAATGAGTACCAGTGGGCACTGCTACTTCACAAGTCCAAGTTGAATTCCTGAAATTTAAATCACACGTGCTAAAACTTTGCCATCATCACCACAAATCAACTTCTTGGCGATGCACTTTGTGAAGAGGTGTTCAGCATGTCTAATTCTAGTTACCAGGCTGTAATTGTCCATTAAATGGTAATGCATTCATAAACACAAGAGAAAGACAATGATGTGTGTGCTTCCCTAGACACACAGTTTTTGCTATTCATGTATCCCCTGCAGAAATCCACTTCCAAATGATATCTCAGGACTTGGGTCATTGTTAAACACACTTCATTATTACAGAGCATATCTGCATTGTTACATTTGCTATGGATTTATAGTGACACACGTCATTAGTCATCCATGATCATATCACATTGATATTGTCAGTAACTTGTATTAATGTGGACATACCTTCATCTGAATATGAAGACACATAACTCCATCATTGCAATACTGCTGTTTCTTAAGTGTGTGTGTGTGTGTGTGTGTGTGTGTGTGTGTGTGCATATTTGTGTGCGAGCTATGCAACATCCTGAGAAACAGGTACATGAGTGTTTCACTTCTGCAATATACATTCATCATAGCTTATTTCACCTAAGTTGCTAGGATTAATTTATATGTACTTTTACAAATTGCGATCACACAGTCATATCACAAGTCCTGTCTTTGCAAACAAGTACCATAACAGTACATGTAACCTCCTTCACTATGATGATTTCATCCTCTATAATGTGCACTCTGACAATATTATAGACAGACTTGAGTGGTGCTAGTATTAAGTACTGTGTTCTGCAGCTTCTGTAATTAGACAGGTAGGAATTCTACTCTCACAGCTGTCAGTGTGTGTGTGTGTGTGTGTGTGTGTGTGTGTGTGTGTGTGTGTGTGTGTGTGTGTGTGTGTGTGTGTGTGTGTGTGTGTGCGTGTGTGTGTGTCCATTTAACTATTAATCTGGAGACAATTTTATACCAGGAAATGAGTCCACTCCTACCCAAACATCTTCTTCTCAGCATACACTGATGATGTCATCCCCTATAAAGTCACTTTGACAATGCTAAAATCAGATACCTGTTGTTGGAATTAGTCTTACGTTGTATGGAATATGGCTTTTATACCTCTAAGGTGTGGTGTTAATATCTGACCTCAGGCAACTAGTGTGTATGTGGTTGGTAGAAAGGGTGCCCGCAGGCAGGTGCAAGGGGGTGTACTTGCACCCCCCTGGAATGGGCTGACTGGTAGATTAATTTTCTTTAAATTACAAAAAAAGTTTTTTGCATTCTTCTTTAAAAACGTCAGAACTGTCTGCAAGCAGCCTTTTGCACTGGATCTCATTGCAGCAGATTTAGGGAATTTGCCCTTACCCACCCTGCTGTTGAGCGATCTTCGAGTTATTATATTTAATTAGCAAGATGAGTGGGGGAGGGACAAAAACAGCAGTTCTGCTGCTCTTGTCACATTATCTGTGTGTGCAGGCATCCTGTTCTTCCTGTCCGCCGACCCGTACTAATTTGAAATTGCATCTTCCTGTCCCCCACGTCATGGAGAATTTACATGGACGGTGCTGCACGAATTTTATGAAGTAAGGGAATTTATACGAAGCACAGATCACAAACGTGAAGTACGTGTGTGTAAGGGAATTGGGAACTTAGTATGCTTAGCTGCACAAAAGTAGGTGTAGATGTTTGTGTGTGTAATGGAATTGGGAATTTTTGATGCAGCCATTCTCTTCCTGCGTCCTGTCAGCACTGTTGCTAGGTGCGGTATTGAGATGGGACAGTCACTGCACACTTGGGATTATTTTGGTAGTGGCAATAGTTACACAACTGCTCTAGAGGTTGTTTTGATTGACTGACAAATTTAAGTAGGCTATATGCTTTCATAACTGGAAATCTGGCAAGGTAAATTTCAGCTACACAGAATCTAAAATAAAAGAAGAGCAATCTCAGGTAAAAGAAAAGTGAGGGCATGACTAAAGCTCTATTCTAAGATGACAGCCTAATCCAGGAATTTTCTGAACTGTAGAATAAAAAGGTAATCATGTCAGCAGTGGAAGAAAGTATCTTTGTGGATAATTTAAAAAGTAAAAGAATTGGATCAATGAAAGAAACGTGCTGCAAATATTAAAGATGTTTTTCTGATGTGGCAGTTGATATGGGTGGTGTCATGAAAACAGAATCAGGATAACTAGCTGTATATAATAGAGGGATAAATTTCTGACTATGACCCCAGAGATCTAGGTTTTAATAGCTGCTCATGTGGTTGTAGAGCTGGGCAGCAGAAGGTAGACATTACTGGCTAAGGATAACATAATAATATGTACATAGGTGTAGGGAATGGTAGTCTGCCTTACTACATACAAGAGGAAACGTCCAGGCAGCAAACTTCTCACTGACACTAAAAATGTGAGGCCAGACATTCAAAGAAGTGAGGTAGGGCCCTCATTACTAACAGGTCACAACACTCTGTAGTATGCCATACTGGGCTTTTGCAATGAGAGACTACCAAGGTCAAATAACTTTTGCATGGCCCTAACAAAGTGTGCAAGGAGCCTATTGCTTGAAAACAGCTCAAAGGTAAATAACCTGCCATTGGCCAGATGCATTTTCTTTGAATGTGGGTTTAAATGCTGTTTCAGTGAATGTGAGTTTCAAAGGTAGAGAAGCTTTAATGCCAAGTCTGTCTTCATTGTAAGACTATTGCTTTGCTTAGGTTTAGTAAATGTCTATCAGTGTTTGGGCTATAACATTTGAAATAAAAGTTGTAAATTAAATCCAAATGTCTGTAATCATTGTAGAACTAAAGCATAAAACAGTATGCACACAGAGATTTGAACAGTGTCTACGGCAAATGGGGAGAAATAGCCAAGTAATGGGACACTGGAATGGCTGTGTGGGTGGGGCTTGGGTGGTGGACATGGGCGGGTCTGCAATGGCAGGGGGCGGGGGAGCTGTGTGGGTGGGGCTCTGGGTTTGAACCCCCCCTGCAAAAAATTCTGCAGGCTCCCTTGGTTGGTAGTATACTATGGTCATTGTATGATGTTTTTAATTTCATTTCATTTTACTTCCCCTCAGGAGAATACTTTATGTAGCTCCTTGAATGAAAGATCCCCTTTTTCTTCTGTCTAGATAACACCTGTTCAGTGGAACACTAAGGATGTCATCATCTTAAAGATGCATACTTACATAGTGCAACACAACCCCTGCATGACCCTCTGTAATTCATCTCCAGACAACTGGATGTGTGATCGCTAATTCTATCATGGGGTCATGTGCATGTCACATATGGACAGAGGCAGTCTGTATTAAATCAAACACATACACACATACATGAAATAAAAAAAATGGCTTAGGGTACAGAGAGGAGCAGAAAGAAGACAAAAAGGATAAACAAAGCTGCACCAGACTTACACTAACCAAAATAAATGTATTAATAAACAGAAAAAACGTAAGCGCTTTCATGATAACTACTATCGTTTCATCAGACAAGTGAGTTACAAAGGAAAACAGTTCATATATCATTTAAAACACTCAGATGATGCACTTAAGCCAATCACAAATCATTCAGCACTTAAAAGCTAGAGCAACATTCAATTAAAAGCCTGTATAATATAATGATGAAAAAATATATACATTAAAACCTTAACATTTAAACTATCAGCTTCATAATTATCAACTACATAAATCTACATGAATATATATATATATATATATATATATATATATATATATATATATATATGTGTATAGTTTCTATGTATTTATATACACACAACATTCAGAAAATATTGGATTAATATAAATTAATACACTCATCTTATATACATCTTAAATTAAAATCTTGAATTAAAAATGCTTAAGGCGGCGTGACTTCAAGAAAAGTTTGAGAGAAGTAGTCCCATTCTAACCTGGAGGCCTCTCAGCATTAAGTATAAGAATCCATCTCTGCTCTCTGCTTTCAGTATAGTTTTCAATGTTACCCCCTCTTATATTAGGGTGAATAACCTGAATGGCTAGAAATCTAAAAGTATGTGTATGGTCAGTCTGTCTCACATGGTTAGCCAGGGCATTGCTCTATTTATGATTGTTTATGTCTCTTTTATGTTCAGGGATCCTGTCCTTCAACATCCTATTTGTCTTGCCTACATAATATGCATGGCAAACTTGGCAGAAGGAAAAGTAGACCACATTAGTGGTACGACAATTGGCATAACCAGGACAGCTGACTGTAAAATGTCATGTGGGGTGTACATATACTGTGCTAGTATAAATATACTGGCATGCAGAGCAACGTCTGCAGGGAAAGGTACCAGTCCGTATAGAAGGGACAGGTCTATCTACACTCATTTTATTGCAAAAATATTGTTTCAAATATTTGTTATTCTTGAAGGAAAACAAAGGGGCATCCCCGGTTTTATCTCTAAAACCTGGTACTTCATGAAGTAGCCTTCAATTTCTGTTGATAATTGAGGCACATTCATTAATATCACTAGAAAATTGGAGAACAACTCTGAAATCATCTTTGTTAGGTCTAGGTTCATGTGAATCAACTGTGGCACTTAAGTATGGTCTACATCTATGGCTCCTCTGTGTCCATGCTTCATCTATGGTGGCAATAATCTCATTCTTAGAATAACCCCTATTTAAAATCTCCTGTTGAACTAGGTCTAGTGCTTACTGTACTGCTTCATCATCATTACGTAACCTAAGCACCCTATAAATCTGCCCTTTAAGCAAATTTCTAGGGTTGTATTTAGGATGCATACTCTTTTTGTGAAGTAATGCATTCTTCCTAGTAGGTTTTCTAAAAATGCTACTCTGCACACCATTCAAATCTGATTTCTTGACCAAAACATCTAAAAAAACTAAGTTAATTTGTAGAATATTGATAGCTGAACCTTAAAAAGTCAGTGGTGGTATGCATGTATTCAACTAGCCTTTCAAGCTCCTCGCTGTCACCTTTCCACAGGAAAACAATGTCATCAACGAAACGGACATACCATAAGATGTTGCCAAGAAATTCATTGCTATCTGACAGTAAAAAACATTGTTCCCAACTTACTATAGCCAGGTTGGCGTAGCTGTTGGCACATGCCATGACCATAGCCACGCCAGTCTTTTGAAGGTAGAACTGATTTTCAAAGACAAAGACATTGTTCTTCAATACAGTATCAAGTAAACTACAGATAAGTGAGATTTTGTTATCAACAAAACATCTATTAAAAGTTAAACATTCTCTCACTTTATTAATGCCCCATGTATTGGGTATTGATGTAAATAGTGACTCAATGTCCATAGACACAAACATATAGTCACTATCAACTATAATTATCTTGCTATGCAGTCTCTCTAAAAATGGTTTAGTGTCTTTATGTATAGTGTGGCAGTTATTAAGCAATGTATGTAGGTTGCCTTCCATAAAAATAGATAGCAGTTCAGTGCACCAACCCGCACCGGACACTATAGGTCTCATTGGAGGTATCCTGCCATCTTTGTGTATCTTGGGAAGACCATAAATCATCGGAACTAGTGGAGTGCTGGTATTAAAGAATTTGAAAAAATTCTCATCAATTAAACCAGTCATTAATAAATCAGAAATTAGGAAGGGCACTCTTTCCATGATGCCATTAACGACACTTTTGGAGACACAATGATAGGTATTGTCATCCTGTAACAAAACCTTAATCTGTTGCAAATATAATTCCCTGTCTAAAATCACAATGCCTCCTCCTTTGTCAGCTTGCTTAATTTCTATAGATTGCATATGTTGGAGCTCATTCAGTGCCCTATTTTCATTAAATGGCATATTATTAAAGCTGGTTCTAGTTCCATGTGCAAACAGTTGTCTAAAGTCAGATTCACATATGCTAACAAAAGTCTGCATAGCAGGATGCATGTTCGGTACAAAAGTAATGTGTCTTTTATATAAACCTGAACCATCATTATTAACACCAGTATTATGTGGATACAAATTTCTCAGAGACAAGTTCCTGCCTAACAGCCTAAGATCTGTAAGCATTTCCACGTGATTGGCTCTCCTGGCAGGAATAAAGGAGAGTCCTTTATTTAACAGAGCAATCTGTTCCTCTGTGAGTGTTATAGAGGAAATATTAAAAATCAAACCTGAATCTAAACTCATCTCCTCTTGGTTTGCTGGGAGTTCTTCCACACTCCAATGACTTTGTCCCTTTGCCTGCCTGGTTAGGCTCCTCGAACGAGTCTTGATGGGTAAAGGGTTCTTTAGTGTAAATTGTGCCATTGTATTTGTTTCTAAAAAAACTTGATTATCACTACTACCATTGTTAGCTCGTGGATCCTGCAACAACGTTGTTGGCTCCCTCATTCTACTGGCAGTGGTGTTTGAGAGAGGTTCATTGCTTGCACAGGCTTGTTCTCTCACATCGGATAAACTAATAATACAATTTTCCACATTTTCACTCAGTGCTGCCTGTTGTATTGCTTGTGGTTGCAAACATAGCATACTGTTAGGAATGTGGAAATTAACGCCTGATTGGTCAGTCGTTGAATTGATCTTCTGTTGAACCACAGATCTGGTACATTCCCTTGGCCAAGAAAAGACGTGATTATTCTCAAAGTCCTTCTTGTCTCGCTGCAATTTTCTCAGTTTGGTAACTTGTAGCCTCTGTTTATAAGACATGACACTTTCTTGAAGTTTATCTAATTTATCAGTAATAATATCCACAGAAAAGGTAGTGGAAATCGTATGTTCCATAGCAATAATATAATTTCTAAGCTGACACTCCATAGGAAGGAAAAAATCAATAAGTAGCTGCATGTATTGTGAGCTAAATGATAAATTCAATTCCTGCCACCTCCTAAGTAAATCAGGATATGTTCCACTGTAACTAGGCATATTCAAAATTCTTAAGCCTCGTGGAATTATTTTGTGTTTAAGAGATGCCTGCAGATGCAGGCGCTGCCACTGCAGTCTCTTATATTTGTACATATTCTCAGGTTCTCGATACTCTTTTAAAAATTTAGGTAGCTGGTTACTTACAGCAATATTTTCTTGCCCAGTACATATAGAATTCAAATCCAGTAGTGAATTTTCCTGTACATCTAATACTCGAAGGAAACAAGCATTAGTATTGCGTGCTGTATCTTAAATTGGATCTTAGTGCCTCTTACACCGAGTAAAAAGTACACAGAAATAACAAAAAATGGCTTAGGGTACAGAGAGGTGCAGAAAGAAGATACAAAGGATAAACAAAGCTGCACCAGACTTACACTAACCAAAAGAAATTTATTACTAAACCGAAAAAAAACATAAGCGCTTTTGCGATAACTACTATCACTTCATCAGACATATGAGTTATAAAGGAAAACATTCATATATCATTTAAAACACTCAGCTGATGCACTTAAGCCAATCACAAATCATTCAGCACTTAAAAGATAGAGCAACATTCAATTAAAAGCCTATGTTATATAATGATGAAAAAATATATACATTAAAACCTTAACATTTAAACTAACAGCTTCATAATTATCAACAATATTAATTGAATGTTGCTCTATCTTTTAAGTGCTGAATGATTTGTGATTGGCTTAAATGCATCAGCTGAGTGTTTTAAATGATATATGAATTGTTTTCCTTTGTAACTCACTTTTCTGATGAAGTGATAGTAGTTATTGCGAAAGTGCTTATGTTTTTTGTGTTTATTAATAAATTTCTTTCAGTTAGAGTAAGTCTGGTGCAGCTTTGTTTATCCTTTGTATATACACACATACCCCTACTATCTTCCATCACATAGATATAGGGATTTCTGTTTTAATGGTGTAATAATAGCTAAGATTTTATATACTTCTGGCTGGTAGCCTTGTAATGTCCTATGACCTTCTGAACATTGTAGAAGTCAATGGTGTTGTCATCTACATGTGCTATGTTGAGGTATGGATGTAGTGTATCCCTACAACAGTGTATTCCAATCTGTGAACTGAGCTACAGTATTGATGGCCACTGCTGGCATTTTGTTATATGTTCCTTCCATAGCAGCTATAGTAATATGCCTCTTGAGGACAGTTGACATCGGATGATTGAATGATGCTACTTATATTGTTGTCTTACTAAGTCTTGTGTTCTTGTCTTGCAGTATATCACCATTCTATACAGTTGTCATGCAAACATCAGTGACAGCTGCAGTATGCCACAGGTGTACAAATCTGTACCTATCATCTGGAAATGTTATATATAGAAACATATGACATGTTGGGATTCACTTGCAACTTTGTGGAATTCATTGTATGCACTATTATGTTGCTATTCACAAGAATTATACAGGTCTTCCCTAGCAACACTGTGTGACTGTTAGCATTTGTGTCATCAAATATTCTGCATGATGTGCATCCACCTCAGTTGTCATGTGTCCACGTATGGTGTTAGGGCCCTCACCCACACACTTCCACTGTTAAACATATAGGCATATGATTTACACTGATGTAATGAGGTTAAATAGGTAGAGTTGTACATCTTTGCTAACAGTTCCACTCTGCCACTGAGATTGAGACCAAATGTTTTATATGGAGGTGACATACAGCCTGATATCCAACTGTAGCATAGGTACAGCTGTAGTGTGACTGTACTGCATCACAGGTGTACCCCTACTTCACTTCAGTATCAGCACTTGATAGTTTGCATGAACACATATGGATATACATCGGGTTTCATAACACTATAACATTTTCACTGGCAATATCAGGGGGACAGTGATCATGTGGCACATGTTGTTGTTGTGTCTTTTGGCTTTTCCCAGTTAGGGGTAGCCACAGCGGAACTCTGGTCTGCTAATGATTGGCAGTAGATTTTTATGTGCCGAGTTGCCAGCTCTGACGCTCAACCTTCAACAAAGGTGCGCCCATTCACACGTCTCCACACACAAGATGTTGTAGCTGAGAATCAAACAGGACAACGTCTTACTGTGAGGTGACAATGCTACCGCAGCACCACCACCGCAGTTGATCATGTGGCACATGTGCTGAGTGTTAACATGCAGTTATAGGGGATGCCCCATGTATTGTTTGGTATGTGTACAATATTAGAGTTATGGCATCCTCAATCAATGACACTAAACTTTGCAGTGCTGCACTATCTGTGCATGTTGGTATAGTTGATTGATACATTGCCATCAGTCTCATATACAGCTGTGACTTTCATTATAATGGATCACTTCTTAATTCACACATCAATTGCAGATGCTTCAGCATTGCTACTACTTATTGCAGATGCATGCAATACCCAGCTGTATGAAGGGACTCTACTCATAATAGTGCCTTGTTTGTAAGTGCTATTATTTGTATGGCCAATACCTATGTCAGCCAGTGATGCTCTAGTCAAGTGTATCATATTTGGCAAAATCAGCTCCCACACATCTTATCGGCCATAAAAAGATATTGTTTGGGATGCATGCCCATTTGGATTTGACAGTGCAGACTTCCCTTCAAGGTGTTCCACTAGATGCTCATGTGATATTTCTTTATGTGCTGTACCCAGTAAATACACAGCTCAGTGACAAAATCGATGGCATGGGTTTTATTCTTGCAGGTGTGAATTGTGGCTTATGTGCCATGCAAACCTCTCAGTCTCTCAGCTAGCCATGATTGCCCCTGACTTGAACTCCAGGTTTAACACTGTCCTTCTTTACCTCTCCAAAAATTGGTCATTTTTGGGGAAGGGGTGGTTAATTCTCCTTACAGCATACTGACAGTCATTACAGTTGTACACGTCTGTTCCTGCAGACCATTTATAAGTTATAGTCACATACGTTTTCAGTGCCGCACATTAATGGACGTAATATTTTAAAAATGTCCTTGATTGTGCTTGTTTCTGTCTACATTTGTACAGGAGTCTGCTGCTATCTGTCCATGATTGGTTGAGAGGTACACTGATATGTCAGTAATATTCAAGCAAGACATTTTGCAGATCTTCACACTTTGTACATACCCCTTATTGGATATACTGTCCTTGCTGGATGTCCTCTCCAGTGAGTATGTCAGTGATGTTTATATCACAATTGTTCATCTCCACTGATGTGCAACTTTGTGTGACCATCACATATATGCCCACATTACCGACAACTGGATCACCGAGATGAGATTGACAACACAACACATCCATGACAATGGTGAGTAGTGCGGAATGGGATATAGTCCCATTTCTGCAATGTGGTGCAATCTCAGAGTTGGTAATATTTAAGTACGGGGGGGTTCGGAGGGTGCAGTCCCCAAATGGGGGGTACAGGAGGGCTTGCCCTCCCTGCTATACACATTTGGGGGTACAGGAGGGCTTGCGCCCCCTGCTATACATATTTTTGATTTATTTTTTAACTGTATTATGAAAATGGGAATAGATTCCATTCCGTAATGCATATACTTACCTTTGTCGGAGATGTGTTGTGTCGACGATCTCGTCTCGGTGATCCGGTCTTTGGTAATGTGGGTTTTTCTGGATCTGACATGGATCCATATATATACATATATATATATATATATATATATATATATATATATATATATATATATATATATATAAAATGGGTTCATGTCAAAATCCTGAAAGCTCAAAATACTGAAATTTCATAATACTGAATCTCATAATACTGAAAAACATACAGGACACCAACACTGACTGTATTGCAGCAGAAATACATACAGAAACAAAGAAAAGATAAACCATATCAGTCTAAACCAACTATAAGCAGGGGGCAAGCCCCCTGCACCCCCTGCTACTTAAATAGATCAACTCCGAGATCGCACTTCACTACACTAAGATGAGTTATGTTGTAGTATAGTACATTAAAAGGGAACATGACTAAGGTTACAACAGGCAGTCATGAAGCATGTAATAGTATGTTTGCCATTTTCTTCTGTGAAGTGCGATCTCAGAGTTGATATATTTAAGTAGCAGGGGGTGTGTGGGGATCCCCCCTGCTTATTATTATTATAGATGAGTAATATGTTTCTGTATATATTTCTGCTGCAAAAAAGTCAGTGTTGGTGCCCTGTATGTTTTTCAGCATTATGAGATTCAGTATTATGAGTTTTCAGTATTCTGAGCTTTCAGGATTTTGAGATCAGGATTTTGAGATTCAGGATTTTGAGCTTTCAGTATTTTGAAGTGAAGCCATATATATATATATATATATATATATATATATATATATATATATATATACTATCAAGTGTGGTGATATACTGACACAGGAGGCGTGACAGCAGTACACACTGTGCTATGTGCATATGTGCTTATTGTAATGCTACTGATTTGTCTTGGGAGTATACATACATTGGCATATACTATCTTGGGAACATTTCTGTATTTGCCATGCCCATTTCCTCTTTCCTCATTCCTGTCATTCATTTCTGTGCCCATTTTCATCAGTACACTTTCCCTGCCTAGTTTATGGTTAATTTTATTTGTCTTTGAGTCCCCACTCAATTATTTCATTCTGCAAATAATTGCTGTGGTGTACATTGCACTCAGTACACTTTTATTGACTATGTTAATACTGCTTATATTGCAGTTTTTTCACCCCTGGTTGTCATTGTGGCTGCCTGTGCAGTCTCGAAAAGCAGGTTTGCTCATAAACATACATGAGTGGTTCTTGTTTCTGTGATCATGCTGTTCTGCATAGTTTCCTAGTTGCAGCACTGTTGCTGGCCAGAAAACTGCGCTTATATACATGTATGTGTGACGAGCAGCAGGAACATGCAATTAGCCTTGCTGATCATCGTGCTAATATGTAAACTCTATGTAGGCTTCATGCAAAGCCTACACAGAGTTCATTGAATTTCCAGGACTGTCATTCCCTGTAAAATGAACATGACGACACATCGAGATAATGTTAAGCAGCACTGAAACATTAGCAGCCATCATAGGGCAAGCTATTAAAAAAATTATGTCTGCATTTTCTATCAACATTCATATGTGCCAGATAACAAACGATGTGTAAACAGTGTCCTGTTGTATGTGTAGTAACCGTGTAATGATTATTTGCTAAGCATGCACAACGTGATGGCTTTATTGCATTTTCATCTCCTTAAAAGGCCTTGTAAATGAAGTATTGCTTTGCCTTCTCAGTTTGTTACTTTTTGTATATCACTACATAACGTGCATGCCAGTAGTCTGTACAGTGCATCCTGCTCATATGATATACAGGGTATATCTTTGACAGTGACATAATGGCATACACTGACCATTGTCAGTATAAAGTGCTCTGACCCTTAAGGTATGTCCCTCTGCATATGCATGTCACATATCACTCTACCTCATTCCAAACAGTGTCACAGGTAGATACCAGTGGCTCATCAAACTCTGAACATATATAGTCATGCCTCAGAAGACTAGGTATGTGTAAGCCCATGTAGAGTATGGGATACATGCCCCTAAATGCTAATGGGTCAGTGCCAGTTTAGTGATTAAGGTGTCACGTGGTATTGAGAATTTCCAGAAAATTCAGCGTGAATAGAAACCTAATTGAAACTAGGCTTCATCTCCTCCCTGTGTATTATTTATCGATCATCTTAATATGATATGGTGTCATAAAGTGAGGAAAATGTATTCCAAAACTGAAGAAATACACCAGGAGAACGAAATAAAAACATGTGCACTTAAGTGTTTTCTGCATTTATAACTACAAAACTAAAACTATAGATGGGGGAGGGGGTTGGATTCTGATGTGATATTTGACTTACTGCTCCCAGTCCCCCCAAGTGTATTAGATTAAAAGCCTGAAACGACTGAGTATGGATATCGGGTTTGCTGCTATGATGGAATGCCTAAAGGTAAGTAACTCTTTTACTTTCTTAATAAATACAAATATTAGTATAAGTTTTCAATTCTTACTTTATCAAACATGACTGTGTAGTTATTTGCAGTTTATGCAATGGCAGTATTTCATTCTGCACTTATTTCTTTCCTTTATGTTAATTTCCAGACATCTGTAATGCAATTGAAGAAAACAATCTCTGCTAATTAACAATTGACTCCATGAGAGATTTAATCACTGCAGAAGGGCATTTCTGTATCCAAAATTGTAACATGGTGTGCTCGTGTATTTTGCTTTTGCTCTTTTTCATTAAATTCCTCATTGCTTGTATAGTTCAATCAATTGTCCATTATACTAAGGATCATGGGGAATGGATGTTAAAATGTTTGAATTCCTAGTTAGACACAGATCTCCTGAATCTGGGTCATGCACACTTCAGACCATTGTTGCATATGGGATATAACAAAAAAAACCCACAATAATATAGAAGATATAGCAAATGTAAAGTATGACAATTGTATTAATAACATCAAAAGCCTCTTGACCAAATTGAATAATATATTCATGACTTTCTTAAGACAGATTATACATCACTAAGATGATAGAGATCCCCAAGACCTTGTACATATTACAAACACCTGCCCTACTCCCTATTTAAAAAAAAAAAATCAAGCTTATTAAAAAGAAGATCGATTAATATATCTACAGTTCCCTAAAAAGCCAAGAATAGCTTATTCCTATCACATGAGACCTTGGAAAAAAGAGGGGTAAAATGTATGCAAAATGTTTAAACCAGTTATTTATTGGCTAGATAATGCATACAAAGTAAACTTGAAGGACTTGCATTTAGAAATGATGAATCACAAAAAATTAAAAGTGCTTTTATATTCACTAGCAATAAAAGGGAGATAATACTTTGAAACTATTTCTAATATAAAATGTATACTACTTCAGGTTCAATGAATATAAATAATGTACTACAAACCTTCAGAAACATAGTCTACAAATATTTATATCAGATATGAGAACATTGTGTATCCCCTATTTGTAGAACATGGGCTTTAATGCAATAATCACACTTTTATCTGATATGTCTTTCAGACTGGTTCTTTCATGGAACTTGAAATAATAATCTACACATATGAGAAATATAGCTTCTCTGAACTGCAATTGATCTGTAGATGCTTGATTCCAAAAGTGATGTTTAAGTCAGTATGTTAGCATAACTTACTTTTGTTTGCTATGATATGAACTGTAGATATTGCAGCTCTGTATTACTTGTCCCATTTGATGTGACATACATGACAATGTATCTCTTGTTCTTTAGTTTCACATTAGTATTTTATGAATCCCTAATGAAATATATTTTCTCAGTAAGTTGGCAAATATTAGTTTGTCATGCGTATGCTTTCAGGGGTTTGCCATCTGTTTATATCTGAACTTTTTAGCATAAATATTTTCATGGAATTTTTGATACCCATACGCTATTGCTAATAGATCAGTTTTTATCTTTTTTATAGTTTTATAAAACCATTACAGGCTACTTTTGTATATAAAGATACAAAGTTTGCACCACAAATTTGCTTGTCGCTGTACCTTGGGGGTGGGTGGCAGCACTGCATGTGTGGCCCATAAAAGAGATGTGTTTAATGGCAGGCTCTGAGGTATGCATCATTGATTTGGTGAGGCAACAGCAGAAATTCATAGCCATGCATCTGTAACAAGGTTAGGGCATCATTCCATCATTGCAAAGTCTGTTTGCTTTTTTAAGTAAATCAATAGAATAAAAAAATATTTAGAATGGAAATAATATTAAATTATAATATATGAACAAATATTCAAATGTCCTATTCCAGATTTGTAATGTCAGTCTTCTCTTGTGGCACTTATGACTGATACAGTGCTCTCTAGATGATGTAACAAGAAAGGTTGGAGGTTTGATGCCTAACATGGAACATGTATGTGTGACTGTGCATAACACTTGGTGGTGTATTTCCCTTCCTCTGGGAAGAATGCATTTAACTGTTCTCACAGCTCCCTTATATTAATTTTTACTAAAACATCCTCTGTGAAACATACTGATGAGTTCATCTTATGAAATTAAGGTTATTATAGAGATAGGAGAAGTGATTGAAACCTTCCAGGTCTTAACTTTTGTTTTTTTTTCCCTAGTCAGGTTGAGTAGTTGTTAAAATGGAGAAGTAATTTTCAATAGTTTCAAGTTTTTAGTCCAGTGATTTCAAGATCATCATTTAGATCCATCCATTCTCAGCCCCTTGTTCCAATTTTACACATGGGGTCGGGGTGTCACTTCAACAGTGACCATCATCCCGAGTCAAGGTTTACACCACCGGGTGGCTCACCCTGCCCCAGTAGTTCATCCATACCACTCACTCATAGACACACTTGCACCTTTGGCCAATTTTCTGAGTGTCTAATCCACTTACTGCATATCTTTGGAATGTGGGAGGAAACCAGAGCACCTGGAGAAAACCCATGCAACCCCAGATGGTGCTATTTAATTTTTTAAAAATTTGTAACAAATGAACAGATGTTTTAGTTAATTTTTGGCTTCCATGTCACCTTCCTGGTGTTAAATTCATGAAACAAGGTCAGATGCATGCCCAGTAGGCACTCTTGCAAGAGACCACGTGTGCATCATACCTTCTAACAATAATAAGAATTGAAACACCCCACATTTTGTAAATGAAAGCCTGGTGCTTTTTAGATATGAAATTATGACTGGTAACCACTCTTAATGTTACAAGGTGAATGCACTTAGCATATGTTAAATAAATGCTAATCTTTTACTGATTTCCTCTTGTTCTTTCACAAGACTGATGATTTTGTTATTTTTAGACACGACAGTAGGACTTTGGTCATATGTGCTGATGACAATACATGCATGTTCCACAGCGGTTCTAGCAAATGCAAGTTGATGTTGAGATGTTAGTTACATTTCTAAAGTACTTAATGTTGGGCACTCTGATATATTTCTAACCTGTGCATGTGCAGTGTTGTAACCTTGTTCAGTGGGGTTGTGTGGGTTTCTCATATGAGTTATGAGCCAAGGTTATAGCACATATCCTGCATCTCCCAATATATGTCCTTGTGGAAAACGTTAGGTAAAGGTCACAGGTGTGTCATATGTGAGAGCCATGCAAACTGCCAGGATGACGTGCATACACATTACAGATGATACCTTAGGCACTGCAGACTACCTAACAGTTGGAGTAAAAATCTTTTTTTTTTTTTTTTTATGCATATCCTTCCTAGTTTACCAGGTAGGGCTTTGTTTTCAATGAGGGTGGAGTCTGTGGCCCCCAGTAGCTGAGGGAAATGTGATATGGCATAACAGGTTTGCTTTGTAGTAGCTCTCTTCATAGAGGTACATGCAAACCAGATATGGTCCTTCATATGCTGCAGCACTGTATTGAAGAGCTGCTGGAGTATTCTTAAGGCAGAGGTCAGAAAAATCCCCACTGCATCCCATGTGGGCCCTTGAAAAGTGCTAGTAGCTATCACTTGCAAAGCTACATATACATTAGTTTCCACTGGGATGTATTGTTCATGATTCCCAAGGGGCCTCAGGTAAGAACACCTTATTTACACTATTTCTTGCATAGTATCATGGTCAACCCTGTAGCAGTCTATTATTTCTATTTCATGTAGTTCATGTTAGGTCAGAAATGTTCTAAGCACCCTACATCTTCTTGGTTGATGTCTGGAGCAGCAGCAGCTCCTTGTAAGAGACCCTGTTGCACATACACATTTATAATGGCTGTGGCAATCCCTAACATGTTTTTCAAGGTTCTCTTGTGGCTGTATTTCAACGTGTTGAAATTCAGAGCTGGAGTGAGGCATATTCATAATCATTTTATACATTTCTGAATTGCCCCGTCATGATTTACAGCTTTGTTAGCATGAGACTCTGCAAGCTTAATGCAATGAATGGTGGTTCATGAATTCAAGACATTGTTTTTTGCAGAGTGGCAAGTACCCCACACTCTGAATCCTGGGGGGAGGGGGCTGAACACTGAATACCACCTGCTAATTATACATGGTAATTCAGAGACCACATAATCTCCAGGCTATGGGCATATTCCTAAACACCAGAGACTGTCAGTCTCGCAGACCTATCAGCCATCTGCTCTGTCAAGCAAAGTGTGTCAGCAAAAACGATGTCAATGTTTGGGAGTTTCTACCAATTTATCTGCTCCTGTACAGATATATTATACTCTTTTAGAATACACTTTTTCATGGATTAGCCCATGTGTTACATAGTGGTATTTTACCATGTTTACTGAAACTATTAGCTTATCTGTTTGTTCCTTTCTATATTAGTAAGGTGTGCGTGTGTGTGTGTGTGTGTGTGTGTGTGTGTGTGTGTGTGTGTGTGTGTGTGTGTGTGTGTGTGTGTGTGTGTGTGTGTGTGTGTGTGTGTGTGTGTGTGTGTGTGTGTGTGTGTGTGTGTGTGTGTGTGTGCACATGCACGCGCATGCATGTTAGTGTGTGCATAATTTGATGGATGCTAGGTTTTTGCTGCCAGCTTATGAGATCCTTAAGCAATTTCTATTTAGATGAGATATTCACTGAGGTTTAACTTAACACATATAATTTATGGAAAATTTAACTCACCGTATCCTCTCTATTTTATTCAGGAGGTATAGCCACCTATGGCACTAAGGTAATGTGAGACTCCTGTAGTGAGATCAGCTTTAGGGTTTGATAGTTTCAAGAAGGGCTATGGTGGGACAGCGGTAGCGCTGTTGCCTCACAGCAAGAGGTTCTCCTGTTCGATTCTCGGCTGGAGTGCCTTCTGTGCGGAGTCTGCATGTCATTCCCACGGTCAAGTGGCCTCCGAAAGACATGAGTGAATGGGCATGCCTTCGCTGAAGGTTGGGCATCGGGCTGGCAACTCGGCACCATAAAAATCAACTGCCAATCATTAGCAGACCAGAGTTCTGCTGTGGCGACCCCTAACAGGGAAAAGCCAAAAAAAACTTCCAAGCAGGGCTAAATAGTGCTTACCCCCTTGCACAAAACAATATTTTTGTTAATTTTTTTTAATTTAATTTTGCATGCATCATGGTATATGGCACATATATTGCAATGTATCAACATTTTCACTGTCAACATTTTGTGTTTGATGTTAGAAACATCAACATTTGGAGCTGTTGATCAATTTAAGTAGGCCTATAGAGAGAATGATAAATAATAGATGCATATATCTCTATACCCTCTTTACCCTGTAAACATTTTACTGTTATCAACTTCTGATGAAGGTCTCCCATTAGCCCAAAAGTTCAAGTAATATATCATGTGTGTGTGTGTGTGTGTGTGTGTGTGTGTGTGTGTGTGTGTGTGTGTGTGTGTGTGTGTGTGTGTGTGTGTGGTGTCTTTGTCTGATGCAGTATTGAGGGTGCTGCTTTCATGTATCTATGGCCTGCCCAATAGAAAGGGAGTAAAAAGGTATACAAAAATACATATAATTTTCCTAATTCATGATGATGACAATGAACCATGGCTTTTACCTTCCTCAGCTAGTGTTGTTGAATACAAGAGGGAAGGAAGCAAGAACGGGCCAATACAGAATGGATCACGATTGTCAGAAGACAAGGAGTATGGTTATCAAAAAGTTACACAATCTTTTAATAACTGTAGTTATTACACAATGGCAACATATATTTCTATATTGCCTAGATGATATTCTAGATATTTCATATGTTGGATGTATTTCATTCACAAGGCTTAGCACTATTATCTTCAGTGTTTTCATTTGCCTTTTCTACTCTGGTTTGCCATGGTGAAGCAAGTACACCTAGAAGATAAAAAAGTCTGCTATGCCAAAATGAGTGAGTTCAAGATCAATAAAATATTGAAGAATTATGGAACCGAAAAGAGAGGCTTTTAGAGTTGCAAAATAGTGACAGTTTTGCTTAGAACAAAATAGAAAAAATATGCAAGTGATCATGCCAATTAATTCTCATTTAATCTTAAGTTACGTTTCAAATATAGTTTGTATCTCAGCATGTAAATTATTATAGAAAAGTATATGGATACAAAAAAGCATATCTGTTTCCTGTCTGCATCTATGTTCGACTCATTGTATGATGGTGGGTGGCCTTAATATATTATATGAACTTGTCTAACAGCATGCATGAGACATATATCTACACTATAACTTATATAAATCTCTAGACCTCTTTATTTTTCTAAGCGATTATGAAATGTATAATGCTAACCCATTGCAACCTTGCCCTTTCACAAAACTGGCAGGAAATGTTGTACCACCCACAGGAGCAAATAATTTTTATGCATTTCAGAATGCAAGTGCATTGCAAATGCACTCCTATGTCCCTGCCTTACTGGGAAACAGTATTTCCCTGCAGCAGTCTTAGTTCTGTGATTGAACTATACGTTTTTTTTCCTGAAATCATCATACTCTTCTCCGGGGAGTCTACATCCACGTTTCTCATTTTGCTTCATACATTATGCTTAGACAGAGATAATCACATTAGTATGAAAAGACATTTGTAGGCAACACTCTTGCATTTTAGTCAGAAGGGAACTTAATAAGGAAAGATGCTATCAATGGCTTCAGTTTCAGAATGGTTGCAGTCAGCTACTATCCTGCAAAAATAGCAATGAAGTTCAAAAAAATTAATGGCTCATAGCCCTTGATTGATTTATATCCAGAATGATTGACTTTTTATGGAAATGTGAAGCAGTAGTTTAGTATAGCGGGAATAAAAGAGAAAAGAATGCAAACATCTGTAGCCTGCTGAATATACTTCACAGATGTATAAAATATCAGGTATGGCTGGTAAACACATTGCAGATTTTCAGAACTATGAAATTAATTTCTTACCAAGGAAGTGTCTTTCACTGGCTTGTGTACAGTATCTTAAAACATGTAGACTAAGACTGCATACTTAAAATAAAACAATAGAAAAAAGTTGTGTTATTGCCCACAGTTTCAATTTCTCCTTTTCTCATCAATTTGGTGGCATAAATGTTCACTATTAATTAATTCATTCTTTTGGGAATGCTTAACATTATACTTTGACACTGTACAAGTACAATACCAACTTACAAATAATTCTTTATTTTACTAAATATTTCTGAGTATTTGATTTTAATCCATCTTTGTTTTTTTTTACTCTACAGGTACTCAATTTAAAATAGTACAGATAATGTAGAACTTGACCATAATATATTTTTAAGTGCTGACTCTTAGAGAGTAGCATTACTGATGATATGCAAAATATATGTATGTATATATATATATATATATATATATATATATATATATATAGTGTATATATATCAATAGTATATGTAAATATCTATATATATATATATATATATATATATATATATATATATATATATATGTATGTATGTATGTATGTATACAGCAAGGACATCAAACCTGAATACTAGAAGGAAAACTTAAATTTATGGTTAGTATGTAACATAACATTATTTTGCAATAATTGGAAAAATGCAGTAGTATGGCTTAGTAAAACTGATTTCCTATATGGAGTATAGACTCCAGCTCAATGAGTTTTAGAAAAATAAACCTTCTCAAACTTGGAGTAATCTTACACTTGAGCATTATGGGTTGGCTTCTATAAAACTTCCAGAATATGGTGCATTATGCTGATACCAGTGCAAAATTTGCAGATAACATTGTAAATGGAAATGTACTACAAGATACTCAGAATAGCTAAATGCACAATGGAGTACTGCAGTATGAATGGCACATTAAATAACCCTGCAAGTAATGTGTAAGTAATTAGAAATGGTTAACAAATCAGGCTGTAAAGTTACAGATAGATGATCACAATTCACACATCTGTCCAGTAAGGTAAAGGACAACTACAGAATGCAATTGACTATGTTATGATACCAAAAAATAAAATGCCAACTATCCCAATGTAAGCCACATGGCATTCATAACATACATTTTCAGGAATAGACCCAGAAACATCACAGACAACTATGTATATTTCTGTAATTCATCAACTAACATAAAATATGTGCTTCAAAGCTGACATGCCATTTCTGCCATTTATAATATATATATATATATATATATATATATACACACACACACACACAATATATATATATATATATATATATATATATATATATATATATATATATATATATACATACATACAGCTCTCTGTTCAGTAGGCTCAGAGATATTTCTGTATGGTGGCTTGGACGTCTCATGGAATCCATACATTTTCTCCAAAAAATTAAAGGTGGAGGGCAATCTGGGCACATCACCATAGCTAACATTTGCTAACAAGAGACTCAGGACTTCTGTGAGGAACACAAGTAAAATTCATACCAAAGAAAGTGGGAGATAGAAAAGAAGATGTAGGGAATGAGTAAAACAGAAGGAAAGGTAAACATAGGGAAAGTGGAGGAGATGGTCATCACTGCAGGTATCCTCACTGAATAATAGCAAAACACAAGACAGACAAAGGTCGGGTGGCATGATGCCAGGGTAATCCTATAGGTTAGGCTTGTAAAGGCTCCAGGGCCATTAGCCTAGTATACACCTATGAACCTATGACCTATGAACGAATATTGGAAAAAACAGTACAGGTAAGTTATACAGATGGCACACTGCACAACATGGGTTATGGAAAACTGACAACCAGGGTGGGGAATAGCTCTCAACATCTTAGCACAAAAAATCTGGACAAAGCCAGAAATAATGGGGCCAAAGTCCCAAAAATAGTGACAAATTAAATATTGCTCTTATAAACTTAGAAAGTAACTAGAATAAAATGTCTTGTACCACTATGCATTTTCTGAGTGATATGAAGTCTGAAATTCGGGTCTATATTAGATCAAACTTATGTAAGTGAAAGCTTACAATCTAGAACTGTCAGAACAGCGATTTTTTTTCTAAGGGAAAAAAATTGCTGATCCAAAACACATACACACAACACAAGCACACCAAACAAACAGCAATCTACACACATACACCTAAAATCTGACACCTAACCCTACACTAAACTATACACACCCCACTAACTATCCACTTACCTTAACCCAAACCTTAACCCTAAGGTCCGTCACTATTGCACACTCACCTCACCCGCGCCCTAATACAAACTCACCTAACCCGCCCTAACACTCACATCCACACATTCGCACACTTACCTGAACTCGACCCGTAACTTTCCACCACAGCACTGAAAATACCAAAGCAACAGAAACGGACAACCAAATTCTTTCCCTAGGAAATAATTCAGGTTTCTGTTGCTTTGATAATTTAAACATTCGCTTACATAAGTTCGATCAATCAGCGTTCGCTTTTTTAAGCATTCGTTGATCTAATACAGACCCTGAAATTCAAATGCCTGTCATTATTTTGTGAATTCTGTCCTCATTGATTTGGCACAAAAATCCAGAAAAGCATACATTTTATGAGGCTCAGACCAAAAGTATGAATCAGAAATCTGGACATTCTGCGAAAATCTGGGCAGTTGAGAGGTATGGTAGGGATGCATAGCACCCATGGAGAAATGCAGGAAAAACATATCTCCATATGCACTATCATGTTACAACATTTTGCAAACTGTGTGGCAGTCATACCTGAATGAGTATGATCAACGGTAGATGTGTGTTGGAGGGAAAGAAATTAGGATTACAGTACACAATGAATAAATAAACACCTGTCCAATCAGTCTATCAGCAGTACAGGTATAAATGAAGAAACATGATAGATGAGCAAATGTAAGTCTAGCAATGCTAGATAAATCCAGCAGAGGACAAAACCAAATCTATAACCATGCATGTGAAAGGCAAACAACGAAGCACAGTACCAAACATAAGTACTGCATAAAAGCAATAAATGCTGCTACATACACAAGTAATTGTCTCTATCCCAGCCATGGAGTGGAAAGAAAGACATACATGTTTGGCCTGGAACTTCAGCTTCAATCCCATATCTGGGTATGCATCGCTCTACTGATGCTGTCTGCAGAATGGCCAGAAATATTGATATGTCATTGGGGGTTGTCAATGGTGGTCTACCACCAGTGGCATCTCTTAATTTCTTGTAACATCTTGATCTGTTGGCTGCATGAAGGATCATGTCTGAGCAGTGTTATCTACAGGCATTATGGGATCAGTTGTGACCTACAGCTGCATTTATCATGTTGGTGAATTTGGTCCAGACTTCATGTCTCCAAACTGTATTGTCAGAACTGCCAGGGAGTCTCTGCCCATGTTACAAGAGAGCATCAATTATGATTTCATTTTCCTGGGGGAGAAGTTTTCACCTTAGGTTGGTTGGCCACCTGAATGTCAGTGATATGCACACAATAATCTTCCTGTGTGAGCCCATTTATGCAGCTGAGTCTTTGGACAGTGTATGTCAACATAAACAGTATGCATTCCTGTGCAATTAAAAGACCTGTATAACACTGTCTGTGATAAATACTAATGTGAGATATAAAAACAAACAGCATTGCCTTAATTTGTGAAATCAACATAACTTGTGATATCTTGCCACATTCAAATATTGATTTTGATACGTTTACAGATAAGACCATTGCTAGCTGCGTACTGAGTGATACCTCAGTGAGCATTTCTCTTTTTTTGTATTTTTTCAGACTTTTTTCCATTTGTCAATCGTGATGGCTACTTCAAGGGGTTGAGAAATGTCAATGCACCTAACTGGGCCAATGAAGAGATGATCCAGATGCTGACTGTATATGCTGGATTGTAGTACAGAAAGACAGCCAGATCCAGGAACTTTGCAATGGTAGACTTATGGAAGCAGATTGCAAGGAAGCACCACAGATGGACATGGATCTATTGCTCTGGACTGCTATGGTGACCTGCATCAAAGAGAAGTGGAGGAGCTTCAAAGGAGGGTCACCAAGGTGTGAAGGCAGCCATTAGATCCCTACAGTAAGTGTGACTATCCTACATATACCTGAACATTCATATGGAATTTAGAGATATATCTATCCTATATATGTATATATCAAATAGATGTTTTTTATAACCATTAATTATCTGTTGTGACAATTAGCTCAGGGGGATAATTAAGTGGACGTGGTAACTGCTGTTCTTATAACTGTGGATTTGATTGCCATGCTGTTAATTCATTTAATAATGTTTATAATATCCATAATTAGGGCCTTTGTAGATGTACATTGGTTTATAGGCGTACACTAGGCTAATGGCCCTGGAGCCTTTACAAGCCCAGCCCATAGAAGTGCCCTGGCATCGTGCCACCTGACATTAGTTCTCAGTGGCTCTATCAAGAAGAGCCACTGGAGTGATCCCCGGGGTAAACTTTCTATTTCCCATCTACTCATCAAGATTTCTCTTGAAAAGGGCCAGTGAGGTGCTCTGCTTGACATGTATAGGAAGTCTATTCCAGAGCATGGGCAGTCTCTGGGTTATGAACCTGTCCCTCCAGCATGTTCTGTTGATTGTGGTAATGAGGTTGAGGTCTCTGGAGTGTGTGGTGTGGAGGGATTGGGATTTCTTTAGCTGTAGCATTTCTAACAGAGCTGGGTCAGACGTGGCTTTGTAAGTCAAGCAGAGATCGCCTCTTAGTAGACGATATGAGACAGAGATCAGTCCTGCCAAGTCTTGAACCCAGGATGCTGTGCACTACAATCACAGCAAAGTGCCACTACACCATCTGAGCTGTTTTACAACATCTAACAGCATCATTTCACATAGCCACTCAAGTCGTGCATCACTGATGCCTACAGGGCCTAGACCACAGATGACTGCGCACTTCATAGTTTCCATTATAGTACAACAGTATCTCCTACTGTACCATGTATAACTACTTGAATTCATTGTTCCTAATAAAGTACATAGTCATGTTTATTTAAGCCAAAAAGGAATGCCTGCCTGACTGCTTACGTGTGCTATCATTTATATGTTGATTGCTGTTATTTATTTACAACAAATGTCAAATAATTGCTTGAAATTTCCATATTCATCTGTTCTTTGTAAAAATTCAAATAAATACCTGCAATACTTGTTTGTTAAAACAAACCATATGCTGCCTATTAGCTTGGCCTGCAAGGAAGAAAACCAGTCTGCCTATATTTTGGTGTGCTGTGGGTTCCAATCCACATAGGTAAAATATATTTGTATTTATTTTGATTTACTTCACACATAACTTTTCTTTGGTGAAGTATATTCCAATGATTGATATTAATGTTTTTGCTGACCATCGTTATGAATAATTGAGTGAGTCACTGAATTCCTACGAACATGCCTATAATCAGTAATACTCTGATAACATCAGCTTTCTAACAGCAGGGTTTTTAGGGCAGTATCTGTTTGTTAAAAATAATGTGTGCTGGCTGTTAACTTGGCTTCTAAGGAAACAAGCCAGCATCTTACATATCAATGTGCTGTGGGTTCCAGGACACATATCTGAAACTGTTATCTTGGTTTAATTCACTCCTAGCATTTCTTTAGAGAGGCATTTTCCACTTATTCATATTATCATATAGTTTGAGCATGGTTGCTAATAACTCAGTTATTCATCAAACTTCTGTGAGCTTATGCTTAATCCATAATGGTCCATGAGCATAATATTTTTAAAAGAAGGCCAGTAAAGCTTACTACAGACTTTTATATGTCTGACCAATGCTTTTGTTTATATTCTATACTTTGTAAAAATGCTATCAAGTTCTATCATTAAATATTACATTCAGTTCAAGAACACCATCATTCTCATCTTTTGATGGAACTGGATGAGTAGACTAACAGCTGAAATGCAAAACAAGGAAGAAGTATGCATTTGGTTGGTGTTGTGCACTTTGCCATGAATATCATAATCCTCCCACATACCTTACAATGTCCTTTATGTACAGCAACTTGTATGGGTCTGTTCACAGAAGCTGTATGATACATGACTCTGATCCAGTGTCTGAGAAATGAATAATTTCCATTACTGTTAATGTTTCTGAACACAGGGATGACATGAATGAATTTTTTCAAAGTCTTTACCTACATGACCAGGAAATGTTCATACTTTGACACCCCCCATCCAGATGATGTTATAAAACCAAATCTTTTCATTGAAATCAGAAAATGTGTTTGCAGTCAAGAGAGATCAGCTAGCCAGATAGCTCTCTAAGTTAGTGTTTGTATGTATTGTGTTGTTGCAGGTTTGAATCTCATGTTCTCCAAACTGTATTCAAAGATATTAAAATCTGTGCATAGCACTGATAAATATGTAAGGTTTTTATTTAACATTCTTCATGAATAAATTGTCTAGAAACTGTTCCTAACAATGCATATCACTGCTATTTGAGGACTATATCATTCATAATTTCTGTTTTCAAGCAAGAAAGATCAGACCAATGAAGCTTGGAGCATCAAGTAGTTTTATAAAATTAAATGCATCTGATCCTGTCTGTGGGTCTGTATTTTTCATAATAACATGTATATTGATTAGAATGCAGCAATACCCATCATGCATCAGCAAGGTAAGTGAGATAATTATACCATAGAAATGCTTAATACTGTGATTTAAATCCAAAAATGTTGAACCATCATATAGGATTAAACCATTGTTTCAGCACAAAGTTTCTGAATTCTACTCCACCCTAAAACAAAACAGATGTCAAATTTATTTTGAGGTAGATCTTATGCATAAAAGTCTTAGTGCTTTGATTGCTGCTTATAATGTATGTTTTTGTAGAATTGCATGTGTGGTTGTGTTATTTAGTGATTGATCTATTGTGCATAGTCTGCCTATTCAAAGACTGAATGGGTGTCAGTGATTGTATTGCTGTTTGCAGACAGTGTGGCATGCCTCTCAGTTCAATATTGGCATTGCATCTGCATACAACACATTGGGTGCTTTTGTTAAAACACAGTTATAGCCTAGGTTTACTAGCACTTGTGCAGATAGACATTTCTTTGCAGCAGTTCATAATCAGCAAGCACCATCAGGATGTTTGCATTTTCCAGGCTACTGATTGGTACTAATTTTAGGTAAATAATGCATACAGTTGTACAAATACTGTTAGTACAACATATCACATTGTCATTGTTCACAAGCTGTGGTGACTGAACATGTTTCAAATTTGTTACTGTTGTATTCATTATATTGATGTTTGTTTGGCCAATTATCATGCTGCTTGCCTCAGAAGTTTGTCATATGGATTGCCTATTATCCACAATATTGTCATATCACTTTTTCATTTTAATAATGACAGTTGGTGGCTGTTTATATAAATCATTACATGCAGACAGTAGAATGTCTACATTTGACCTTTCATACATTTTTACAATGTTAACTAGCCAGTTGTGTGTCTCTAAGCCAATAGATCCTGTTTACAAATAGGACATTGAGGGCAAGTTACTTATAAGGCACCTCTGTCCATAATGGACGTGTGCTAGTCCCTGCATAAATTTTCATCATTTTCAGATAAAGTTCTGTTATTCTCTTCATGAGAATGTTCTGTGTAATAGACATTTATTTTTCTCTTTTGTTGTGATTTGCAATTGATCTTGACAGCGTATGGGACCCGTGAATGTTCACCTCTGAGATGACGACAATGAGTGTATACCAGACCACTGCCAGAGTCTTCCAATAAAGATGGTTATAATTACAGCAATGATGATGAGGAAGCTGGACCTGCCCCTGCCCAAGCCATCTTGCCTGCAGCCCACAGGGGATGAAGCAATCACTGGAATCAAGACAATTGTCAGTAGGAGAGCTGGGAGGTTATTACTGATGTATTCTAATCACAGATGAAGGAAATGATGGGGTCATTCCTTCAGGATATGGCACAGGCTATTCAGGATTCATCCAGGGAGATAGCTCATGAAGTTATTAGGGAGTCTCAGCCCCATCGGCCTGGTCCCTCAGGTCCATAAGTATTGTCTGTGTGCTCCAAATATGTTATTCTACCAACATGCTGATTGCCATATAATTGATTGGACTGTATATGCACTCTTATGCACGCATATGATGTAGATGTCATGCTTATGTATTATTGTTCTGTGACATTTACTTCTGCTTCTATGTGTACATGACACACACTAACATATTACACTTTCCTCCTACATTCAGCTTCCATACATTGTGGAAGTTAACTTGCAGCTAATACTGCAAGAGGTAGCCTGTAAACATGTGTTTTACTGGGCAAATAACAGACAACACATGTTGTCCATAAATCAATCACTACCATTGTGGTATGGTTTTGAATTGTGTATTGCCATATAAGGTATTTACAACAGGACATCTCATTCCCCATGTGTTTTGGATGACAGTTGTCATGATGTCCCACTGTCATGATGTGGTTTTGTGTGCCATAGGTGGGATCATATACAGGTATATCATGTATGTGTGCAGTCCTCCTTTTCTGACTGCATCAAACAGTAATGTTGCAGTAATCTGTAGACAGCGTTACAGATAATTAATTTTTAACAGTATACTACACCATATTTTCTGTATCTTAAATTTTCACACTCATTACTTATGTCACACCTTCCACAAAGATTTGTACACTTTAACTGATTGTATATTTGTATGCATATAGTCAGATCCAAAGTGACACACACTTTTATCTTTGACATGTGAGCATTCACTAACTTACTGCTGATATGCTGCAATGATGCTCACAGTTGTGTCCTTTGCTCAGTAATGAGCAGGATGGGTGACATACACCTGTTTGTTTATTCAACATTTGCATGACAGTATATATGTATGTGCTTGACATTCTTAGCTTCCTTACCTACGCATGCTATGTTACACGATTGCACATTACTATGTATGTGTGTTTTATACATGGCCAGTTCTGTGGACATCAGCAATTATTCTACCTATGTGACATGCAATTTTCCATGTAGTTAAATGTATTTTGTTTTTGCTTCTACAGCACCCTGTGTGCTGCACACATGCATTTGCAGTGTGTCAACTTTCCTTGTCCTGATTATTCCTGATGTGGTCCCTGTTTGCCCACCTCCCTTCCACATAAGTATTTCCATGTTATATTTTGCAGATGTGTTTGCCATTTTTGCAATTATTGATGACTGCCATGTATTAGTTTTGACACAGTTAACATATGCCAATTGTATGGCCATTTTACAATGCAGGACATCTGCACACAAGTCGCTGGTTATTGCTTGCAATACATCCTTGTTCTCATTATACTTATGTGTTAACCAGTGTATTTTCTTGCCATTCATGTGCACAGCCTGCTGTATTAAGCTGTAGTGCTATATTTTTGTAAATATTCTTAAATGCATTATGTGTGGTAAGTGTTTTGACCTTGATTTCATGTATGTTTCATTTAGACCACTAACAGTTATGCATACACATCTACCTCTTTGTGTTGACTTTGACAATATATATGTGTGTGCCATATGTGCATTCCATTACACTTTTGTTTGGGTTGTGTATACCTACTTGTGTACATAGCAACCATTTTGTTGCTTTTCTGCAGTACTTCTGTTTGGCACTGTGATTGGTTGTTTGCCTTTCACCTGCATAGTTATACGTTTGTATCTGTTCTCTGCTGGAGTTGTCAAACATTTTTAGACCTGCATTTGCTCATCTGTGATGTTGCTTGGCTTATACCTGCACTGCTGATGGACTACTTGGATATGTGTTTCTTTATCTAATTTGTACTGTGATCCTAATTTATTACCCTCCGACACACATCTACCATTAGTCAAACATATCCAGGTATGACTGCCATACAGTTTGCAACATGTCATAATGTGATAGTGCATAGGTAGATATGTTTTTGTGCATTTCACCATGGCTGGTATTCATCTCCACTCTGTTTGATACCTTTCCATTGCCTGCATTGTGCAGCATGTTGTCTGTGTAACTTACCTGTCCTTACTGTTTTGTCCAACCTTTGTCTGTCTTGTGTTGTGATAGTTGTTCTGTGAGTATACATGATGCAATGTCCTCTTTCCCTCTTTCCCTATGTTTACCTTTCCTTCTTTTCTTAAAAAAAAGTATGAAGCATATTCCCACAAAAAAAATAAATAAATAAATAAATGTTCCATGCCCCTCTGTCTTCTCCTCAGATTTTCCCATTACAGCATCCCTCTTATGCATCTCTCTTCTTTACCCATGCCCCATATCTTCTTTTCTGTTCCCCACTTTCCTTGTGTGTATGTATGTCTGTTACTTGTGCTCCCCATACAAGTCCCGGATCCACTGTTAGCAAATGCTAGCTGTAGAGATGTGGCCATGATTGCGTTTTGCATTTAATTTTTTGCCTTTTGTTTAAAAGGAAATTAAATGAAAATAGTAGGAATTCTTAATGGTTGCTGTCTGGAAATTTGACTGGAAAATATGATGTTATGTGATCCTATCTCGCCTACATTCCGACTGATGGGTTCGGAGCCGATCCCTCGGCTCCGACTCGGCACGCTTATGCCAAAGAGCGAAGTCTCTTATTGGCTGAGCTTACTATATCCCAGGATGCACCACTACCAGTCCCCCAGATCTCGTTTGCCGCTAACCTGTGAAGACGTGGTCTCGAGCTGGCTGAGCTGAGTAGTAGCTTTTACTAACTTTTTCTGTCAGTCGGGTCACCTTCGTCGGCTCCACTGGTCTCGGAGCCGACAAGGGTCGCCCGCTCAGACACTTCCTCCTCGGCGCCGAAGTCCACCTCGGCACCGATGGAATCTAGTGTGTGCATTCCTTCGGCGCCGATAGTCATCGAGTTGCCTCGGAGCCGGTCCCCTAGCCCTTTGGGGCCGTTGGAGAGGCCGTCTCGAACCCGTTCAGTTTCCTCTCGGTCTTCGAGGATGTCGGATTTAGATATAGACAGGGTGCTCCAAAGACTGTTCCAGTCCCCAGTCTTCCAAAAATTTGTTTCGGTTCCGACCCAGTTGGCTTCGGAGCCGATAACCCTGGCCCACCCCATTGCCATTCCTCTTCCGACTGCTTCGGCTCCATCGGAGCAGGTGCTGTTGGAGCCGGTGGAGATCTTAGGGTCGGCTCCGACCCTTACTCCAACCCGGGCCTTCGGGTCCGAGTTTGGTACACGGACTTCTTCGGCTGGACCCGGGGGTGATGTTTCGGGACCTATGCTTTCGGTTCCGAGCCCCCCCCTCGGTGCTTCGGCTGCGGGACTTCCGTCAGCTATCATGGCTCCGGGGACCGGACACTCCCAGGATTCTGGGGGTCCGGCTTTCAGAGCCATGAGGAGTGCCTTGGCCAAGTCTTCTTCGGCCATCTCTCCGGCTTTACCGGCACCTTCCCTGGGCATGGAGACTGGGTCTTTGGCAGTTCCCCTGTCCGTAGGCAGCGGAGCCCCTGGGCCTGAGGTTACCCCCATTGAGGGTTCCCCTCCTCCTGAGGGTTCTTCGGAGTTGTCTTCAGAGGGACCGCCACGTGAGAGATCGTGCAAGAGGAAGCACGTGGACTCCCCGAGTCTATTACATTGGACACTGATCTTGATGATGCAGAGGGTCCCAAGTCGTCCTCGGATGATGTCTCATTTGCAGAGATCTTAGAGATCCTCAAACAACGAGGCGGCTGGATATCCAAACGCCCCTCTGCTGATGAGTCAGTGCTCCTCAAGGCCTTTGGGGCTCAGCCCTCCGCCTCCTGTGTGTCTCCGCCTTCGACGAGCTTCTGGATTTAGTTTGTCGAAGGCGTGGGAACATCCAGATACCGTGGAACCAGTCCCTTCTCGTCCAAATAAATTTTTGTCTGCCCCACCCGAGAAGGAGTTCCTCACTAAAGGCGTGGCTGTAGATGCCATGGTGGTGGCATCTGCTACACAACAGGACGTGGCAGAGGCTTCAACGTCCGTCCATCCTCCTAATAAGGAGTCTAGGAGCATGGACAGGTACGGAAGCGCACCCTGACTTCAGCGGCCTTTACTTTAAGGTCTCTGAATTATTTGGCACATTTTACCAGGCTTCAGAGGGATCTGGTCAAGGAGTTGTCAGATTCCCTCTCGGGTAACCTACCTGAGCAGCTAGCCCAGTCGGTTAGCTCTCAGTTGGCTATCCTTACGTCAATTTCTAACTCGTCCATGAGGCTCATTTCCTATGCGGCCGAAGGGGCGGGTAGAGCGGCAGGCACAGGCGTGGCTCTATGGAGACAAGCCTGGCTCCGCTTGTGTCAGTTTGCGGAGGCCTTCAAGTCTTCCTTCGCCGACGCTCCCTTTGATGGGTCCTCTTTGTTTGGACCAAAGGTTAAAGACACCCTTACCCGCTGTGAGCAAGAGGGAAAAACTTTATCTGCCGTAGGTGCCTGTTATTCCACTCCCTTTCGGCCTTACCCCAAGGCTAAAGGAGGGGGGAAGATGTGGTTCCATAAATCTCGTAAGTTTTTCCCCCAACAGCAGGAAGATTCCCCTTCCAGAGGCAGAGGACGGGAAATTTTTCTGGGAGACGCCGTCCCAGAGGCGGCAGAGGGCCCCGCAATTCTGGAGACCGCGAGTCCTTTCGTGGCTCTTCAGCCTCCCACACATCATGAGGGATTGCCCGGCTGTGCTGCTCTGGAGCCAGTCGGGTGTCGTTTTGCCAAGCACCTAAAAGCCTGGGAGTCAATCACTCAGGACAGATGGGTGCTTCAGATCATTGCCGGAGGTTACACCATCCCATTCACATACTCACCCCCACCGTCCAAAAAAATCCCGGACCCACCACCCAGTCAAAGGGAAATGGCAGCCGCAGAAGCTTTAAAGCTGCTAGAAAAAGGAGTCATCCAACCGGTCCCCACAGACCAGATCGGATCAGAAAATTACTCCAGGTTCTTTTTAGTGCCAAAAAAGACAGGGGACCTGAGACCAATATTGGATCTCAGCAGACTGAACCAATCCGTCACGAAATCCAAATTCCGAATGGTCACGTTACAATCCATTCTCCCATTGTTGGAGAAGGATGTTTGGATGTGCTCCATAGAACTCAAGGACGCCTATTATCACATACCGATACATCAGGCGTCCAGGAGGTATCTGCGCTTCAGCCTGGGAGTCAGTCATTACCAATTTTGTGCTCTGCCCTTTGATCTCACCACAGCCCCCGGGGTGTTCACCAAGTGTTTGGCAGTAGTGACGGCTCACCTGAGAAGTCTTGGATTCCAAGTGTTTCCCTATCTGGACGACTGGCTCCTGACTGCCACCACCAGGCATCTATTAATGGACAACCTCAAAGCCACCATCTCCCTGGGTGCTACCCTGGGGATTACATTCAATTGGTCAAAGTCTGTCTTGCTGCCCTCTCAGCGCATAAGGTTCATAGGAGCAGAGATAGACTCAAAATTGATGCGTCTTTCTTCCTGCCAAAAGGATCCAAACTTTACAGGGCCAAGTTCAAGCTCTGATCTCGAGATCCAAAGCCCCAGCCAGGATGGTTCTACAAGTTTTAGGTTCAATGTCTGCCACGGTTCTTTTAGTTCCTCTGGCAAGATTGCACATGAGGATTCTTCAGTGGCTATTGTCAACTCAATGGTCCTTTCAGGATCTTCCCTCAATCATCACATCATGATTACGGAAACATGCAAACGGGACCTTCGCTGGTGGCTTCAGACATCCAATCTAAATCAAGGAAGCCCTTTGTTATTCCCTCTCCAGTGGTTACCCTGACGACAGATGCCTCCCAGATAGGGTGGGGGCATTGTCTGGGCAGGTTAGTTCAGGGCTCCTGGCTTCCAGACGAAGCTCTTCTCCACATCAATGTGTTGGAGATGAGGGCTGTACTTCTATCCCTACAGGCCTTACACAAGTTTCTTCCTCAGGGCATCATCGCCATCCACACAGACAACATGTCGGTGGTCTGGTATCTGAACAAACAAGGAGGGACCAGATCTTACCCCTTTGCAGAGAGGCCATGAGGGTGTGGGAATGGGCTGTAGCTACCAACCGCTCCTTGGTAGCGACCCACATTCGGGAAATCAAATATATTGGCAGACAAATTGAGCAGGACAATTCTCTCTCCTCACGAGTGGTCCCTAAACGAAACAGTAGCAGCTCAGGTTTTCAGGAGATGGGGGACGCCGTGCTGCGACCTATTTGCAACTCCACTAAACACCAAGTGCAAAAGGTTCTTCTCCTTGACTCCACATCAGGGAGTACCAGCTATGGATGCTCTAGCACAACCTTGGCCAACAGGGCTACTTTATGCCTTTCCTCCGATTCCACTTCTCTCCAAAGTCATTCAAAAAGCTTCTCAATTGGGGTCCGCAATGATACTGATTGCCCCATACTGGCCTCGTCAGGTATGGTTTCCTTACCTGAAGAAACATGCGGTGGACGATCCGTGGACTTTAGACCTAATTCCGGACCTGCTAATTCATCAGTCGGGACAACAGCATCAGTCCCTTCGATCTTTGAAGTTGACAGCTTGGCTCCTCCACTTCCGACTTTAGTCAGAAGTCACACATTAGACCCGGAAGTTGTTCACATTTTATCTTCGGCCCACAAACCCACCACTAACAAATTGTACCTCAGTAAGTGGAAGAGGTTTGCTATCTGGGCTCAACTCAAGGGCTTAGACCCTATCACTGCTCCTATCCCAGAGGTTTTGAAATTTTTAACATCCCTATTTAATCAAGGATCTTCTGTCTCTACTATTAAAGTCCAACTAGCGGCAATCTCTAAATTTCACGAGTCCATGGATCCTCCATTGATGAGCTGCAGACTATGCAAAACTTTCATTAAAGGTGCGGGTCTATTGAGACCCCCAGTTTCTCATCCTGCGCCTCCGTGGGATCTAGATTTAGTGCTTCGTGCATTGACATCTTCCCCGTTCGAACCGGCTGCTACATGTGAGTTAAAATATCTGTCTTGGAAAACTGCTTTCTTAGTTGCAATTACTTCTGCAAGAAGAGTTTCAGAGCTTCAAGCCCTGTCCATTAAACCACCGTACTTGATTTTCCACAAGGTATCTCTTAGGCCTAATCCATCCTTTGTCCCAAAGGTCTGTTCTAATCTTTGTCTCCAACAGTCTCTAGAGCTACCAGTTTTCTTCCCAAATTTCTCCAATGAAGCAGAATACACTCTCCATAAATTGGATGTTCACAGGCAATTACGCTTCTATTTAGACAGGACTCAGCAACTTCGTAAGTCAGACCAGTTGTTTGTGTCCTTCTCAGATAATAAATTGGGTCAAACCATCACAAAAGCTACTATTTCCAAATGGATTAGAGATTGCATAACTCAGGCTTATTCTTCTTCGAATAAGCAACTTACAACATCTATCAAAGCTCATTCTACCAGAGCTATGGCTACTTCTATAGCTTTTCATTCCAAGCTCGCTATATCGTAGATTTGTGCTGCGGCTACTTGGTCCAATCCGCACACTTTCATTTCCCACTACAAATTGGATGTGGCATCTAAAGGACGAGCATCATTTGGTTCCACGGTACTCAGGAGTGTTTTCCAGTGAGCCACCCAGGATTCAGGTGCTAGGGACGCTGTCCCATCAGTCGGAATGTAGGCGAGATAGGATCACATAACATCTTTTAGTTATGTACTCACCATAACTTCAGATGTTTGGGATCCATCTCGCCTACATTCCTAATACCCACCCTCCTTCCCCCTGCCTTGGAGATCAGAAGAGATTGAACGGTTTTGAGTTCTACTGTTTTATCTTGTTTCATCTGACTATGTTATATAAGCAGGGCGTGCATGTGTGCATGTATGCGGACAAACTAGATCTGGGGGACTGGTAGTGGTGCATCCTGGGATATAGTAAGCTCAGCCAATAAGAGACTTCGCTCTTTGGCATAAGCGTGCCGAGTCGGAGCCGAGGGATCGGCTCCGAACCCATCAGTCGGAATGTAGGCGAGATGGATCCCAAACATCTGAAGTTATGGTGAGTACATAACTAAAAGTTTGCCTGTCAGTGAAGAGGGAGTCACATGACTAACTGTAGCAAATATCTGTGCTTACCAGCCTGAAATTCATCTGCAAAAGATGTTTGTTCTCTTTAATGAGAATTACAGGAAGACAGCATGGAGAAGCAGGAAAACATCTATGCAAATATTTGGAGGTTTACCTTAAGTTTGTTTAAGATTTTTTGGATGCAATGAGTCTAAAAAATAAATAAATAAAACTATTGAAGGATGTGAAACTAGGACTGTAAGACTTTGCATTTATTTAAGAGAGTTTTCATGTGGCAGTACTAATGTTGTTTTCATTCTACATTTTTAACTTCATCTAGTGTGTGTTTTATATGCTATCATACCCATAACACAATTAATGTTGTTCCAAACAGCATGCAGTACTGTGCACATCTGCCAGCCATCTGCATCTTTTATAGTCGCAGTTCTCTCACTTTATAAAAGATAAACACACACATAAGTGAACTGTCACTATGGGTTTAGGTCCATGATTGTTAGATAACCCTTCTCCGTGGGTATGCTGCCAACATTTGTGATCCCCGATGCTAACATGAAACTCCTCTGCTCCTCTTGTAGATAACAAAGAAATCACTCAACCTCACTAATACACATTGGTAAGAATTGCACACATTTTCATAAACATTAAAACCATTATGTCTTATTCAGAGCATGAAGTCTGACATTTTCTTCAGCCTTTGACATCTGGGTAGATAGCCTCTATTTCAGTGGTGCTGTTCACTGTCATAATATATAGTACTTTGACCATGTTCAGTAAACCATTCAATTCCCTCAGGTGCCAGAAAGTTACTGACTAGAAATACAGTGAGTATATTCATGAACTGTGCATATGGCAGTTTTGTTTCCAGACAACATCCTTCTTGCATGTTTTACATCCTCTGAATCATAAATGTCCCTAACTATCCACATAATACTTTATACCCATAACCTAAAGTCAAGTTAGATAGTCATGACTTGTCTGTCACACATTAATATAGAGGCACCATTTACATAAATTACACAGATAGGTGCATACTTCCTTAGATGTGACTTATCTTATGATCTTCTAACCTGTTATAGTAGGCTTTCCAGGGTATTACCTTTCTTCACTATAAAGACTGGAGAAATGCCAATTTGTTCACCACTTCAGGATGATTTAGCAGCACCAACCCATTACTACTTACATACTTTTTTGATGACACTTCCATCTATAATATAAGTGATTGAAAATACAGGGACAGAGACTATTTTATCATATTATGCATGAATGAGTTCTAAATTATTAGTGACTGCCTTTTTTTAATTTCTTAATGATATTGTGAATTATTTCATAATCTGCGTAATCTGTCTTTTCTCAGATGTTCTAGCCTATGTTGAAAACCATTGTAATGCAGTACCAAAGTATGTCATCTAGACATTTTTTTCAATGTTTTTTTTTTCTTGCTATATAGAGGATATAAACTGGATGCCTATATATAATAATTGCAAAAAAATCATCTTGTAAATGTTTGACTAAAACCATTTCCTGATAAAATCATAATGGGTATTCTCACCCAGAAAATGCATAGATTTAGGGTCAGATGTAAAAACGGCTATTGTTTTAGCTTCCCATAAATAAGGTAGCCAATAGTAAAGTTGCATTAAATATAAAGAAAAATATATTTGATAACATATGCATGCATGAATGCAGAGTTAAAATGTTCTTCATAGCATAACAGTCTTCTCTTAGTCATCTAAGACATGTTAGCCAGGGTAGGGGTTACTGTCACCCCCAATGTGATGCCCTGGTTTGTTTGTAAACAAAATGGATGTGTAAGTGCAATGCTGCAGCATTTGAAATTTTTTTTTTTTTGCATTTATTTGGATGAAGGCCAAGTGTGGCCTTTAACACTATTTGTTGCTTGAGTGTAGTTGAGTTAGAATTCTATGTTATGAGGCTGTCTGCGTAAATTAGTCCTTGATGGATGTCATGTGTATAGTTGAATTTTTTAGTAAATAAAAATTAATAAAAAACAAGTATGGACTCCTGTGGGACTCTTTATCATAAGTGTGCAGGTAACAAGTTGCTTCCAGTTATGTCTGAGAGGTAACACTTGAAGTGATAAATTTTATGACATTACATTAACATATAATATTGTTTTATATGTCTAACTAAAAGATAAAGTGCAGGAAGCTCTAAATGCTTTGTGGTGGTCCACAAGCACAATAAAAGGAAGGCCAAATTTCTCTACATATCTTTAAAAAGATAGTAATAAAGGCTAGTATTCTTAGTCTGGGCCTTGACAAATGACTTAAGGTCACAGATATGTAAGTAAAGTCAGTGAAAGTCATTTGAAAAGAATAAGGAACAGCAAAGTATTTTTTGAAAACACACCAACTTATTACAAAAGAGTAAGTTGTGTAATGTTCAGCATTAGGAAATTGCAAATTCCTTCACAAAAGCCTGAGGATACATGCTACCTTGTTTTTTTTTTAAAATACCATGTGTGGGCATGGCTAAATGCAGTCAAACATTTAAGGAAAGCTTGTTTTTTTTTTTTTTAAAGAAAATCGGGTCTATAATGTTTTGTATAGCAGTATACTTTTGTGGACACCCTGATGTTTCATTAAAGAGTAGCTGGTTACAAGAAATAGTGAAAAAGGGGAGACAAACAATGAGGGGAACACACAATAAAAACATGAAGAGGGTTTGTGCAGGAAGAGGCAGGGGAGACTGGGCACTATGTTTTTGCTGAGGGATAGAGCTCCCCTATTTTTGTCAAATTTTTATCATATGAGAGGGTGCTGTGGGTGGCAGATAGGTAAGTGGGTATAGAAGAAAGGATAAGGAAAGAAGGGCTGAGGAATTACCGTCACAAGTTCCACTCCACAGAGCTTCAAACACATCCACTGCCAGATGGTGTTGCAGTGGAGGACCCTGATATTGAGGGGTTGAGGACTCTGTGTTAGTGCAGTGATCAGCACCAACTGGAGGGCATGTCTTCAAAATGCTGTAAACAGGCAAGTGGCTGAATTCTCATGTCCACTACTTCTACCACTATGTCATGTACCAAGTCCAAAGCCCCCCTTTTGGAGAGGTTTTCCAGGCTGCCATTCGCTAGGGTGACTGCAGGACTGGTGCCTCCACCCCAACCCTGCAAAAACATCCTTGCACAGGCAGAAGTTATCATTCCCTAACGTGAGATGTATGTGCCCAGTTTGCTTTGGAGGGTTATATATCCGTCAAAAAGGAAAGTAAATGAGAGAGAACAAAACAATATAGGAGAAAGAAATGCATAATCATAATATGAAAAACAGAAAAAAAAAGAGACGGGGATAGACAAAAGAGAAAATGCACAATAAATCCACGCATCAGGTTTCCATGCCATTTCATACACTATTGAAATATTTTAGTAAAATCTTTATTGAAGTAAACTTGTGCATAAGAAATGCTTATGTATAAAATGGGAGTAGTCATTTGGGAGTTGTTTTTCTACTTGGGAAGAATAATATGAGTAGTGCTTATGCATACTTCAGGTGAATTCATATTCACATGGCAAGTGCTTGTGACTACTTGAAGGGGAGTGTGCATCTCTCAAGTTCAATACAGACAATACATTTAATATGGGGCTAAAAATTCCCTTTGCAATTATTAGAACTAATTAGTTAAAAACAGAGCAATGCCATTTATATCTATGTATTTATAACATTAGTTTGAACTGCAGTGGTTTCTATTCCATTTCTTTCATCTGCGAAACTATAAAAATATTTTCCCTATGACTAAATCATAAACAGCTGTAAAAAGAGTACATCAGTTATATGCAGATATATAGTTCTCTTTTTTACAGTAATATAAAGATGACAAATCCTTTTTTATGCTTCTTATACATATTACAAACTAGTAAAACAGAATTATCTTGGATTTCATTTATTCCAAAAAGAAGATTCAACCAGCTTTTCTATTCTTATAGGTTCATAGGTGTGTACTAGGCTAATGGCCCTGGAGCCTTTACAAGCCTAGCCCATAGGATTACCCTGGCATCATGCCACCTGACTTTAGTTCCTAGTGCTTCTGTCAAGTAGAGCCACTGGAGAGATTCCCGGGGTGAAGTTTCTATTTCCCATCCACTCATTGAGATTTCCCTTGAAGAGGGCCAGTGAGGTGCTCTACTTGACATGTATGGGAAGTCTATTCTGTAGCATGGGCAGTCTCTGGGTTTTGAGCCTGTCCCTCCAGCATGTTCTGTTGATAGTGTTAATGAGGTTGAAGTCTCTGGAGCATGTGGTGCAGAGATTGGGATTTCTTTAGATGTAGCATTTCTAACAGAGCTGGGTCAGACAGACATGGCTTTGTAAGTCAAGCAGAGATCACCTCTTAAGTAGATGATATGAGAGAGAGAATAGTTGGAATTTTTTGAGTCTATCCATATAGGACAAGTGTTTAAGGACTAGGATCCTCTTTGTGAGGTACTTTTGCGGCCTCTCCAGTTTTTGCAGGTGTCTAGTGAGGTATATGCAAAATGGGGCACTGTAGTCGATGATTGGCCTAATGAGGGAAGAGTAGAGGGAGACAAAGACCTCTTTCTTCCTGGATGCAAAACCCTTAGTAATGAGATGTGCCACACAGAAGGACTTTCTGACCACAGTGGCAACGTGGTGGTCAAAAGAGAGGTTGGTGTCAACCTGTATTCCCAGATCTCTTATAATGCCTTCTGTGTTCAGTGGACTACCATCAATGTGGTAATTCAAGGGAACCAGGTTTTTCCCAAGGAGGGTGACGACACATTTTTTGGCATTGAGCTTAAGGCCATGGATCTGACACCAGTCATTGGTGTCATTGAGGCCTTTCTGTAGGATGTCAGCATCACTTGGGGAGTTAATAGTAGCTCCCAACTTGCAATCCTCTGCAAACATTGTCAGCCAGAGTCCCTTCATGTTGGCCTGGACTTCAGAGAAGTAGATACCAAACAGGAGAGGACCCAGCACCGAACCCTGTGGGACTCCACTCATGACTGTTCAGCAGTCTGACTTGGAGTCAACTTCTTTCACACTGTGGGTTCTATCTGTGAGCCAGTTTGCAACCCACCTAGTGATATAGGGGTTGATGTCTAGCTTAGTGAGTTTTTCTATAATTCCTGAGTGGGGTATGGTATCAGAGGCCTTGGCCTGTTCAAGGTGGGCTGTATGAACCACCTTGCCTTCATCCACAGCTCTGGTGTCTCTCTTAAAGACGTCAGCCAAGTTGGGCAGGCATGATCTACCCTTTACAAAACCAGACAGTGTAGGATCCAGAGTTTGGAGATTCCCTATATCCTTGTTTATTATGTCAATGATGATGTGTTCCATAGCTTTGCCTATTAGACTCGTTAGGCTAATTGGGCAATAATTCCCGGGGTCTGTAGTCACTCCTTCTTTGTGGAGTGGGATGACTGTAGCAGTGCACTATTCAGTATGGACAAAGCCTGAGGTGAGGCTGCGATTGAACAGGCCACACAAGAGAGGTGCCAGTTCACACTGTAGTTAATGTAGAATACAGCCAGGGATATTGTCAGGTCCCATAGAAGCTGTATTCTTGGCCTTGGACAGTGCTGTTTTAACCTGTGCAGCAGTAATACTGGGTGCCTGGCAATCTACTGGTATCATGATTAGTCATTTGGGGGGGGGGGGGTAAAGTTAGCACTGAATCTGTCAGCCAGTATATTGCCAATATCTGTTGGCTCGGTATAGGAGGTACCATTGTGCAGTAGCTCAGGGCAAATCTGGGTATTGCCATGGAGATTCTTTACATAACTATAAAAGGCCTTGTGGTTGTCTTTACTATCTGCTGCAATTCTGTTTTCATAGCTAGCTTTAGAGGATTTGATGAGGGATCTCAACCATTTGTTGAGGCTAATAAGGGAGTTTATTATACCGCATCAGTTTCCTCCTTCTGATGTATTGTTTGTTTATGGCAGGGGACCACCAGATTGGCTTACTTTTTTTTGAGTAGCGTGTCTTAGTTGTGTTGGGAATGGTGAGATCCATGCATTTGTGTATGTGTTCGTACAGTGCATTGGTGCATGATTCGGCAGTCATGCAACTATTCTCCATTTGCATGGGTGCTGTGAAGTTAGCCACCTCTGTTTTTAGGAGCCCAAAGTTAGCTTTGGAGAAGTTTTTCATGGTGGTTACCTTTGTGGGGGTGGGAGGGATGTGGATTTCCAAGGTGATTATTTTCTGGTCAGATCTAACCAGGGAGGAGTTGACTACTGGTGTAGAACAACAGTCGCCCAGGTTAGTAATGACCAGGTCAAGGATGTTGCTACCTCTAGTGGGGGTAAGAACTAGCTGGTCCAGTGCATTGGAATTAATGAATTCCAGAAAGCATTGGGCAAGTGTATTGGTACATGAGTTTTTTTCCCAGTTAATGGAGGGTAGTTGAAGTCCCCCAGTATGAGAGTGTTAGGTTGGACCCTAGCATTCTCCAGGGTGCTTAGGAACATGGAGCGTGAGTCTTGGGACATGGTTGCTGACCTATAGCAGGCTACAACCGGAATTGCTGTCTTACCCAGTGTTAGCAGCACCTGCAGTATCTCAGATGCATTATGTTGGGCTACCAGTCTGGAGGTGTGTGCATCCTTTATGAATATGGAAACATCACCGCCTTTGGAACTTTGGTCCAAGTTCTGGGGCCGAAAGGTGTGGAATGTGTTATAGCCTGGTAGTGCAGGGGTGCTTTCTGCTGCCTTGAACCAAGTCTCTGTTACAGCACAAATGTTGATGTTTGCCATTTTAAGGAGTGCTTCGAGTAAGTGCATTTTGAGTTTAGACTTCTAACGTTGAGCAGCATGACTCTCAGATTGCATTTGTTTGTAGCTGTTACGGTGGTAATTTGGTCTTTGGGACACCGCCTAAAAAAAGGCACTATAGTGGTGGCAAGAGCCTTGACCTTTGTTGTTGCTGATGATTATATTCAATTTCTCCCTCAATTGTAATCAGAAGAGGGAAGACAATTCTTGTTTACCTGTATTTTTTTATTTACCCTTACATATGCATACCTGTATGAATTTATGTAACACTTTGCCAATATTCCCTGCCATGCACGAGAAAAATAAATGTATGCAGAATGTTCTTTTCAAAATACTATGTTGTGCATATAACACTGTGTTTGGGTATACCACATTCAAAAAAACATAATGTAGCACTCCATGGAAGTTTGCATTTCCTTTGCTGTACAAATGTGTGGGATTTGATAGGTGATATAGACATAAAACAACATTTCTCAGAAAAGTTTACACTGTTTTTTTTTTTTTTTTACTTGGCAAAGCAACCTCCCCTTTAAATAGGATGTGGTGTCTGAGACTTTGGGCATGTTGTATGTACAGATAGAAATACTTTTGAATGAACAGCTGTGTTAAGCAGCTATTTTAATTATATTTATATGGCCTACACAAATCTGGCTTGTGCAATTGTAATTTCATTTTCATTACTTATAAATCCATTAACAAATACTTCTTCTGGTAACCCAGTACATGACTTACAGAGCTATGTATACAGATTATTATTTTTATAAACATAGGTCACATTTGCATATATTATGAAAATCTGTTAACACATTACTCATAGACATCTTTTTTAAATATGTTTATTTAAAAACATGCTTATGATTTGCTCTGAATTTCATAAGAAAATTACAAGAAATATTTTAAGTGGCACCTTAATCAGAAAATATCTCAAGTTATGCAAACGTATTACATTTTTTTCTTTAATATGACAATGAAATAGTGAACATTAAAAGAGAAGTTTTTTTTTTCTTAGTATAGAACTCTGGCCTTTTTGCTGCTTTTTGGTCTACACACTTGGACAGTTTTTCAGGCCTATACTTATGTAAATCATCAAACCAGTGATGATTCTGCTGGCCAGAGTGAGTCATAACTGTTACAGTTGACATTAGGTTATGCAACTACTGGCAAATATTAATTTTTTCCACGTACTACTGTCAGTGCATGTCTCAATCTCTCCCAAGAAGAATTGTTTAGAAGTTAGAGCATAATGAGCATTTTCTTAATGGACCAGCTTGGTATGGGGCCTTATGCATTTACAGGTAACGCCATCATGTGAAGTGCCAGAGCAACAATGAAGAAAATATGGTCAGGGGTGTATTAATCAGGGTTAGAACCACTCACTGTGGGGTGTGACATCACCCTAACCAAACCCTGTTTACTAACAGTTGCATTACAACAGGTATTGATATTATTGACAAGTTTGGTTTAACTAAAATTGCTTTGTCACATGTATTTTTTCCACAAAGAAAACCAGTTTCCTTTCCCTTCTATGCTTGATTAAAATATAAATATATGAATAATAATTGCTATTGCTAATGCACATCGGTAAAGGTTATTTTTGTACCATAACACTTTTATGTCTCGTAATACAGCAGAAGTTTTCTTTTAAGTTTTTTTTTGGTGGGGGGGTAGTTGTAAATTTATTATGTGGGTTATTTTTAACTGTTAGGAACTTAAAATTTGTTTGTGGTGCTTGGGTGTGACAAATATTGTTGGATGGACAACAATTCCACTTCGGCTTGCTGCAAACTTGACATTCAGTTGACTCCATTTTGATTTTTTTAACTACATTCTGATTTTGGTTAGTCTAGAGCCTTTTGCATATTTCTGTGGTATACATGGAACAGCCGCAGAGTGCTGCTGACTGTGGACATCTATGCAGCATTTCCACGTCAGTCTGATGTGCATTCAGTGTTACTTTGGCAGTGTATTCATGATTGGTGAAAACCTGAAATTTGCCGATACATCTTGGGACAAGTTTGCTTACTACTACTATTGATAGAGATGAGTGTAATTAAATCTGCTTTGCATATAACATACATAAATCCCATGAATTTATGCCAAAAAGTTGAGCGTTACCATATTAATTCACCAACTGCAGAGATAGGTGGCAAATGCATTAGGATATTGCAAAGTTATTAAAGTAAGGAAATATTTTAAAAATATATTATAATTTAATAAGAAACACCTCAAAATATATTTCATTAATGGGTTAAGGGTTGTATTATTGAATTTATATATATGATATCCGTGTTATGCTAGCAATGACTGATCGCTGGATTTGTGTATTTTGGATGGTTAATTTCATGACAGCAGCAGTGGAAATGATTACTGATGATAGAAAATGGTATAATCTACTGATTGTGCATACATGCACATAAATTCAATCATTTGTTACTAAAGTTCTGCAATACAAAGGATTTCAACAGGCATGTATAATGAACTGTAGATTTTTGGGGTGACAGTGATGGCAAAAAATGTGCTATTATGACTACATAACAATGGCAGAGGGCACGGCAAGGATGCTTTTTGTGACAAAAGTGATTGCATTCATGACCTGAATGAATGGGTCTATATTTATTCAACAAAAAACATAGTCGAATATGTATTCAATGAAGGCTAAACAGCGAAACTCATTACAGTGAGGCATGGAATTTATCCCAAGGTTAGGAGCCACTCACCCTCTAGCACTCCAGAACCACACTGCACTATATCCAACCCATGTAAGTGGGTGTTTCACCTCCTACATCTCCTACATTAGTGGGCTGTGCCCCACACACAAATACTCTAACTATATATACTAAGTCCAAGATCACACGATGGTGGGGAAAAGAGCAGAGTTGTGCTGATGGCCTACTGGTTCTTAACCTTGAAAAAAATTCCATGCTTTGTTGTAACGAATTTCGCTGCTTAGCCATCGATGAATATGTATTTTGATAAACTAATATAGACACAAATGAACTGTAAGCAATGTATAGCAATTTTATGTGTCAGTATTGAGATTTCTTTATGTAATTATGTAGTTTGTGTTAAGTAACATTTTTGTTTAATATGTGTGGAAGGAAGTCTTGGTCAGTGTTTTGTACTTTAAATGCTGATTACATCCAAACATTATTTGTTATTATTGTTTTTTTTAAAAAACAAGAAACATCTTTATTAAATTGTTATGTATGACATAGGCCATGTTACATTTATCTAAATGACAATAAACCATAGTGACACAATCTCAGTTGCAAACATTATACATTCCAAACTGTGCGACACACCTGTAGCTGCAAACCTTTTACATCACTTTTAACATATCCAGTTATTGTTAGTAAATCATTACATAGCTCAACCAAATCCTGCCTTCTTTTAAATCTTGTTCCTTCTGCATGTATTGATCCCACAGTTCCCATTTTCCTATGTAATTTGGTCCTACCCTTTTCTAAAGATCCTAGTTCCAGTTGTTTTAACTCTGTTACTATCTTTACTACTTCTAGTAAAGTTGATTTAGGCTTTGATTTCCATTTTTTAGTAATTGCTTTTTGGCAGCCATCAAAATTAGAATCAGCAAGAGTTTACTATGTCTAGCCAATTTCGAGTTAGCATCATAGCTCAAAAAAATTATTTCCCTAGTCACTCCAACTTGATCACCCAGCATCTCTGACAGAGCAAACTGCAAGGAATCTTTAAAGTCTACCAGCTCTCTAGCCAAACATTATTGTCAAATTTTCTGAATGTGGCACTTTTTTACTATGTAGTATTGATGTAAAATAAGGGATCAAAGCAGAGAAATGATAACTTCAGTCATGAGAAAAATCATGTCCTCGTGGCAGCACTTAGGATATATAGGAACCATTTTTTCAGTAAAGGGGGTCCAGACAAGTCGAGAGGAACAAGGTCTGGAATTAAGCAGTTGTTGACATTAATGCAGTGGGTGGCAGAAACAGAGCATTGGCACAGTACAAGTAAAGTGCAAATTATATGGTAGCACATGGTAGAAGCAAGGCCAGGCAGAATGCAATTTCTCTTATCACTACATGGGAGGGGCTGCAATCTTATTCAATTAACACTAGATGAGGAATACCTTCTATCCATCTGTGTGGATGACTATGACACAGAAGACAGTCGAACAGGAATAATTAGAGGTAGTGTGGGCACTGCTGTATTTTTCCAGTGTCTGCAGCAATAGCAACACTCATCTGCTAATGAAGGTTGGTAAAATCAGTAACATATATTTATATAGAGAGAATTAAATGCAGACAAGGATTGATGTAACTAAACATATCATAATTAATTATTATTAGGTGAACCTTGTGCATCAGCACATAATGGAAATGAAGGCAGTGTGAATAGAAAGTGTCCCACATCTGTCCTTGTAAGCATACATTACTGTATGCTGTGATGCCCCTGCACTGGCTCAGTAATCAAGAAGCCTCAATCCTCACCACTAGCACCAGTGAGGAACGTGCACATTGGGAGGATGACAAGTACACACACAGTAAAGTATAATTTCCCTTAAGAGTGCACAGAGATCACAGTCAGTCTCGGGCTGGTTTCTCCCTCTTTCTCCAGATCCCAAATAAGACTCCCCATTGGCACAGCTATAGGGTTAAGACCTCAGATGAGCAGTTAAATCAAAACCTCCAGCACCCTCTCTGTCCAACCAGTGCTTCGTGTCCCTGCCCAAGTAGCTGACACACACTTTGAGATCTGATTTATATACAAACACGCACACACTCCTGTGAAAAATTGGCACTGGTTTACTAGCTATGCCCTCTTCTGCTCAGACTAATAGATAGTTATCACTGCCACCAACCAGTTCTTTATCAGCTACTATACTGCCCTTCCAAAATGGTGACCAAGCCTACTGTGTGATCTTATTATTATACAACTGGTAAGTGTGACTAAGACTTTCAAGGCTATTGGAGTGGCCTCTACAGTGTCATCAAATACATATGCAAGAATGCTAAGAGCTTAAATAGCTAAACAAACCAGCCATAATTAAAAGGGTTTAAATATATTTAATAATAAATAATAACAGAACAAAACAACACTCAATAACTCGGCACAGTGACAACAGAGTTCAGAATCACAAGAAATATTTTAAAACAAACTGTTGCAGAAAAGAGAAAAATCCCAGGATGCAAAAATCTCCCTTACCAGCCTCAGTAAGAAGCTGAGATCCCTCATAAAATCCTCCAAAGCTAGTTATGAAAATAAAATTGCCAAAGATTACAAAGACAACCACAAGGCATTCTATAGCTATATCAAGAATCTAAATGGCACTGCTCAGATCTGCTCTGAGCTACAACAGAATGGCATTAAATATACTGATCTCAAGGATATTACCAATATCCTGGCAGATCAATTCAGTGCCAACTTCACCCCCCTCTCACACCCTAAAGGGCCCATCTCAATACTGAAAGATTGCCATATTCCAGTAATAATGGCCACAGAGGTAAAAAATGCACTCTCCTAAGCTAAGAATACAGCATCCATGAGACCAGACGACATCCCAGGCTGTGTACTGCATGAACTATAAAATGAACTGGCACCTCATCTAAGTGTCATGTTTAATCATAGCCTCACCTCAGGCTTCATGCCCACTGAGTGGTGCACAGCTACAGTTATCCCACTCCACATGGGGAGATCCACCTTGGATCCTGGGAACTACTGCCCCATCAGTCTGACAAGCCTGATCTGCAAGGCTATGAAATGTATTATCATGGAACTTATAAACAAAGATATTGGCAACCTTCAAACACTGGACCTCACTAGTTTGGGTTCATGAAGGGCCGCTCTTGTCTCCTGAACCTGATTAACTTCTTTGAATCAGTCTCCAGAGCTGTGGATGAGGGTAAGGCGATCCACACAGCTTATATGGACCTCGCCAAGGCCTTTGACATCATCCCCCACTCTGGAATCATAGATAAACTTACTAAGCTGGGCATCACTCAGTGGGTTGCCAAGTGGTTTGCTGACAGAACCCACACTGTAAAAGTAGCCGACTCCAAATCTAGGTCCAGACAAGTGACAAGTGGAGTGCCTCAGGGTTCAGTCCTGGGACCACTCTTGTTTGGCATCTACTTCTCTTAAGTACAGGCCAACACTAAGGGACTCTGGGAGCCATTATTGAATCCCCAAATTATGTGAATATTCTACAAAAGGGCGTGACAGAAACAGATGCTTGGTGCCAGACCCATGGGCTCAAGCTCAATGTCAAGAAATGTATAGTTATCCCCTTTGGGAAAAAAACATGTACCCGTGAATTACCACATAGGTGCCAGTACACTGAACACTGAAAGTGTGATAAGAGACACAGGGAAAAAGGTAGAAAGTGGTCTCACCTTTGATAACCACATCACCACAACAGTCAGGAAATCCTTCTTTGTGGCACACCTCATCACTAAGGGCTTTTCATCCAGATAAAAGGAGGTCATTGTCCCACTGTACTCATCCTTCATTAGACCCATTATAGAATACTACAACACCTCATTTGAGATGTACCTCTCAAGACATCTGCAACAACAGCAAAGGCCACAGAAATACCTCACTAAAAGAATCACAGGCCTAAAGCAGATGCTCTATGCAAACCGTCTAAAAAATTCCAGGTATACTCTGTCACATATCATCTACTCAGTGGCGAACTCTGCTTAGCATACAAGGCCATGTCAAATCCAGAGCTGTTGGGCATGCTATACTTAAAGAAATCCCAATCCCTCAGAGCCACATGCTCCAGGGATCTAAACCTTGTCATCACAATGAACAAAACATGCTGGAGGGATAGGTTCCTAACCCAGAGACTCCCCAGACTCTGGAATAGACTGCTCATACATGTCAAGCAGAGAGTCTCTTTGGCCCTCTTCAAAAGGAACCTTGACAATTGGATGGGAGATAGAAAATTCACCCTGGGATCATGTCAGTCACCCTGCTAAACAGGGGTCCAGGGAAGTAAATATTGCGGAAAGAAGTAGGCAGGGAATTGTTATGGCTAGGCTTGTATAGGCCTTAAGGCCAATAGCCTAGTACCAACCTATGAACCTATGAACAACATTGTAGGACAGGCTCACATAAATACAGAAAACATCTAAAGTAATCATTCTATATTCCTGTCTATCTATAAGAAAGATTACTATAATCTATTACTTACTATTAGCAAGGCAAATGCAAATGAGTGAATGTTCTTGCCAGGTCCAAAACCAAACACAAAATGCACAGACTTTCTCTGAGAGATAGTTCTTAAATTAATAACACATTACTGCTGGGGCAACTGGATGACATCACTGTCACTTGCCTTCAGTTCCCAGGCTAAGAGATACCAACAGAATTTAACAGTTCTATGTGAAAAATACTTATATCTCAGAGGTTTGCCTAGAACTGGAAGTCATAAAACAGTTAAACACTTTTATATTTGAAACCTTTAATTATTTCTGTTTCCAGCCAATAGAACGAAACCTCTACCTGTAGACATTATTTCTTTTATATTTAAAACCGGTAATTTTTTCTGTTTCCAGACAACAGAACCAAACCTCTATCTGTAGACATTCTGTCAACAAGCTGCCTTGAAACTGAGATAAACACAGTTGTAAAACTCTGCTTGTCTTGAGGATTTGCAAGTTAACTCTGTATGTTCAGCCTGTACCATCAAAACATACATTCACATAGGCATGTAGTTTATATACATTTCTGTTCTTTTTCAGTAGGATACACTGTGATTACATACTTGAATCTCAGTACATAACATACAGTTTTGCAGACACTTCTGCACCAGTAGTTTAATACCCACACAACATATAATTTTCTTACATTTGTAAGACAAACATACGGATCATATCAATATTTCACAAATGACATAGAATTATTTACAAAAGTCTAGATAGCTGGACTGGCAGCATCACATATGCTACTAAATTATTATTAATGTTTTCAAATATTTTTACAGAGTCAGCATCAGAAAAAGTTCAAATATAGCAATAAATCTGGATAATATTAGCTGCAGAATGGGTGTTACTGCTGCTGATGGTAACGGTACCCTGAGGAAAGTGGCAGGCAGTCTCCAAGCTTATTGGCAGGATCTCTCACCCCACAATATGTTATTAACTCTGTAGAAAGTGACAATGCAACACAAAGGTAAGCACAAGCTGACATGCCACTCATGCTTGTAGTGGAGGAGCAACCTTGTACCTCTATGCCAGTATCTCAAGCCAGGGGAACACCTTGAGGAAGATGACAGGCATTCAGTGGTAACATTGTCCACAATAACACCTTTACAAAGAGGAACCAGGTGCAGGAATTTTTACAGCTACCCCAGGAAACACATAAAGCAATGGCTACCTAACAGGAAGTATACCATTACATTTTAGGGCTTTTCTACCTTCAGGCTGAATTCTGGGTTTTCATAAAGTACAAAAAAACTACTTTACTGACCTTGTCTCCTATAGTTCAACTGATAGACTCTGGCACACTGCATCAGACCACTTCATGGTTCAACCCACTCCATTCACCCTTGCTTCACTCGGCTTCACTCTGCTCCTCTATCCTACCCCCATTCCCACCCACCCCACCTTCCCCAAACTTATACCTAAAGTTAGCCCCACCCCTTCCCCAATAACCCAATCACACAATAACCCCAACCACCACCTCCCACTCCCTCCCCCACACTCGTACACCTCCTCTGTCACCAAACATACATTACAATCCTAGCTTTGCTCACATAATTACAAACTACTATTTCTATCACCCTCCATATTATACCTACTACCCCAGCTATACTCTCTCCCCTCAATACCACCATCCCTCACTTCTACTTAAGCTCAACACATATAGCATACATCTTACAGACACTACTAATCTCCAAACACACAACATGCTCCTCTTCCTTGAAGTGTTATCCACCCTACTGGCAACTACCTACCTTTCAAACTCCATCCATTGCTACCAGGTCATATACATCCACACACCCACCTTTCCAATCTACCCTCACAGTCCTACACTGCACACACATACCACAATTTCTTCTCAGCTTTTCACCAATCTATACATCAACCACTACAAATTTAGATAACAGAACACCATCGCATCCCCACAACTCCGCCGTAAACACACCAAGCTAATGCACAAGCTCCCATACCTATTCCTGTACAACATATCATTGCTTAGTCTGTGTGGAGATATACACCCTTAATCCAGGGCCTATCTCCCAGCACCACCTGCAACTCCCTCAAAGCTACTGTAACATCCACAGTTCCCTAATTCAAACTCATGGTCCATCCAACCTACTAATCTTGAACATGAACCTCAGAAGTATTCTAAGCAAAGTACATGCATTTCAAGCAACACTCTGTCATTATTCCCCTGACATCTCAGTTCTAACAGAAACATGGTTGAAAAAACACAACACAGATAGTGAAATCTTACCTCAAGGATATAATATACACAGGCTTGACAGGCCATACAAATGCGGTGGAGGCATAGCCATTATCTACAAAAATAACCTCACCCTGCAACTTCTGGATAGTAACCCACCTCAATCCCCTAACTCAGAAATACTAGTCTCTCACCTTCTCCTAAACACAAATAAGTACATCACCATTATAGCAACCTACATTCCCCCTGGCAACAATTCCCAGCTAATAGAAAATATCCTCTACTGGGCCTTTTCCACTTACAACCAAGAAACAATAATCTTAGGTGATTTCAACCTAGACTGGTCCACCTGTAACTCAGATAATCCCACCAACATTATCACCTTCTTTGGATTCTCACAACTAACTTCAAGTCCAACCAGAACTGACAAACTTACTAATAAGCATTCCATACTAGACTGAATTCTCACTAATAAGACAAACTTATGTAACCAAGTTGGCTACCTCCCAGACTTCCTTAGTGACCACATGCCCACCTCCCTGCTTAGGCAAAGGTAAGCCCAGCTAAAACAACAATATATAAATATATCCACAATAAAAGACACTACCCTACAGATACCTTCAACTCCATCCTAAAACAATACTACTGGACCCCCTTAGAACACCTTAACCTAGATGACGCAGTCCAATACTTCAATGAATCATTCTTAAACACACTTAACTCTCTGGCCCCAATTAGAAGCAAACGCATCAAAGCAAAAATCAAATCAATGGCTAAGCATCGACACTCTACAAATAATAAAGAAAAGAGACTTGGCCTGGCAACACTACAAATCATCCAAAACCCGTCTCCCTCTTACAATACCGCCAACTAAGAAACCAAACCAAAACACAGATTCAAAACAAGTCTGGGAGTTGCATCCCAGGTTCCTAACATAACTGAAAAAAGCCTTATGATTGTCTTTGGTGTCCTGTGCAATTTTTCTCTCGAAGCTGGCCTTGGAGGATTTTATGAGGGATCGTAATTTTTTGCTAGTACTGATCAGAGATGCCTTCCCTATTAGGGATTTTGCTCTATCATGTAGTAGCTTCCTCCTTCTGTTGTACAGTTTATTTATGGCAGGGGTCCACCAGACTGGACGCCTGCCTTTGGATGATTGGGTCTTGGTTTTGTTTGGGATAGCATGATCCATGCATTCCTGGAGATGTCCGTAGAATGCGTTTATATAGGATTCTGCAGTTTGGGCCGTAGTTTCCACTGGCCCTGGGGCCTTGAAGGATTCCACTTCGGTTTTGAGAAGTGAGAAGTTCGCTTTTGAGAAGTTTTTCACTGTGGTTTTCTGGGCTGGGGGGTGGGGTTGGGATGTGGACATCCAGTGAAATTAATTTATGGTCTGATCTTACCAATGAGGGATATACTTCTGGTGTGGAGCATAGAGTCCCCATGTTGATAATGATCAGGTCTAGTATGTTGTCCCCTCTTGTGGGAGTGGTGACTAGTTGTTCCATAGCATTTGAGTTTACAATTTCCAGGAACCTTTGGGCTAAGGTGCTGGGGCTTGAGTAGTGCTCCCACTCAATGTTTGGGTAGTTGAAGTCACGCAATATAATGGTGTTCGGAGAGATCGTCATGTTCTCCAATGTTTTCAGGAAAGCTGAGTAGGATTCCTGACTATGAGAGGGTGGTCTGTAGGATGCTATAAACTGAAAAGCAGTCTTGCCCACTGTTAGTTGCACATGGATGGTCTCCGATACTTCATGCAATGCCACTAACCTGGAGGTGTGGATATCCTTAATAAATATGGAAACTCACACTCCTTTTGTGGTTCGGTCCAGGTTTTGGGGCCGAAAAGGATGATATGAGGTATAGCCTGGTAGTGCTGGGGTGCTCTCTGGAGCCTTGAACCAGGTTTCTGTCACTGCACAGATATCGATGTTCTCCATACTGAGGAGAGCTTCGAGTGCGTGCATCTTGAGGTTAAGACTTCTGGCGTTTAGCAGCATTACCCTTAGTTTCTTGTTCCTTGTGCTGTCTATGGGGGTGGGTTTGACTTTTGAGCCTTGCCTAAAAAAGGCACTATGGGGGTGGCAAGAGCCTTTGCCAATATCCAAAAGCCCAGTGTGACAGGTGCAAGCCGTCCCTAGCGAAGCAACGTGGCTTGTTGAGCATGTCATCCCAGGCTGACAGACACTGGATCCCGTTTGAATGACACCAAAATTTTAGCCAATTGTTAAAATCGATCATTTTGTCTTTGTACTGTGGCATCATTCTAGGTGAGGGTAAGATGCTGCTCAAGGTCAGGGTCATACCAGCCTGGGCTACATGATCAGAGAGCTCCTCTATGTATCTTTTCATGTAGTCCAGGGAGGTACATCTCAGGTCATTCACACCAGCATGTACAATGACTGAGTCATATTTGTATTTGCTTTGGAGTGACCTGAGTGCTTGCGTTATGTGGCGGATCCTAGCACCCGACAAGCAGCTCACCGTGACCTTCTCTTTATTCAGCCTGGTGAGCGGGACGTCAGTGTGTCTGACAATAGAGTCACCTATTACAAGAGTATCAGATGTGTTATTCAGCCTTAAGGGCTGTGGCTGCTTGGCCTAGCAACTTTCCTAAATATGTAAAGGCTTTTGACACTGTTCCCCTTCAAAAACTACTATATGAATTATCTGCCATTACTCATTCCCACTTTGCTGTTTTATGGTTTCATAGTTACCTGTCTGAATGTCAATAGGCAGTCAAATTGCAGGAAGAAATCTCTCCCCTCCTGCCAGTCTATGTTGGTGTCCCACAAGGCTCCATCCTGGGCCCCCTTTTCTTCTCCATCTTTACCAATAACCTTAGGTCCGCCACTGACCAGCCCACAACTGTCCAATATGCAGATGACTCCATCTTCATTTGCTCCGCTCCTACCCCCCCTGAACTCAAAACTAAACCTCAAAAGGACTTCTCTGACATAGAGCATTATCTAACAGAAAATCAACTCATATTAAACCCTAACAAGACAAATATTAGGTTTTTCACTAAGACCAGAACCTCATATCCCTCACCCCCCTTCTACATCATTGCATCAAACAATACAAAAATCAAACTGATTGAGAGTACCAAATTACTAGGAGTCACTATCAACAACTCATTATAATATGACAAACATATATCACTCTCCATAAAAAAGATCCACATTAAACTTTGTTCATTATATAGAGCCAAAACATTTCTCACTCCTACCACTAGACAATCCATTGTCAAAGCATACCTACTATCTACCATAATGTATGCCTCCCCTAGTTTTACTAACCTTAGGAAATCTGATCTTAACAAACTAGAGGCCTGCTATCACAAAATTGCTAAATTTGTAACCAATCTGCCCAACCGTACACACCACTGCACTGCCTTAAACAGTTAAGATGGCTTGAACTGCCACTCCTACTAGCATTCAACCAACTTGCAGTTGCCCACAATGTTATACACCAACCCGATAACTGTCCTTCCCTCAAAAACTTAATCCAACCATACTCCACCTACCGTACCCTTCTCTCATCCAACAAACTGCTAGCAAAAGTTACCAAAGCCAATAACAGCTTCAGTGACTCCCTCATTTCTACCCAAATAGCAAAATCCTGGAACTCCATACCACAACACATAAACACTACCTCTACCATCAATTTTAAACTGCTGCTCAAGGAACACCTATATAACAATTGGCAATGCTCCTGCACTACCACAGGATTATTTTTTATTTTTTTCATACCCCATCCTACACACTTCTTTTTCTCTCATCAGTGTATACACACAACTTCCTCTCCCACCCCACCTAAATCCTAATCTAACTTCCTACTACTCCTAACTACATGTCTGGCAGATGGGTCAATGGAACATATTCCTTTCTTGAGCCAAACATTTACTGCATATAAATGTACTGCTAGTCAAGTTCACTTTTAATCCACTGAAGCAAATAATTTATGATGCTATTTTCAAACCTATGTATAATCATGTAAAATATTTAGCTTTTTATTGTTTCCCTTTTATAATCTATGTGTAACTATGCATGCAACTTACTATGCTTATCTAAGGTTTATACTGTCAGAATCTATTACATTTTTCTTTTTCTTTTTTGGAGCTTTTCTCCCCGGGCCTCCACTGAAAACAAGCTATTAGCCCAGTCGTACCTTCCCGGTAAACAAATCTAAAATAAAATAAAAATTAAATAAATAAACAAGATCATCAGATGGTGTCCATGGATTGATAAAATCAGACAGTCTTCTCAGTAAAGAGGTTTTTCTTTTTCTGAATAGTTTATACTTTTGTCGTGTTCATTATAGCACATCAACATACTGAACAGAATACTGTTCTTACTAAAATAGATACACTTAAAACAATTACTTTAGTTTTGATTGTCCCATTCTCATGTGATATTATAGGATTAGGTGATACTGTAATAGGGGGCTGTAGGACAGGAAGGGTTGGTCGCTTTCAGCCTCCACTGCAGAAAATCAGCCTAGCATGAAATTGCACCCAGGAGTATTCTTGCAAAAACTGCTAAGTCTTTTGTTCTAACAAACATTAATTATATGCCAACAATTAAGGTTGGCTAGTGTCCCTTCGTTCAGTGTATGGAACAAAATGTATCTGAGAGATGAAACATGGTACAGTATCCTAATGTGTAAGACACAAAGTAACCTAAAAACAATGAGGGTTTATAGTAGAAAATATGAAGAGTTAAGGAAGATATAAGGTAATTGTATATGGAAATAAATATGAAACTTTTCACCTCTTAACACTTCCTGTTGCAGTGGAAATGAAATATTTAGCAAAAAACAGGCAAATCACTGAGTGGTTTTATTTTCTTTCATATCTTTAAAAATATATAGACTCCTTTCTATTCTCATCATCACTGCACTGGCTAATAAACTGCTGTTGTAGAAATCATTATATCCTTAGAATACAAAGCTTAATACATATATTTTCATGCTCACTTTCAGAATGCAACTTCTTTTTCCTAGATTAAACCTGCAAGCTCCAGTTATACTTAGATGGCTTAATTAAAGGGGACTAGAAATGGTAGCATATTTTTGTCAACAAATTAACAGCAAATTCCCAAATACCTATCTGTCATAGTTAATTGCACTCATTCAGATATATATTTACCTGTGAAACTGATTCTAAATGTCATTAACTTTTGCAACAGGTGCATACTATACATTTAATGCCAATTTAGTAGTGTCTAAACATATAAAAAGCACAAATTGCATCCAGTAATTATAGAATCTAGTCTTCCTTTACTTTTACAGCTTTTCTGAATTTTGCTGTAGTTTTATTTTTAAATGTTCAGTAGATATTTCAAAAAATGCATGCAAATATTAAATGCAGTGAGTAAAATTCACTCAGTGTGCTCTGCAGTTCTGATTTTTGTCTGCATGTGAACTGTACTCTTACTTTTTCACTTAAAATGTGGGTTCTAAGCAGAACCATCATAAATACTGATGTAGTTCAGCATACTTTTCTAAGTTGTGAAATTACTTAGTGTATCCTTCCTAAAATGACATGTCATAGTCACTTATAACCACATCTAGCTGGGATGCCCGGCTGGGAGCAATGCAAGAGAAACAACTTTGTATGCACCTGCATAGCAAAAAAATGTATTTACATTAAAAGTAGCTCAAACACAAAATAATGAAATTTGTAGCAGTTGCACAAGCATGCAACGATGACAATATTAGTGTTTTTTTATGCACTTTGAGCTCAAAGCTTTGAGCATACACCTTTGTTCAAAGCACTCAATGACTAGGCACACATCAGAGAAATTTTCGGTACAGGTTGCACAGCACTGACTAAATATTTTTTTGAAAGGCATATTGGAATATTATAAACTGTTAAGTATAAACAGGTTGCAGTCACTGATTTTCTCTGTATATTTATCATTCATAATTTTTGAATTGTGATCAGTATTTTATGATAGTTCTTATATTGAAGTAATGTCTGCAAAGAAGCATCACTTTCTGTAAATCCTACCAAGCATTGGGATAAGATTAATGCAAGTAAAATACCTTTGTAAAAATGTTATCACTTACTAGTTGTCATTGAAGTTGCATTAGCATAAGTTTTGCACTCATTCAAAGGTACGGCAATGCCAGGGGATGTGAGTAGGATTTGACTACCACAAAATATAGGCTGCTACATAAATTGGGTTGATCTTTTTACTTTCCATGGACTCTTTTCATGCATGACTCTAATGAAATAACATGGACTATTAAAAATGTTTTGGCAATTAGTGCATTATAAAACATGAGATATGTCATAAAGTTTATATATAAAACTATGAAGTTATTTTTGTAGAGATATTTGCTTTTGACATTTATAGGGATATGACTGCATTGTCCTGAAAGATCAGCTTCTTAGTAGTAAGCAAAGTGGTGACTTAGGTTCACTCATATACCTATTGTAACCCTGGAGCAGCTGAAAAATGCTGGTAGTCTATCGACCAACCAAATGTCTGCGCAGGCTACTGGGGGGCCTAGAGTCAGGCTGTTTCTATGCATACTATTAGATTTTGATGTAAGTCTGTTTACTTTAAAAGTTATACTTCAATTGAAAACACACATGCATGTAATACAGACGTGCAGGTGAGGGTAAGACAGCCAAGAAAATTAGTTAAATACATTGTTCTAGATTGCTGCACTCCAATGATCTAGCCCAAAGTTTAAAAAAGTGCATATATAAAATGTGCCCACCTACTTGCCTATGCTTAGAATTGGCCTGTATACCATAAACATTCATGCAGTCACAAGGTGTGAATGTATATTAAATATTTTTAAGAGATGAACACTTACCCAGGAAATGATTTGTCAAGTACTTAGAGTAAAAGCAAAATAAGAATCTCACTTATCTTATGGCATTGCAAAGATAGATACTCAGTAGTATAGTAAATATGATAACAAAATATCATTCAGCAGTCTATACTGAAAAGAAGCTGCAAGGGCTGAAGCTTGAAATGATAGTTCAATAACATAAATAGTGGATCACCACTGCGGTACTGTTCACTATGAACACATAGCTAAATTCAATGTGTTTTCGGCACTCTCATGACTGTGAAGCAGAACACACCCATAACTAGGACAGGATGCAGGGGTCAGCTGCACCAGGTGCAAGCTGTCTTTGGGCCATGATAAGATTGTGATGATGTTGTGGAGTCTTAATTGTGATTTAATAAATGAATGACAATACCGTATTTGTGGTTAAGACTGGAGTGCTAAAGAACTCTGTATGTGGGAATTTAACTGTAGCAAGCAATTGTATTCAGCAGTTTAAAAGTAGAAAACTTTCTTTTTTTTATGAGGGGTCTTCAGCTTTGAGGAATTGGGAGGGTATGAGATCAGACAACTGAATGAGGACAAGATAATCCAGCTATGGTTTTGGAGAAGGGAACACATATTGGTGAATTGACCTATACTATACCTAGGGACTATATCACTTCATCATAAAATACTTCAATAATACTGGTCTTCTTATATACACAGTATATATATATATATATATATATATATATATATATATATATATATATATATATATATAATCTATCTATATCTATAGATAGCCATAGACAGAGTTATACATAGATAGCTACATAGCTACTGCAGTGTAGTATGACAGGTCTCATCTGAGGATGTGTTAAAATTGATGTACAAATAATATTATAACTAGTGTTATGGCTTGTAAATAATATTGTAAATACTGATGAATAGAAAATGTTGTGCTGTTCTTCAAGAAAAAACAGGTATGTCTCTGTGTTAGATAGAGATGTTCCATTAAACAGTGCTGGTAGTTAGTAATTTCATAAGATAAACTGGCCTTATATGTTAAGCAGATTTTGTTGCCCTGAGCAATGGTTCTAGACAGTGTGCTGCAGAAGAAAAGTGACAACTTGAATGACAAAGACATAATCTGGAAATATACTGTGGAAGAACCCAGCCTAGTGTAGGTTGCCTGAATTTATTTGGGACTAAACCTAAAGTGGTATAAGAGAATGCACAATTTGTGTTTTATTTTTATTTCATGTCCTAAAGAAGAATTTTTACCACTGGACTCTTGTTTGTGCTGTTTATTAAATAAATAAATTAATTAAAGTAAACAAAGAAAAACATATGTGCATCTGGAGACTGTTTTGATACAGCATTGGTGGGTAAATCAAGTAAAACTGGCACACAGATTTCTGAACCAGCAAAGATCCTGCATTTGGATTTCTTTGTCTGAACTTTTAGCTGTGTTCTTATAAGTAAACTGACAGCAGTATTGGTGTGTGTATTGGGAGTTTTGTTTTGTTTTGTTTGTAGAGTACAGCTGTGCTATGCCAAGTTTATACATGTATACCAGCTGCTGCACACTATTGCTGCTGCAGTTGAGGAGATGGTGGTGCTGGTAGCCAAGTCTACGGCCATGCCAAAGACAATTCCACCTCTTTAAAAAAAAAAAAAAAAAAGAAACAAACAAAAAGAACAAAGAGGGACAATTCCACCTATAAAAAAAAAAAACAAAGAGGAAAAGAGGAAGACCACATGTTATACTTCTTGGACTACAAATGGCAATTCCAACAGAAGGGATGAGACTGGTGTGACTAAGCTAAAATCTTTTTCAACCCAGATTACTGTCAAACCACTGAAAGCCTTCACTGAATTGGAAATGTCTGAATAGCAAAACTATAAAAAGGTTAAAAAGCATTGTTAGATCATTCTGGTGTTTCCTGTGGAAGACCCTATCAAGATAAGCTTGAAAATGTCATAGCTGGACTTTTTTTTTTCCTTACAAAAGAGTGAAATCTCAATTATGTGATAAATGCATGTAGTTTAATTATTGGTAGATCTTGATGGTCAGAATACTAAAAGTAGAATGACAGAAATGCGGGTGTTCCAAAATAATTCTAAGGACAGTGAAGATGTTGTCATTGTATAAAAGTTATTATGCAATAAAGGTAGGTATACAACTGAACAATCTGAACATATGGTAGAGCCTCTGTAAAATTCTGTTAGCAAATATAAAGTATCAGCTGTAGAAATAACCTGCTTAAAATGTGGAAAAATGGGGTCACATAGCTAAATACTATACAAGCAATGGGCACACTGATATACATATGAAAATGGTTCCTAGTGAAAATTTTCTTAGGGGTGATATTAAGCCTATTGAATGTGGTAAATTAATTGCTAGAATAGTTGAGAAAGCTTCCTGCTATTGTGCTACTGCAAAATAAGTTAAGTGTAATGTCTTTATTGACAGCATTGAACCGCAACGTTTAGTAGTCTTAGGCAGTATGATAATACTTATAAATGTGCAATACAACTGTAGAAAGAAAAGCCTTAGCAATAATGAAGTTGTATAGTTTGCACTCTTGGAGTTAAGAAACACTATCTCATTGATCAAGTAGAAATACAAATGTTGTCAGGAATGATAGTTTATCCTGTTGATGTATTCCCCAAATTAACACATTGGAGAACAAAGTGATGTCATCAAATATTGCAGTCTGACAGTATTGCGAAAATGGGAGAAGTGTCATTGTAGTCTGAAAGTATTGCAAAGCAGAGACTATAAATGATTAGCTGAAGTAAAGAGACATAATCACTCACAGATGGGGCATGTTCCAATGGTGCAGAGTTTGAAATGATAGAAAATGTACATCCTAAACAGAATTCTAAGTTTTCTGCCGAAATAAAAAATAGAAAGCCCCTGAAATGGTGGCTTCAAATTTAAATATATCTATTGAGAATGTGAAATCTGTCAAATCTGGATGACTGGCAGTACAATTAATGAGAAAGAAAAACCTGGTCAGATTACTAGTCTCAGATCTATTAGTGTAATGCAGAAATGCTGAACTAGTGGAAGCTCTGGTAAACAGGAATCTGGAAGAAAGGAACAAATGTAACTCTAAAGGTAAATTATTTGCAGTGAAGGGCAAGAAATTAACATGGTGGTATTCAGATATTCAGAGACACAGGATGAGCCACATAAAAAAGGAAAGCAAAAGTAGAATGTAACATACTGAAAAAGATGATAACCTTGAACAGAGCCCTAATTATATATTTTTAAACCAAAATACAGGAACACCAAAGCAGAAGAAAGAGGATCCTATATATTAGTAACATAGAGAAAAGTAACACAAAAATTGAGTAAGGTAGCTATAGCAACTAACAATAAATAGTTCTGGTATGAATAGTTTGTCTTAGAAGATTTAGACACTGTGATTTCAGTGCCTCTTTTAGTTTGAGAGGAGGCAGTACCTTATTCCAAATTATAGAATGAGACTGAAAAAAACTCTAGAACAGACTTATCTGCAGGCAAGACAGAAAAAAAACTAAAAAAGGCACAGTGAGTGGATGGCATATTTAACAGATCTTGGGAAAATACTGATAAAGGTGTAGGGGAATATGCTGACTAAAATGTTCATGCTTTTTAATCAGATTTCACTTATGAAATGATTTTTTTGTACTGAGCAAATAAAGATGGAGATTTGGTAGTAATTATAATGTGATTTGTTTTACAGAGTAAACAAAGCTAGAGAGGGATTAGAATTAGTACCCAAACATTTCAGAAACCTAGTGATAAGAATAGAACTTATTCATGTTCCAGGAGGACACCTTGACGTAGGCAAGACTAAAACATCAATCCTAACAAGTTTTTATTAGTCAAGAATAATGAAAGAAGTTGGGAATGTCTCTTGTGAATTGTCTAAATGCCAGAAGCTTGTCACCTTATGTTAGTACTGAAGTTTGATGAAACACTCAAGTTTTGTTAGTTCTTAGAAGCTGCATATGATTTGAAAATGTGGCTACAACCAATGCCTGTTGTTAATAAACTAATACTGAAATGGGGGAGGTAATCTCTTTAACAATATTGTATCTGTCAAATGGGTACTGTTAAGTCACATGAATAGGTAAAGTCAGGGAAAACACAGCTTTTTTTCAAAAGCACATGGCTTATTATAGTATACTGCTCTTTCTTTTGGGCTACATTGTGCATTTATGGCCTTTCAGATATTAATGATCAGAGCCTTAAATCCCCAGATCAAATGTGTTGCAACATATGAAGATGATATAATACAATATGAGGACTAGACTACCATCTGTTCAATCTATAGGTTAAGTTATACTGCATACAACAAGTCAGGTTATCGTTCATTATCTCCAACAGCAAGTTATGCATAACAAAGGGAGTATATTTAGGATATGTGATTATAGGGAAATTGTGATCCCTCATACAAAAAGTTAGACTCAGTGAGAAATGGACTTATTCCAGGCAATAAAAAAACAAGTGAGTTAAACCTTGGTGTTAGCTTCATGCTGTCTAGCACTTGCAACATATTATCAATCTTAGTTTGCTCTGTTATGCATCTGAGAAAGATGAATATGCCCCTCAAGGTAAAATTGAAACTAGAGACAGGTGACACTTTTGAATAGTTGAAGGAAATGGAAAGTGCATACCCCATTTTAGCATCAACATATTTCAGTAAGCCCCATACCTCTCAACTTCTTAGTGCAAGAAATCTGGACAAAGCCCAACAAAATGGGGGTAGCAACCAAAAATAAGGAGATATTTTAAATATTGTTCTTATAAACTTAGAAAGTTGATAGAGTAAGAGGGTTTGTTTTAACATACATTTTCTGAAGGATTTGAAGTCTGAAACTCAAATATATGTCATTATTTAGTGACTTCAGTCCTCAGATCATCCCAGAAATTTGCCAGAAAACCACACATTTTATGAGGAACAAGTCAAAAATATGAGCCAAAAATCTGGACATTCTGTGAAAATCTGTACAGTTGAGAGGTATGGCAAGCCCCCTACGCAGTTCATAATAATGCACCAGAGTTATGATTTAGGACAATGTTTTCACAGAACTATGATGAAAAGTAACACTTTGTATATTTTAGTGACAAGCTAAGCAGAGCTGAAACCAGTCTGTATTGTATACATATAATACAAGAGGCCTTTGTGGGGCTCATATTCCTTGAAGCAAATTATGAAAGCTTTATTATAGGGCTTTTTCCAGTCTGACATGTCCTTATCAATGCTTGTATCACATGTGACATGAGAGGCTTTGCCCAGTTTTTGGTGGCTCATATTTACCAAAATGCATTACGAAAAAATAATCTTTTCTTGTTTGGCAAAAAAGATTACAGTGCTTGCTTATAATATGCTTTAAGGAATATGAACCCCACAAAGGCAGACACAGATTCTCATATCACATATGATACAAACAGGCTAATAAAGTCTGGTGATACCTTCATAAAAGCAGTTATTTTCAATCCTCAAACTGTATAGAACTCTGGAAACGACTCTGTTAGATAGACTGAGAAAGATAAGGCAAAAGTGTTTTCTTAAATATAATTATGTAGTGGTAACTCATGGTATGTTGTCATTTTTGCTTGATAACAATAAAAATAAAAATAAAAGTCTTTTAACTAAGAATTAGGGTTCCACAGGATGCTCAGCTAATAAATCCTCACAGGTCTTTCAGGAATATTCAAATAAGGGACTAACCTCTAAGCTTTGTGATATGTTCCTTGTTTTACTATCTTCCAGATTTTTCCCCTGGATGTTCCCACCATTGTCAGTAGCTGACCCATTGAATGTAATGTATTAGAACAAGAACACTCATCCATCTACCCATGTAACTGAATAAACTGATTGAAACTTCAACAAAGCATCTTTATTCCTCCAGTAGAGATGGTTTCAGAGAGAGAATGTGGGGGTAAAGAGAGAGAATCTTCTAGATTACTAGCTAAAGGGATTTAATCTGGACAAATTATTTGTCCTCTGTTTCTTGCCTATAAATTGGACAACATAGAATGATTTTCTTATTATCTTAGCTATGTGTTGGTCAAAGGCCAGATTGCTGTTAACACTGCCTTTAAGAAAATAATGGAATGTCATTTTAATAGGTAGTGAGGCTTCTTTAAGCTGACCTGGCAAAAAGTGATTTCTTTGTTTGTTTAATATATAAAATGGAGGACCCCAGAGATCAGAAAAGTTGATTTCTCACTGCTGAGGGACTTTCATGCCTAAAACTGTGAAGATTTGTGAAATGTGCTATTTAAGATAAGGGAAAACTTAAAAGAGCCAGAGGCAATCTGGAGATATTCTGATGAAGAATTCAGTTAGATGGAAACTGTCTCACTTTAAACTGTGAGCACATATAAACCTGCAAACACTACAGAGCTTGTATACTATTTTTGCTCCATGTCCTAAAGAAGAGTCCTTGTGTATCTGTGCATCTCCATCTTCTACTGGATATCAACCAAAAGTGCATCCAAGAGCATCCCCTTGGACACGATTGGCATGCCTATCTTCACCTGTCAATTCCTGAGATGCCTGATCTACTAATCAAACTTGAGTTGCCTGAACTGTAGTCAGAGGTGTATCCCACTGTACCATGACACTGGAAAACTTAAGTATTTTTATACTTTGAAAATAAAAACAGGATGTTTAATCATTTTAACCCACAACAGGACATACAGTGCTTGGAGCTATTCATTCTTTTCTCAATTTGCTAATTGAATATGTAAATAATTAAATGACATAAAAAGGGAATAAACACAAATCAATGTAGAATCTCTGGTTAGAATTCTTTATAAAGCTGAATTCATGAACATTAGCGTCTGCTGTCTGGAACTCAAATAATTCATTAAATTTTGGCACAAACGAGATTTAAACTACAAGCATTATAATGAATGTAAGCTGATCAAAACAGAATAACCAGTCTTTGTTTGGCAAATTACTGCACAATGGTAAGTACTGTGGCCTGAAATAGTAATGAAAGCATGTTATTTATTAGCCTCCTGCACTGTGCAGTGTTTTACTGCAATAAATATTAATGAAAAAGAAAAAGAAATAAAATAAAAGAGAGAAAATGTAGTTCAGTGCCTATGTCTTGTAAATTACACAAAGCTATTGGAAAAGAAGAATATACCCTGAATCGTCACTCTGTCTACCCCTTCTTGTGACTGCAGACAACCTACCTTCTTCCCACAACATCTTGATTAAATCCTATACCTATGTTACTCCCTGTCCTTCAATAAGAATATGTTCAGCAGCTGAATGAGCCCCTTTCGTCATTAGAACTGTACTTCTGTGAAATTTGAACTTATGAAAATGCTCAGTGTTCGAGTAAATGCTAGCACATTGGCTAGTACTGCTCCATACTGGGTTTTGAAATGAACTAATCTGTTTTGTTCTATTTTTCTTGTGACTACCTTTGGGTTGCTTGTACTGTTAGCATCTCCACTCAAGCTCGCAATTTCATATCTTTCTAATCAGAGTATTAAACTAGGGTAGGGAGACAGTTATGGCTGCCCTATGCTGTTATGTGGGCATGATCTGAGGTTGCCCATGGGGTAAATGAGCAGTACCAAAATGTATTTAAGAAGCTTTTGTAAGACTGCTGCTTCTCAGATGAACATATTAAGGAGCTTAGTGTGTTAGCATTTTTCTTTTTGCTCTTTAACTTCAAGTTGAGAAGATAATTAGATAATCTAGCCAGCCATGGTTCTATTTTCAACTGTCAAAGAGGCAAGAGCAGGACGCATGTGAAAGTAGTTTCTGGTATTCAGTAGACCATTATTACCAAAATATTCTGTTAAATGCTGTTGAATTGTGCTGATTCACTAAATAGCACACAACCAAAATATTGCAATGGCTATTGCTTTCAAACTAGTTGATTGTTTATTGCTCATTAAGTAAGCAGTGTGATTTCTTCCAATTGTTTATTTATGGTACACAGAAAGAATATTGTTTGATTTTAAAATGGAGATACCACTTGCTCAATACTTACTATCTAAGTGAGTTGAGACACCTTGAACTTACAAATATAGGTTCTATATCAGGGTTATGCTTAATTGATGGTTCATGAACCCTAAGCCCATATTCCACTGCGGAGGTAGCTCCATTCTTCATGTCAAACATACCGATGGAAAATCCATATTCACTGTGAAAATGACAGATGAATTTATCCTGCACATGTGAAGCTGATTGGTTAGATCTTTCCTTCATTGTCGTCCTGCTTTACACCTTTCTTATTGCCCAACCCAACTGCCATGCCTAAAGCCAAACTTGAAGCTCATACTACTGTCCCATATGCATCATGCCATCTGGCCACTGTCAACCCCCCCGAATCATATACTAAATGTTTAACAGCTCTACTATCCAAAAAGTGGACATAAGTTATAAATGAGATCAAAATTCTACTGCACACACACACACACACACACACACACACACACACACACACACACACACACACACACACACACACACACACACATACATACAAAGACACGTCCAATATTAGTTCTGATCCATATATGTATATATAGGTCTACTTTAAATCACTGAAATCCCATTTCACTGAAATTCATTTCAAGACCAAATCACCTAATTTTCAAAATATTGAAAATTCATTTGACTGAATCTCATTTCACTGAATTATAAGCTACAGACCTGATGTGGGTTTCTATTTGCCTTTAACTTGTTTGTCATAGAAAGAATTTCTGTAACTTACAGTGCAGTGTCAGAATATCGATAGCAATGCAGAAAGTGGTGTTGTAGTGTTTTTAAATGTGGGTATGTCTCTTTACATTTGTATGGGAAATATCTAAAGTAATATGGCGGATGTTTTGTAGATTCCCAGCAGTAGTGGCAGCGTGTAGAGTACTGGGAGGCAGGTAATAGATATATGCCCTTTTCCCCACTGTAGTGGGATCCTGGAGTTAGTATATATATATATCTGTTTTTTGTTAAGAGCATAAGTAAATAGTTTTTAAGCTGTGGAAAGAGGTAGTCATTAGTGTTGTGAGTGTCTTTGTCTATGGTTTCCCATTTAGTCTTTTGAAATTTAGCATTGTAAGCTATCGGTGAAATAAGATTCAGTGAAATGAGTTGTCAGTATTGTGAAATTTAGGTGATTTGATCTCAGTGAAATGAAAGTCAGTGAAATGGGATTTCAGTGATCTGAAGTAGACCCGTATATATATATATATATATATAAAAATATATGTGTGTATATAGATATCATATATTATATGTTATATGTATATTTGTATAAATATAACAATATATACACATCTATATTTACATATAGAGAGAGAAACTTGCAAAGATGGCCCAACTGTAAAACATACGAATTTTTCTGAATAGATGGAAGGATGCAAGAAAATCAGTAACAGGTTATATCCAAAGATTTTATTTGAAGGTAAAATCAATGGTTCTGTTTATTTTATTTCATTTTATTTGAGCGCTTTCATTTATTGCAGTTTTTGAACTTCAGCAGAAAATGTTTGAAATATTGAGGTGCAGAACTTTAAATGATGCTTAACAATATGGGGGGGGAGGGCATCACTTCTTATCTGGTCCTCTTCAATGCCCACCTTGTATTGAGGTTACCATTTCGACCAGGAAGTACATCCACTTTAGGAAAATCTACCATTTCAGCTCTTTCAGTTCCAACAGGGAGTTCACTTCACCAATAAAGCCCTGGACTGCTTCCAGTGCTGTGAATATGAATCTCGCTGGTATGGGGCAGGTGGTGCTATGCTTTGCTAAGGCATTGCTGCAGTCTTTGTTTTGATCTCTTGTTGGTGTTCCCTAATCCTTTCCCTAAACTTTCACATGGTTTTACATGGTTTACCAGGGTCTATGTCCATGTTGAAGTGAGTTTTATATAAGGCTACAATCAGAGATGTATAAATTTTATAAGACAAAATATTAGCAATAAAAGAGATACTGAAGCTAAACCTGTATTTTCTGAGAAGGGTGTCAGAAGTGCAGTTTCAATATCTCAACATAGATGTATGCTTACTTATAACAGAAATACTAAAGCTGTCAAGAATATTATAAAGTAACACTTGTCTTTGGTATAGCAAGTACCTGAACTGAAGAATATACTCGATAGAGAGCCATCCTTTGGATATAAGAGGTGCCACAATTTACAAGATAAATTATCTTATAGGGAACAGCTGAACACCACTAATGTGTTGAGAAGTAACAAGAACGGTACCTTTAAATGTAATAGATATACCTGTTGTTTTACTTATATACTGATAAATCTGTGCAACATCCAGTGTTTGGCAGTACTTTTATGTTAAATGCTTATGGCACTTGTGATGAATAGGGGATCACATATCAGAAATTAATAGGAAAATACATACTAATGCACTTTATAAGCACATCAGGTAAGCTAGTGACTTACAGCAGTTTAAGTTTATAATTTTGCACGTTATTCAAGAACAGCTAAGAGGTGGAGATTTGATCAATATGACTGCAAAGGAAGAACTTGAATGGATTCTTAAATTTAGAGCACATGTGGTTCCAGGTTTAAATGGAACCCTTACCATTAAAACTATTTTAAATGAAGTACATAATAAGACAAATTAATTTTTGATCTGTTTTTTTAATTTTAGTTGTTGAATGGTCATGTGATTTTTAATTGTTGGCAGTTCATGTGACTTTTACAGGCCAATATCACTTCAACAAATCACTATTTAGTAAAGACCTATTTGTCAAACACCTACTGAGCAAACAACCTAATCATTGAACCAAATTTTCAGTGAAAACTTTCCTAGGGCAAACTGAGGGTAGTCTGCCCTAGCGACCGTAAAAAAAAAAAAAAAAAAAAAAAAAAAACTTTATACCTATGCAGGTGGGGGACTGTGCCCCCACACCCCCCTAACTAAATATACCAACTCCGAAATCACACTACAGTATGGAAAAAGGCAACTTCCAGATGGTGACCAGCCATACTTTTGCCCTAGGAAAGTTTTCTCTGAAAAATTTAGTTGAAACATTAGAGTGTTCGCGCAATAGGTGCTCGACGAAGAGGCGTTCGCTAAATAGTGAGTTGACAAACTGATACATACCCGACTTTTAGCTTCTATTTAAATGTGAAGTGTGCTTAATTATACTATGCCTGAAGAAGCTGATTGCAAAAGTTTGTACCAACGTAATGAAAGATGTTTTAATTCTGGCCATATTGTTCCTTGGTAGAATTTTTTTTTTGCTTTACATATTTTAAAAGCTTCGACTCTTATTATGGGAATGACAATTTTGATATATAGGCAGGCTAGTGTTAAGATATATGGAAATACTAAAATATAATTGTCAAAAGATATTAGAGCTATAAAACAGATTTCTGTATTTCAGAATTATTCACAGGTAAGCTAGACCAGAGAACACATTTGTATTCTGTGAGACATGGGTACAACAGCTGTATGTTGCAAGTCTAGATATGAAGCACAGCTATTCTTTGTTATAAACAAAGAAATCTTATGGATCATCACTTACCTAGGAAAAGTACTTAGAAACATAAATAATCAATTGTAGTTTGCCCTTGCTTTATTAATAATTCTGTAATGAATGTATCATTGTTTGTGTATGGGAAAATTACTGAAATCATGAGAAACCGTATAGTGTATGATGACATACTGAAATGTAACAAGTCATAGCAGTTTTTAAATGATAATTGTATTCTTCTGCTACCAATGTAAGAATAAGAATTATGATTGGAAAGAATATTCCAGAAGTTGCCACATGAAATGGCCAGTGACTTTTTTCATGTAGTTAAGTATGCCATTTTAAAAAATATTTAGATTTACATTAAATGCAATTTTAGCTTGCTGCCATTCTATTCTGAACAGTAAAATTTCTCAAAAGAAAATGTTTCATGACTCAGTGGATTTAACAATGACAGCCAGCATTAAGCAACTCACTAAATGGTGAGCCAGCCTGGAGTTGAACCTTATGGTGAAACAAAATGTTTAGTCTGTTCCAGAAGATGCACTAACAAAAAAAAAAAAGAGGTGGTTTGGGTATCTAAAAGCTCTTAATGCTACAGAACATGTTATCTTGAACTGTATTTGTTGCATTTTGGATGAGAATAAAACCATGCATTCAGATTTCTTGGTAAAATGTGATTTTTACAGATTACATTTGTTGATAAAAATGAATTAATGTGAGGGATAAATGTTTTACACTGGCATTTTAGTGTAACATTTCAGAAGCATCCAGATTAAATTGTGAGCTTAAAAACACCAGAATATCAAATTATGGCACTCAATATGGTCACAGACCAGATTTTTAAAACAATATTATTGTCAAATGGAATATAATTATGGAAGTGTATATTCCCAGTGTATGAGATGCTCTTTTAGCAAAATCATCATCTTCTTTCGGCTGTTCCCATTAGGGGTCGTCACAGTGGATCACCTGTTTCCATTTCTTCCTGTCCTCTGCATCTTGCTCTGTCACACCAACCACCTGCATGTCCTCTCTCACCACATCCATAAACCTTATCTTAGGCCTTCCTCTTTTCCTGTTACCTGGCAGCTTCATCCTTAGCATCTTTTTCCCAATATACTCAGCATCCCTCCTCAGCACATGTCCAAACCAGTGTAATCTTGCCTCTCTGGCTTTGTCTCCAAACCTTCCAACCTGGGCTGACCCTTTAATATACTTATTCCTAATCCTGTCCACCCTCGTCACACCCAGTGCAAATCTTAACATCTTTAACTCTGCCACATCCAGTTCAAACTCCTGCCTTTGTGTCAATGCCACTGTCTCCAACCCATATAACATAGCTGGTCTCACTACCCTCTTGTAGACCTTCCCTTTCACTCTTACAGGTACTCGTCTGTCACAAATCACTCCTGACACTCTTCTCCACCCACTCCATCCTGCCTGTACTCTCTTCTTCACCCCTCTTCCACACTCACCGTTACACTGAACTATTGACCCCAAGTATTTAAACTCATCCACCTTTGCCATCTCTACTCCTTGCATCCTCACCATTCTTTTATCCTCCCTCTCATTCACACATATATATTCTGTCTTAGTCCTGCTGACCTTCATTCCTCTTCTCTCTGGAGCATATCTCCATCTCTCCAGGGTCTCTTCCACCTGTTCTCTACTCTCACTACAGATGACAATGTCATCTGCAAACATCATAGTCCATGGGGACTCCTGTCTGATCTCGTCTGTCAACCTGTCCATCACCATTGCAAATAAGAAAGGGCTCAGAGCTGATCCTTGATGTAAACGCATCCGTCACTCCCACTGCAGACCTCACCACGTCACACTACCCTCATACATATCCTGTACCACTCTTACATACTTCTCTGATACTCCTGACTTCCTCATACAATACCACAACTCCTCTCTAGGCACCCTGTCATATGCTTTCTCTAATTCTACAAAAACACAATGCAACTCCTTCTGACATTCTCTGTACTTCTCCATCAACATTCTCAGAGTAAACATCACATCTGTAGTGCTCTTTCCCGGCATGAAACCATACTGCTATTCACTAATCATCACGTCCATTCTTAATTTAGCTTCCACTACTCTTTCCGATAAATTCATGCTGTGACTGATCAATTTAATCCCTCTGTAGTTACTACAGCTCTGCACATCACCCTTATTCTTAAAAATCAGTACCAAAACACTTTTTCTCCATTCCTCAGGCATCCTCTCATGTTCTAAGATTTCATTAAACAATCTGGTTAAAACTCCACTGCCATTTCACCTAAACACCTCCATGCTTCCACAGGTATGTCATCTGGGCCAACAGCCTTTCCATTCTTCATTCTCTTCATAGCTATCCTTACTTCCTCCTTGCTAATCCATTGTACTTCATGATTCAATATCCCTACATCATCCAACCTTCTCTCCCTCTCATTCTCTTCATTCATCAACCCCTCAAAGTACTCTTTCCATCTCCTCAACACACTCTCCTCGCTTGTGAGTATGTTTCCATCATTATCCTTTATTACCTTTACCTGCTGCACATCTTTTCTAGCTCGGTCCCTCTGTCTAGCCAATCGGTACATGTCCTTTTCTCCCTCCTTAGTGTCCAACCTTTCATACAACTCTTCATATGCCTTATCCTTAGCCTTCGCCACCTCTCCCTTTGCCATGCACCTCATCTCCTTATACTCCTGTCTACTTTGTTCATCTCTCTGACAATCCCACTTCTTCTTTGCCTACCTCTTTGCCTGTATACTCTTCTGTACTTCCTCATTCCACCACTATGTCTCCTTGTCGTTCTTCCTCTATCCCGATGTGATACCAAGCACCTTTCTAGCTGTCTCCCTTACTAGCTCTGCTGTAGTTACCCAGCTATTTGGTAACTCTTCACTGCCACCCAGTGCCTGTCTTAACTCATCCCTGAACTCCACCTCACAATTACCCTTTTTAATTTCCACCATTTGATCCTTGGTGCTGCCCTCACTCTCCTCCTCCTCTTCTTGATCACCAAAGTCATCCTACAAACCACCATCCTATGCTGCCTAACTACACTTTTATTTGACTGAATTCATGTTTTCTATTGTTATTATAAAGCAAACATCCCAGGCAAATTGGAAACAGCTGTACATTTAATTTATCAGTATTATAAGAGGCAAATAATTGATCATACATATGTGTGTTATTAAATACATTTATTTTTCAACGTGCTTTCACAGGATGGGAATGTAAATAAAAAAACAAAGCCATACATATAAAAGACAGGTACTTACTAACTATAGGAAATACTTCATTGGCCTCCGAAAGGAGTGAGAAACAGTCAAGATTTAGACATATGATGCAAACAGAATTTTAGAAAAATTATAACTGTTGCGGATTTTAGCCAAAGTTAAGTCTCATGTTAAACAAACCTGTAATAAATGAGGTTGTAACAGAAAACAAATTCTGTTATTTTTGCCATTTATTAGCTGGAGTTAAAAATATAAGCAGGTTAACAAGGATAAGATGCTTTAGGACTGAAATATTTAAAGCTACAACTTTTTTAGCTTTACAGTAAAATGAAAAATTGAGATTATGTTAAATCAAAAGATTTATGGCTCGATTCCTGACAAACTATTGACTGACCATCTGATACATAAGATAAGAATTTATTTTCTGTCAGAAACTACAGTTAATAGTGTTTTCTTGCTTATTTCACAATTTGAGAAAAAAATTGTGTTTTGCAAAAGAATTTAAACATTGGTGAAATTGTCAGTAAACATACGGTAACTTTCATTCATGTAGCAGGTGGTAACCATTAGTAATTTCTTCAAACAAATGGTAACTATTATGTTGTAACTGTATCCAGAACACTTTACACATTTGCTCATGTGAATTTTCACCCTCTCTCTCTCTAGTTATCTATATATATATATATATATATATATATATATATATTTATATATATATTTATATTATATATATATATATATATATATATATATATATGTATATATATATATATCTATAAATGTATATGTATGTATATCTATGATCGGTACTGATCCCCGAAGGAACTTTTCACTGAAGCACAAATAGCCGGGCATATTTCCACGAATGTGCTTTTTACCTAAAAAGCACTTTTGCGAAAGTATGCCTGCAGCTAGAGGGAGTCGTGGAAGAATGACTGTTGCGGAGTTCGTACTACGGTGTGGATAAGGGAATATTCCCTTTTCCTCACTGTAGTGTGATCTTGGAGTGAGAATATTAAAGTGGGGGATGTGTGGGACACAGTCCACCAAACGGGGGGTTCAGGGGGGCTTGCCCCCTGCAGAGAAGCAGATTTATTGTTTGTTTTTTTAACGCACTTTAATGAAAACGCTTTTTTGGTGAAAGCACTTTCGTTAAAGTGTGTTCAGTGATTGTGGATTCAGACTTTTGAACTTTCATTCAATAGTCCTAGATCTATATATATATATATATATATATATATATATATATATATATATATATACATAGATATATATATATATATATATATATATATATATATATGTGTGTGTGTGTGTGTGTGTGTGTGTGTCTGTGTGTGTGTATATGTAAATATATATATGTATATGTATATGTATATATATATATATATATATATATATATATATATATATATATATATTTCTAGACATAAATGTATGGGTCTCCCTCATCCCACCAAAAGCACATTTCTATGAAACTGACATAAGCGATCTCAGTTCCGTGAAAGTGCATTTCAGTGAAAACATACTTTTGCAAAACTCACTATGCCAAACACTACCAAGAAACACACACATAAAGCACTAACACAAATACACTTATGCAGGAGAGCAAGCCACCGTGCACCCCCCCATCACACACACACCTGCTACTTTTATATACTAACTCCAAGTTCACACTATAGTGAGGAAAAGGTAATATTACCTTATCCTCACTGTACCATGATCTATAACAAGTACTCGGTGCACTGAGTTTCATGAAAGTGTATTTTCATTGAAATGCACCTACGTAGAACTTAGATTGCTTATGTCAGTTTAATAGAAATGTGCGTTCAGTAGGTCAAAATAGACCCATATATATATATATATATATATATATATATATATATATATATATATATATATATATATGTTCATAGGTAGGTACTAGGCTATCGGCCCAAGGGCCTAATTAAGCCTAGCCAACAAGGTTCCCTGGCTTATGCCACCCAAGAAAGTTAATTTCCTGTGCCCCTGTTTAGAAGAGCCGCAGAAGTGTTCCTCAGGGTGTATTTCCTATTTCCCATCCACTCATCAAGATTTTTCTTGAAGAGTGGTAATGGGAAACTTTGCTTGACATAGATGGGTAGCTTGTTACAGATTATAGTTAGTCTCTGGGGCAGGAATCTATCCCTCCAGCATGCCCTTTTTATTGTGGTGACAAGGTTTAGGTCCCTATAGTGTGTAGCTCGGATAGATTGGGATTTCTTTAGGTGTAGCATGTCCAACAGCTCTGGGTTTAACATAGCTTTATATGTTAGGCAGAGATCTCCTCAGAGTAGGTGATATGCTACAGAGTAAAGTTGGAGTTTTTTTGAGACGGTCAGTGTAGGGCATCTGTTTGAGGCCAGTAATCCTCTTTGCGAGGTACTTCTGTGGCCTTTCCATTTGCTGCAGATTTTTTGTGAGGTACATTCCAAAAGGGGCATTGTACTGTATAATGGGTCTAATGAGTGCCAAGTACATGGGAACAATGACCTCTTTTTGTCTTGATAAGAACGCTTTTGTGATGAGGTGTGCCACATAGAAGGATTTCCTTACTACTGTGGTGATGTGATTATCAAAGGAGAAACTACTCCACCTGCGTCCCAAGGCCTCTTATTACACATTCGGCATTAAGTAGACTGCCATTTATGTGGTAGTTCATGGGTACAAGGGGATGACGATGCACTTTTTGACATTGAGCTTGAGGCCATGCCTCAGACACCAGGCATCTGTCTCAGTGATGCCCTTCTGTAGGATGTCCACATCATTTGGGGACTCAACTATGGCTCCTAGTTTGCAGTCATCTGCAAATTTTGTTAGCCGGAGGTCTTCTGTGTTAGCCTGTATTCAGAGAAGTAGATACCAAACAGGAGAGGTCCCAGGACTGAACCCTGTACTACTCCATTTTTCACTGGTTTAAAGTCAAATTTGAAGTCTGCAACTTTTTCAGTGTGGGTTCTGTCAGTGAGCCAGTTGGCAACTCATCTTGTGACATAGATATTTATACCAAGTTTAGTGAGTTTAGTTATCATTCCAGAATGGGGGATGGTGTCAAAAACCTTGGCGAGGTCAAGATAGACTGTGTGAACCACCTTACCCTCATCTACGGCTTTGGTGACTGCCTCAAAGAAGTCAATCAGGTTCAGAAGGCATGATCTGCCTTTCACAAACCTGAAATGGGTGGGGTTTAGAGTTTGGAGGTTACCAATGTCTTTGTTTATGAGTTCCATGATGATACATTCCATGGCCTTGCAGACCAGGCTCATCAGGCTAATAGGGTGATAGTTCTCAGAATCAGTGGTGGCTCCCCCTTTGTGGAGTTGGATAACTGTTGTTGTGTGCCATTCAGTGGACACAAAACCTGATGTGAGACTATGACTGAGCATGGTGCTTAGGTGGGGAGGCAGTTCATTCTGAAGTTCATGTAAAACGCAACCTGGGATGTTGTCCGGTCCCATGGATGCTGTGTTTTTGGTTTTAGAGAGTGCAGCTTTTACCTGCATAGATGTGATTACAGGGACTCTGTATTCTTCCTGTATAGATATGGGCCCTTTAGGGGTTGAGGGGGGGTGTAAAGTTAGCACTGAACCTATCT
>NC_056733.1:1651538219-1651568219 GCF_019279795.1 Protopterus annectens
TATGTTTTTGCTACTGCGCACACTCCTATTCTGTAGAGTGTTTAAATTTCACCATGTGTCTTCTCCTTTCATTTTTGTATCATGTATATATCTATTCAACTGTATGCTATCGTTATATTTTTCTCTTGGAGCTTTTCTCCCCAGGTCTCCAATGAAAACAGGCCCCTGATCCAGTTGGACATTACTAGGTAAACAAATGTAAAATTAAATAAAAATAAAATAAATAAATTTAAAGATAATACAGTATAAAGAACAAATCAAGATAATTGGAACTCTGGCTGCATTAGTCTCAGAAAAACTATCCTTCAGTCTTGATACCCTGTCCAACAGCATGGTAGAAGTGCATTTGCACTGATAACCAGAAAAAAAAATGTCAGTGGATACAGCAATTATCAAACAATGTAATCTCATCACTGATATTGAGCCTAACTGGAATATACTGCAAATAATCATATGTAAACAAGTAAAACTATTTTTTCATTCCTCTTACAATCAAACTTGACAGCCTCACAACAAACAGGAATCTTGTGCAAATTCTAAATGATGATAATAGACTTAATTAAAATACTAACATATGATCATCAATTGATGTGATCTTAACAAACATCTCAAAAGAATATCATACTATATAAATACTCTCCAACTCAATAAACTGAAAACAGTTCAAGACACCTAGAACCATCTCTGACATATACGAGAAAAATGTTGAAATTGAGCTAAGCAAAATAAATGTAAATCCCTTATTCTGTTACATCATCAGAACAGGCACTCACTTTGTTCTTAAATCCCATAGTTCCTTTCAATATAACCCATATCCTTTAAAAATGCAAGAGGCAGTAGCATTCCAAAGTGCCCTCGTTAACATTGATATTAGCTCAATTAATGAAGAGCAGAAATGTATCATGGAAAGAGTGAAAAAATAACAGCCCTAATGACAATAAACACAAACAATACATTGAACTGTCACGAAAGAAGATACTGCCAGCTCAGCTATATGGAATTTTGTAAATAATTATATGTCATTTGTGACTATCAACATGATTCATATAAGATGTTTGTGTTACAAATGTATTAGAGCCATATGTTATGTGTATATCAAACTTGTTTATACAGAAGTGTGTGTTGAAAAGGGTTTATAATGTACTGAGCTTAAAGATGTACCCAGAGTGTGCCCTGCTGGAAGAGAACAGAAATGTACATACACTATTGTAACTGTTTAAATGTGTATATTTTGACAGTGGCAACTGAGACACAGGAGGTAAACTTCAGAAAAATAACTGAAATTAAATTACTTTATGGACAAGCCTTAAAAAGATATTCCTGGGGATTTAATAAAATCTGTGTAGGCATAGCGTAAGTGATTGCAGAACCCACTCAGCAGTGCGCCTTGCATAATAGTGAAGTCATGTTACCCAGAGCAAACCATGTAACCTGGTTATTGAATCAGTGTAGGGAGTGTGATACTGTATCTGGAGATGAGTACACACCCCCTGCACTGTCAAAGTGCCAAATATCACTGTAGGCAACTGAAAAAAGTGAAATGAAGTCTGTTTTTAAATTTTTTTTGTGTGTTTGTATGGCACAGAGCAGCGCGCAGCAATGGACACTTGCTAGACATCTAAAAATAGACTGGATACATTTAATTACAGACAGAAAGGTCAAGTTTAAACATAGCTGAGCATGTTTGAGCAGTGGGCTGTGGTGCTCAGCAGTGCTTAAATGTAGTGGAGAGTTATATAAAAAAGTATAGCAGCAATCCACACATCCATGTAGCCATATGGTTAGAGTGACAGCCTTATGTGCAGTCAGTGCAACGTTCTAATACACAGGCATGTTATTTTGCAATTACACATATATGAGAATTATTCTGAATCCCACTTAAATATTTTGTTTGATTACACAGACAGGTTATTCAATTTATTTTGCAAATACACATTTATGAGAAGCACTATTAAATCCCTGATTGAATTTTGTATGAATACACAGATTATTAAGCATTTATGTTGCAAATACACATTATGAGAAGTATTCTTAAACCTTTGATTGAATATTGTATGTATGGACAGGCATGTTATTAGGCATTTATGTTCCAAATACACAATATGAAAATTCTATTTAAATTCCACTTTGGTGCACCCAGCTAAGCTCTGCTAAGCACAGCTAAGCCTTGACAAGCACTGCTTAAACCAGGAATGTTTTAGCAGTGATTGGCCGGTTTGCACATTGCTAAGCAGTGTGAAGCACTGCTCAGCAATGCACTATTCGGCTTAGATAAGCTGGCTTGCACACCACTAAGCATTCCCAGTTTAAGCAATGCTCAGCTGAGCTCTGCAGGTCTGCGAGGTACTAAGCTTAGATTTGTATTTTTAAAAATGGTCTAGTGATGGCAAAGGGTGGGAAAACAGCCTTATTTAAGCTGAACAGGCAGGAATTTAACCAAAACCTGTTGGAGTTTGATCCATGCAAGAGCTATGGCTGGAATTGGAGACAGTGCATGGTTTGGGGCTCAGCAGTTGGGCATGTTGTAGTACAGGGTCATGGTTGGGCTCCTCGTAAAAGACCATGACAACTAGCTGCTGCAAGGCCAATACCAGGGGTCTGAATACAAATCTGAGGCCTGGGGCTGGATGGCATACAACCTCACAACTGCAACTGGCATTGCCTACACTGGTGAGCAACTACGATGACCTGAAGTATAGGTATAGGGAACTCTTGACCCAGTGGATCCAAGATACATGGGACAACAGTGCCCCACAAGTTTGTAAGTATAGGAAGCATTCATTTACCAAAGCCTAGTATGAATATCTGATAAGACAGGTATGCATAATGGTGTCTTTCTGTCTCCACAGTTGCAGAGGAGAGAGCTCGCAACCAGGAGGCCCATGCATGGTGCCTGGTCAGGTTGCACCGAGAGTTTAGTGAGTACAGATATATCCTGCAATATATACTAATATAATTAAGAAAGAGTACAGTAGTAACTGCCAGTAGGTATATTCTGTTTTGAATGTACTGCAATAAATGTGTTCATAGACCTGGACTGATATAAGTGAGTAATGCCAGGTATAGTTCAATATACATGAAAGAATGAAACCTGATAATGTTAAGTTAAGCAATTTACTATTGCATTAATAATGTTAAGGAATAACAAGTGTATATTGTATTAATAATGATGTTCTGATATTAAAGTGAAACTGGATTCATAATGTGAAGGGAATAATTCATCTGCAATCATAAATTTCAGGAAATAAAGTACACCTGCAATCAGAATTCTTAAGGAAATAAAGTTAGTGATGCATACATTGTGGAATAAAAGCTGTCTTTCAATACCTGCATTATGTAAAGTGTTCAACAATAAAAAGACTTTTAACTGTTTCATGTCACACTCAGTAAAGGTTTATTGTGCCAAATGTGTGTATTTTGGGCTATTGGTCATGAAATTGTGTATTACACGTGCTGTGAAGTAAACATGGGTATAATACCATGAAGTGATTGAAGGTTGGCCAACTGTTTTGATAAAGTGCAGATGTGGTGCTGTAATACAAGATATACAGCATTATGATATTTGTTCTGCATTATAACATCTGAACCTTGAATAGTAATGTGTAAGGCAGTATAGTCTGTTTCCCTCAGGGTTGTCTTGTGTTAACCTTTGCATTTCAGCTATATGCATTCCTGAACATAGTTATGCTGATATAGGCAAGTATGAAACTGTAATAGCTGTAGACTGCAACTATACCATCTGCAACTGTATATGGCTCATCTCGCCAACCCAGCACCCCCAATATGATCTGTACACATCACACATATTCCCATCCAGTAGGGCTTAAATGTGTACACCTGCATTCCAAGTAGCAATACACAGTTCACTTACTATCTCTGTCATGCATGCATCTCATGCATGTGCCTTCAAGTGTCACTGCAGTCTTTTGTGACACTCTACCTACATTACCAGGTCAGAATTAGTTACCAGGTGAGCTTTAGGCACATATCAGTCATTCAACACAAAGCAGTGGCTCAGTAGTGCAGTTTGCTAAATTATATGTATGTTATTCAGTTTTTTCCACACACAGACCGAGGTTCAAATCCAGGGACAAGTACTAATATATATTTATAGAAAAAGACAAATACTACTGAATGTGTATAGAAACAGTTTTGTATTGTTAACTAACAGATGTTCTCCCCACAGGTGTTCTCCCCACAGGAATAATAAGTAAATACATTTTCTGTCCTAGCTGTTCCAATGGTATACTAATTCGTGTCTCCAGATGTACTGGTGTGTAAACAGCATTGCTCAGCAAGGTGATAAGACTGCATTAAATTAAACATCCACAAGTACACAACTATTCCAAGTTAATAAGACTTAACTGTTTATTGTTGTTAGAGCTGTATGCCTGGTGTGTCTCTGAATGTCTGATGATAATCTAACCGCATGCCTGCCAAGGACTGCAGGATATGTGTAAACTCTGTAATATGCACAATACATGTCTCTCAAGTATCACACTGTCCCTTGAGAGATCACTGTTGCCAAAATCTTTGGACACAGATTTAATATCCAGTCGAATTATGTCAGTGGCACACTCACACAACATCAGTGCACAGTACACCTTGGTAGTCATATAGTTCCCCTGACATGTAATAGTCCCCTCTAGTAGTGTACATGTAGGTGTTACAGCTTGGCCCATACTGTCCCATGTGGATAGATTGAGTGGTATGTCTGTGCTAGAGAAGATATAGGGCACTTGTAGACATAAAAGTGAGGGCAAACCTGTAGAGTATAGAAAAGTATTGTTGCAATAAATATAAGCCTATTCTGTTGTTAATGGAATGTCTCTCTCCCTCTCTCTCTCTCTCTCTCTCCCCAACCCTTATCTGCATCACATTATTATTGTTATACTATGGGTATGGTTTCCATTTCACATATGTTGTTCTCAAAACCTTATATTGGGCCTTGTGTTTAATTATTGTTACATATTAAAATGGTTGCATACTAACATACCTTGTTGAAATACCAATGTTGTTGGCCTTTTCCCATAACTGTTACTAGCATGCTGTTACAATACTAACTGTTATCCCATTTATTGTTGTGTTTTGTATGATACACCATTTTATTTTTCTGGATTAATTGGAACACCCATGCATGCTGTTATAACTAGCATTTAAATGTTCTGTGCATGACTAACTTAAACACTTTAACAAAAACCTCAACACTATAGCACAAGTGGGTAGGATGGTACCTGTGGACCCACCTACCCCACTTCATCTCGCCATGGCACTGGGTCCCAGCATGTCTGGGACTCAACCTGGAGCTGCTCACTATGCTGGTCCTGCACTAACCACAGGAGGAACCACCACAGGGGATGGGGCCTGGTCACCCCTGGGTGCGGGCACTGAGAGGGAGTGGTCACCTGGCAACAGCTCCCAGGGATGTTGCACAAGATTGTACAGTGTGACATAGATAATCGACTGTGTCAGATCGAGGGCAGACTGGCACAACTGGAGAGGCAGGCTAGCCCTGGTGTCCAGCCCTCAGCACAGCCACCTTTGGGGCAGTGAAAGAACAGTGGTGACTGCCAATGGCTGGGGAGTTCAGTCTCACTGCTACCATCTGGGGGCTTTTGGTACTCCGATTCCAGAACATCCTCCCCGTCCAAGGTGTTTAACCCCCTCATGTGTCATACACCTCTCCTGTCTGCTGTCTTGTCTATTTGTAAATGCTACCTCTCCTACCCAACCTATCTCCCCACATATACCTATATCCATTCCCCAACATCCCACTCTCTCCTTTAAAAAAAAAAACAAAAAGGGCATCTGTCCTGCAAAAATAAAATCAGCCATACATAGCTCTCCATTTTATCCACACCTACATTGCCATCAATCAATCACAGCAATTATTCAGCAAAGTTATGTTGCCCAGGCCCCTCCCTCTGGGATTTGAAGCTCCAGATTCCAAATTGTCCACAACATACACAGCTGTTGCTGTACAATAAATGGAGTGCTATGGTCCTTTCCTACACCCATCCTGCACATTCCCTACCTGCCTTTCATATTGTTTTTCCCCCTGTTTACCCCCATTTCATCACTTTCATGTCACCTCTTTTTTTCTTTTCTTTTTTTTGGAAATAGCGCAGGTTTAAGCAGTGCTAAGTGCCGCTTGGCATCGCTGCCCATCATGCAAACCCATGCAAACCTGCTTAAAGATGCTTAAAACTGCTTTAATCACTTTCTGACTGTCTGACACTTTTCTGCACATCAGTAAAATTATCACCTGACAAGTCTCAAACCTGGGACCCTGCCAACTATTGCATCATGCATTGTCCCACTAGGCCACTCACCTTTGAAGGCTAATAGGTGTTTCCATAATCATATCCTGTTTATCAGTGATGCATAGCAGAACAATATTCAGACCTTGCCAAGTTTGAACCCAGAAGCCTAACTACAGCACAGTGCATTAGTCCATGAGGCCACTCAGCTTTGAAGACTGATGAATGTTTCCATAAACTTATCCTGTTTATCAGTGATGCACAGCTGAAAAATATTCAGCTCCTGCCAAGTTTCAAAACCAGGACCCTATCAATTACAACACAGTGCATCAGCCCACTAAGCCACTCAGCTTTGAAAGCTAGCAGGTATTTCCATAAACATACACAACCACCAATGCAAAGAATAATGGAAAAACAACCAAATACAGATCCAAAATTTTATTGCACTTTAGCGCCTCGGCCAGATAGCCTTCAAGAAGTAACATTTCTAATCCGCACTTCCCATATATATATATATATATATATATATATATATATATATATATATATATATACATACATGTGCACCCCTTTATACATCAATAAAACAATTAAACAGTTAAGAAAGCACAATAATAGAATAATAAAATGATTAAATACAGCAAGTATTTCCAATTAAGTTCATGATTCAGTCCCCCTGGTAGACAAGCATTGTATTTTAAAATAAATAATGCTTCTTTATATAATAATACATTTTATAAGTACATCACCAGTTCTAACAAAAACTTTTTCAAGAATTGTAGCCTGTATTAAAGAAGAATCACTATTATGTTTGTCCATAAAGTGCATGGCTATAGAGCTCTCTGCTCTCTGTTTTTTAATGTCCCTGATTGCTCCTGCAGCCTGACTTTGAATTTCCTCTTACTCTGCCCAATGTGGAAGAGGTTGTAGGAACATCTAAGGAAGTATATAACACCATCGGTGTCACAAGATAATTTGTTGTGAGGTTCCAAAATTTTTTCCATTGATTTTACCAAAGTTATGAACAGCACACATGCATACATTACAATTGTTACAGGGTGTTGTGCCCACACATTTTACAGGGAGCATAATATTTTCATCAGGTAACACAAAATAGGACTTCACCAGTTTATCCCTTAAGCTCTGTCCCCTTTTATAAGAGATAAATGACTGGCTACCAATTATTTTATTTAACTTATCATCTTTCCTCAGAAAAGTTCAATAGTATTTAACCTGTTCACAAATTTCTTCACTCAAAATGTTATAAGTTGTAACAAAAAACATATGGTCCACACCCTCCTTCGCACAAATTTGTCCCCTATTTTTAAACACTTGTTGTTGTTCCAAACGGAAACCAGCTATTTTATTTACTGCATCTGCTATAGTGTCTCTACCATAACCCCAACTCAGAAACATAAGTAATGTTTTATGAACTTCCTTATCTAGATCTATTTCATTTTTACAAATTCTGTGTAACTTAACTAGCTCCCCATTGGGCAGACACTTAATCATGTGAGGAGGGTGGCAACTATTACCATGAAGAAAGTCACTCCATCTATGAACTTCTGATGTATGGTGGTTCGAATAAACCCATTTTCAGAACCAATTAAATGGAGATCTAAAAAACTGATCTCTTTCCCATACTGTAGACCATCAAATTCCAAACCATACACATTATTGCTGATATCTCTTATAAGATCCTGAACATTATTCATACCATTCTCACATAAAAAAAGAAATCATCTATAAATCTATAAAAGAATAAAACATGTTTCTGAAAAAATAAATTCCTATAAATATATTCCAATTCAAATTTAGCCATGAACAAGCTGGCATACATGGGGGCAAAAGATGCCCCCATGGCAGTACCTTGTAACTGATGATATTTACTATTGTTAAAACTAAAATACTTATTTATTAAACAAAACTGTAACAATTCTATTATATAATGTGATGCTGGGTAGTCTTCTAAAAAATATGATACAGCTGATATACCATCTCTATGTTTAATGTTCGTGTAGAGACTATGCACATGAAGGGCAATCCAATACATATTGGCTTTCCACTTGATTTTAGAGATTTTACCAAGCAAATCAAAGGAGTCACTTATATATGATTGAAGCTTTCCTGTGTAAGGCAACAAGAAGTTATGAAGAAAAATCCCAATATTATGAAGAAAATAATTTATGGCTGACACTATATGTCTACCCAGAGGGTTAACATTGTCCTTATGAATCTTTGGGAGGCAATAGAAGATAGTCATATTACAACCTTCTACATTAAATTTAGCTTCAAGTTCCCTTCTGGTAAAATAACCTAAACAGCAACCTTTTCCATAAACATATCCTTCTTGCCAGTGACACACTGCCTGTACATATAATGGGACAAATGGCAACGTACTTGGGACTGTGATACAGACACCAAACCAGTACACAGACAAATACATTTTGATGGATGTACGTGAGGCCTAGGATACCAGGCAGAGATGACAACTGCAGACTGCTGCAGAATGTCCATAGTTGTGTCACCTACATTTGGTAACTTGTCACACAACATGTGCTGTGTGCTGACATACTGGCAAGTCAGTACATATTGACATTATGAAATCATGACAGACAGTTCAGTGTCACATGTCATACACATCTGATCACACATGTTCAAGCCAGTCCTGTGTAACAGACTGTATGCATGCACATATGTCTTGCAAATACACCTGCTATAGTATTGACTTCGTAGCTCAATCTGCCACATTCCTAGCATGCTTAACATTTGTCCACCCACAGTCCTGGATTCTATTCCAGTGTGTTGCATGTCAAGTACATGCTTGTTGGAACAATTAAATCACTGAGCCATGTAATTTTAAGCAGAAATGGTTGCCGCTACTGCAGTCACTGCCACCCATATTAGCACCTCAAAAGCCTGAAGATTGGAACACACTTCTCATTTCTGTATAGGTGTCCTAAATGTCATCTACCACTCTCTAAGTGGCACTATTACATAACATATGTACCAGGGGCACATGCCTCACCTGGACTGTTATGGATACCCTCACCCTGGCTATGCTGTGACAACAGAGCTGACACAGCTCCCTCACTCACATATACAGCTTGCTGTCCCACAATATGTAAGCAATCCCCAGCATGGCCCCTGGGCAGAATGCAGCAGCTGCAGCATGCAACATATGCATCAGTATTTTTAGCTACCTGCTGCAGACCTATCATACCCCCCAAACCACATCTCTCAACCTGGAAACATCAAAAATCTGGACAGAGGTCCAAGAAAACTAGATACAAATCTGTATGCTGATTAACATTAAATTTGTATACACAGTTATGTAACTCTACCCACTCCCGTGGAATTGTGGGATGTTGACTTTCAAATGCAAACTGAAGAACAGACAATCAAAATGTGGCCCAGACCCTGTAGTAAATGGTAACCATTTTTTAATGCGTAACAATGTTGTTCACTGGGGAGGGAGAGGATGTTGAACCTCAGGATTTTGTTTTTGGTGACTTGCAGTATGTGGGATTTGTAAAAGTAGGGAATTTAATGGTAGGCAATATTCTAATCTTAGCAAAAGAATATTATAGTTTGCTAGAACCTCCAAAAGTCATTCTCTATGTCCTACTGATCAGTGGCATATCTACAGTTTGTGCCGTCTGGGGCTATCAGTTTGCCACCCTTACCCCTCCCAAAATCATGGTCAAATGGGGCCCCCCATACACATCACTCCCACCTGCAGCCATTACAATGTCCCATTACTTGGCTATTTTGCTGCATTTACCATAAACACTGTAATGTGCATACTGTTTTACTTCTACAATGATTTGGATTTTCATTTAAAACTTTTATTTTACATTTTACAGCACAAACACTAATAGACATCTGCTAAACAAAGCAATGCAGTCTCACAATGATAATAGATGTAGCATTAAAAATTCTATGTCCTTGAAACTCACATTCGTCGAAACAGCATTGAAACTCAAATTCAAAGAAAATGCATCTGGCCAGTGGTGGATAAAGATTACTGTTGGGTTGTTTTCAAGTCACAGGCCCCTTGCACATGAAACATAATGTATTCTTTGATACACCTTCCTGGTTGTATTAAATTATATTCCTAGTATAATACAGTACAGTTAGAGTGCATTTTAAATGTATTGTTTTTAACATCTTTCCAGTAAGCAATGAAATAAAATGCATGAACCATTTGTTTATACTTTATAATATTTATATATACATATACTTGGCTTAAGGATGAATTTAATGCATACTATGTATTCAGAATAATTGAATTAAAGAACAGTCACATAATGTCACTTGAATTTATATGAAATTCATATGACATTTATTGATGTATTTCACTAAGTTATGTATACATTCATAACATCATGTTCAATAATCATGGGCAAGTTCTATAACTCACATAGTGATTCTTATTCAAATATGATCAAGACTGACTAATGCTGTTTATCTGTATGCATCAGTGATGGATTTCATTCATCACTTGTTAAATTTTGAGTTATATAAATTTATAAAATTCTTTTAAATTTCAACTAAGTGTTATTAATGTTTTAATTTATGTATACATTTTCATTTCATTCATTGGTTATCAAAATACCACAGATATTTATATAAGAACACGTGTAGATGTTCTTTGAAAATATAAAAGTACATAGTAGCTTAAGATCTGAGTTCATAAATGCATCTAAATGGTTAAATGTTTTTAATGCTTTTAGCATAGTTTAAATGCTAATTGATTAATGAGCAGACTTTCCCGCCTTGAGCGGTTGTATATAATCTCTGAACAGGTTTAAGTGATTTATCTGATGAAGTGTGGATGGACCACGCGAAAGCGCTCATTTTTTACTTCCAATAAACTATTTTGTTTGATCCTAAGAATTGCCAACGTGTTTTGTTCCTGTTACAGCAGCTTTTCGTGTATATTGGATGTTTCTTACGTGGTTTGGTACTGTACTTCATCTACACAGTCTCACAATGATAATAGATGTAGCATTAAAAATTCTATGTCCTTGAAACTCACATTCATCGAAACAGCATTGAAACTCAAATTCAAAGAAAATGCATCTGGCCAGTGGTGGATAAAGATTACTGTTGGGTTGTTTTCAAGTCACAGGCCCCTTGCACATGAAACATAATGTATTCTTTGATACACCTTCCTGGTTGTATTAAATTATATTCCTAGTATAATACAGTACAGTTAGAGTGCATTTTAAATGTATTGCTTTTAACATCTTTCCAGTAAGCAATGAAATAAAATGCATGAACCAATGACAAAACTGCCCAGTTCAGAAAATTTCCATCATGAAAGTCTATTCAAACTTCTACAATCCACCAGTATCAGTAAATATGCACTATCTCTGCAGAAGTAAAAGTCATCAAAATAATTCCACCTTAAAGAGATCTATAACTAATGAAGAGGTTGCTGCTAGCAAACAACTTTATATTTAACTGTTTAATCTACATATAAAGTGCCTGTTGCCATTGAGGAATAAATTGCCTATGTTATATTTAAAAAAAAAATGATAAGCTAGTAATAGTGCAATAGGGAATGAATGGCAAACTGATAACAGGTTTATAGTTACTAGTCATCACCACCAAAGAGGACATTCTCAGGACTGCAGCACCCACCCTCTTTAAAAGTACATCACTGTACAGTATCAGCAATGCATCTATATATTGTGGGATTAGAATCCACAGCCTTCTCCATCAAAAGCAAGTATTCTACCTGTTGTGCTACTAAGAATACAAGCAGACTTGGCATAAGCAGCACTGAACTCCTCTTCCCCTGAAGCTCTCAGCTCCTTGTAAAATTCACTCAACTATATCTCTCAAATTTGCAGCAAAAGAAATCTGGAAAAAGCCAACATTTATTGGGGGGACAAAAGCCCAAAAACTACGGCCACATTTTAAACATAGCTTGTATAATCTTGGAAAGTTGCTAGAATAAAATGTTGTGCTACCACTATGCATTTCCTGAAAGACAGGAAGACTGAAACTTAAATGGCTATCATTTAGTGAATTCAGTTCTCACCTTAGCTCTCAACCTCTTAGCACAAAAAACCTGGACAAAGCAAATAATGGGGGAATACAGCCCTAAAAGTAGGAACAGATTTCAAATATTGATCTTATCATATTTCACTATTTTCCAAATCACATCCCCTTTTCACTTTACACCTCCTTCTAAACTGAATGTTATGTATACACCCACTTTTTGAAAATACTGGCAGATGCTTTTCTTTGATACAGAATGTTACTGCCTTTTCTACATTGCTGTGGTTGATATAACCCTTTGTAGAGAATATCTTCAGTCCTATTTTTTATCCAGTTTACTCTAAAAAAACTCTCCTTATTCACATGCGTACAATCTTCTGATCGAATTTATAAGTTATTAAACTAAGCATTACCAGCTAGCTGTCAGCTGGAATGTTAGCTTGGTGTCTTCTATGTTGTGTCTGTAAATGAATAATTGAATTATGTACTACCCATTTAGAAAAGAGATAAATGTGTAACTCCTAAAGGTAACGCACAACTAGTATGCTGAAATTTGCCTGCAGTACCCACTCCTCATTTCTGCCACTTTTTAAACACCATGTGCTCGCTTACCACAGGCTGGAGGTTCCCGTCTTTGAGCAGTATGAACTTTGACTCCACTCTGGCTTCCAGCATGGAGCCGGTAGTGCCTCTGCTTCCCACCTCCATCCCCCTAAAGCACAAAAAAAGGGAATTTAGTGCCCTGGGCAATGGAGTCCTTTACAGCTCTTGCATAAAGATAACATTTATGCGTTAAATTACTGTACAGGATGGATTAAACAATCAAATGAAAATTATATATTCAATACACTGACAATATCGAACTTTTGCTTTTTTCCAAAGGTAGTTTTAACAATTTAAAATAGTTTGACATCACAAACTGTCTAAAAGCAATCAACTGTCCACCTTTTTTTTCCTTAAAGATATGGCATGCAATGCAAGTTGATGTCCAGAGCATGTGCTTCATATGCCCCATCTTTCTTGTGGTAGTGCCACATGAACTCTTTTATAACTTTTCTCACATGAACTAACATGGTTTCACACATTTTCTTACAAGAACTAACATGGTTACTTTATACCGCAACTTGTTTTTAAGCTCAAAAGTCATGTAACACATTAAACAAAGCATACAACTGTGCCAGTGCTTACAACCATATGATTTTTTTTCTTAAACTCATTATTTCTGGCCTGATTTCTTTTCTATCACCCTCAACAAAGAATACTATAAAAAACAGACCTAATGATCCAACATGCATACCCTCTGTACTATTGCTACTGTAAAACTAAGAAACAGTCCAAACAGGTAAAGCACTTAAAAATGTGGACCACATCCTTAATTATGTGCTAACAATTCTCTTCTTCTGCGTTAAATGATTCTTTTTTTCTTTTGATATTTTGTTTAAACAATTACATCACAATCAAAACACCTGAAGTGAAAGGTTACGGTACCATTAAAATGCTAAGAGTGCAAGTCAGGCTGTTCTGCTTTGAACCACAAGAGAGTCTGTTCCCCGTTATGTGCCCAAACTGTGTGATGCTGTCATCTCAAACACATAAAACCATAAAGTAGTATTACTGCATACAATCATCACTTCAACAAAATCAACAGGAAAGACCAAACTCTGTTCATTAGTTAACTTGTCTCTACACATCCACTATGCTACTGTCCTATCACCTCACAAACATCATCTTAGCAAGGTAAATACTTTAAATCATTGTATTATTTACAATTGTAAAACTATACAATGCTTGGATGCTTTCTTTTCATTAATTCCCTCCTTGCACAAATACACACACACACACACACACACACACACACACACACACACACACACACACACACACACACACACACACACACACAATAATTGCACCTTCAGAATGCTTAATGGATGTCTTTCGCACCTACCTGACCTCCTTAAAATAAAACTAAAGTACGCAAATAGACCAGTGGTGTATCTGATAAGAGTAAGCAGGAGTGAGTCTACTTACAATAACAAAATGGCCCAGCAGATATACCTTCCTTCTGAATAACCGATAAATGCAAAATGCGCCTTCTGAATGACTGCACCTTAACAGAATGTTTTTCACACCTTATGTATGGCTTGAACTCCCTACACACAACAAAAACAGCGCCACTGTGATAAACGCACCTTAAATAAAGTCCAAAAGCAACAGTCATGGTGATAAAGTAACGCTGTTAACAAAACGGGCTGGCAGCATAGTGTATCCAATAAGAGTAAGCAGAAGTCCGAGTGACTGCACTTATAATAACAAAACAGCGAGCGTGCATCTGATAAAAATACAGTTCTTGTTATTTACCTGGAGGCTGAGGCAGACATGTGCGTTGTTCTTTGCTCTGCTCTGCAAAACATGTAACCATGCCATCATTCCCTATTTCCCTCCCTCCAAACAGTTTAAAATAAATTCACAGACTTCAACCGGCAGTAGCTGATATCATCTTGCACGCCCCTGTAGGCTGGAGGTGTGTGGTGACATCAGCCACAAATTTAAAGATGCAATGCAAAAATAATAATAATAATAATAATAATAATAATAATAATAATAATAATAATAATAAATTGGGAATTAAAGGGGCCACTCGTGAATTTGTGGCACCCCATTATTTTACCCTCAAAACCGGTAAATACAGAGGAATTCGGTATGGTTTAGAGGTATGCCCCAAACATCTAGAACAGGGAATCCACAAAACATACATACATAAAGATGTGGGGGAATGGTCATGTGCCAGGGCTGTGTCAAAGTAATCTCCTACAAACATACACAGCTGATAGACCAGCAGCTACTGCAGCAGCATGCATATTCTGATGCAAATGATGTATGACACTCACATCTGTCTGTCTCCTTAACGACCTCAACCCATATTGTTAAACAGTAAACTGCCACATAATCAGAACATCTGTTCACAATGGCCAGACATAGCATGCAAAACTGTGGACATACCACATAAATCCAAACAGTGGAAAGTATTTCAGTCTACCTTCTGTGATGCTGTAGTCCCGACACCTCAATAATGTCCTTCTCACAGGCCAGGAAATGGCAAGGCCTACATGAAGACCTCAAATACAGCACTGTGTTGCCATGACTTTGGCTAATAAAAATGCAACCCAGCTGTTCTGAGTACAGTTAGCAAGTCTGAGCCACAGATTGGGTCACAGCCAATCAGCTGTTTATGAGCATATCCTACAAAAGGCAAGCTGCTGCCTATGGTACACAGGTCTGTGACTTTCTCTATGATAACAGACTGTGCTATCCTAGCATTCTACCACAGGATTACTGCACATGAAGGAGTACAGCACTATATTAGGTATGTAATAGCATTCCCCATGTAATCGGCCACACTTGGGGGATGCAGGCATGGGAAATAGGGATTAGCACAATAGAGGTCAGTGGTAAATTTCTTGGAATTACATGTTGCTGTTAGTCAGCTGTCCAGCATCTACAGGCTTCCCTTTTGGCTCTATCTGCTGTGACATAGATCACAGCTCTCGCCACTGAGTCGCAGCACCAATGGTCAGCCCATGTACAAATGCGACTGAATTGTGTATTAGACAATAGTGACAGTCAGCAGTGGTGGATACAGCTGCCATATCACATGATGTACTGTCAGTCTGCTACTCTCACACTGTGAATGTCATACACGCATAGTTCAAACACTGTCCAGGTGTTCCTGACTGTTCCTGCCATACTCTGGCTAGGTCACTGTGTATGCAACACCTGTATATCATTGCTTGAGAGCTATGGCTACCACACCTGTTGACCCCCTACAGCAGGACAGTGGGTTATATCCAGTAGTAGTGGGAGGACACAGGCTCACCCTCAGCAACTGAGTGTACATATTGAGTATGCAATGTGAGGGAATGAATACAGTAACAGATATTAAGGTACCATAACTGTTTTCTGAGGTGTCTGGCCTGTGACAACCAGATTCTCCATAGTCTGGAAACAACCATTACATATTGTCAAACTGATTTCCAGACATCCACATTTGTCTGGCAGAGGGTCCACATATATCAAGCACATGTACACATTCTGCAAACATCTTTGTACTGTGGATGTTGGACACCCACACGGAGGATAACCTACAACACGTTTGCAGTTTTGTCTGTAACTGTGTTGCACAGATGTTACTTGATTGTCCCCATACACCTGTGGTAACACTTACCTATCTGTCGGATGGTGGATGTATAACATGGTACTGGTATGTCACCCATAGGGGACACACCTCAGTAGATGGCAGAGATGGGAGTGGACACTTAACACAGTCAATCACAGCACACACGTCCATAACTGGTATACCTAGGATCATACAATGGTACTAGGCTATTGACCTTGAGGCCCTTACAAGCCTAGCCATAAGTTTATCCCCAACAGAATCATCAATCAGCACCTGTTGCCCCTGTTATTGAGGGACACAGGTGGGACACCTGGGACAGATTTGTGTATCCCATCCACTCATCACAGTTACACTTGATGATGGTACTCTGACATGTGTGAGAAGTGCATTCTTGAGACAAGGCAGCCTCTAGGAGACAAATCTGTCTCTCCAGCAGGTTTTGTTGATGTTGCCTATCAGATTTAGGCCTGTTGTGCTGGTAATGTGCGGGGAAGTAGACTCACATATATGGGGCAGCTGTTGAAGTATGCCACAGCACACCTCTGAGCAACCTGTCTGATACAGAGTAGGGCACTACTGATTAGAGGCTGTCTGTATGGGACAGGTGTTGGAAGGCATGGATTACCTTTGTGGGTATTACTATGCCCTTTCCAGTTGTTGCAGATGTCTGGACAGGTACATATCAAATGGGCCATTGTACTAAAGTATTCTTGTACTCACTTAGGACAATACAGAGGTAATGTCAACCTTTTTTTCTGTATGCACTCCCTTTACCTATGACTTTCACCACGTACAAGGCCTTTTCGACCACTGCCACTACATGACGGTTGAATACAACATTGTTATCAAGCTGAGTATCCAGGTCTGTCAACATAAGTTGTGTGTGTTTTGGGGTTGCCAGTGATGTGGAAAACAGTGGGGCCTTGCCCTTGCTGTATGGTATGAAGGTACTGTTTTTTGCATTTAACTTGAGGCCAGGGCCTTGGCACCTGTCTTTACCTGATTAAGACCCTGTTGCAGTGTTGTGTTAACATCATTTGATGGGTTACTGACAGACAGCACACAACTTACAGTCGCCACAGCCTTAGTCAGTACCTCCATGTGTGGGTGGTGGAGGTTAGCATTCATGCCTAGATACATGTGGTTTATGTAGGGGCACCATCTACCCAGAGGGCCATGACATGTATACATATTGCACACACAAAGGCAACATAAAGTAGGGTTGTCATCTCAATGAATGCCCATTGTCGGACACTTCTTGTACTATCATGACAGTTAGCTGGACAAACCATACCCACAGCAAGTGCAAAGGAAAGGACTTCTCTTGGTCTGCCAAAATGATATCTTATTATTGAAGTGTCTCCCTAGGTTATGCTAAGTGTCAAAACATTCAGGTATTTCTGATGTAAAATGACTGGTTTATGCAAGTATTACACACATGTAGGAAATGTTTCTTCTTCTACATTCTTGGAATATATGTATTGTTTTAGTTGTTTTCACAGGACACACCTAGCCAAACATGGAGTGCAACCTGCATGGAGGGACAGGTGTTGGACCTAACGCAGTCACACAGCTGCAAGGGGATACACACAAACACACACACACACACACACACACACACACACACACTCATGAACTGCCCTTATTTAGAGTAGAACTCCTGCCTGTCTAGTTGTATATACTATAGTGCTACATGCATATCGCATGCACCTTGGACCTTATATATTTTTGTACTGTTGGACAGTACTATTCAGGTGGATGACATCTGCAGGTGCTATAAAAGTTGCTTCTGAGGGGGATAACATGTTTGCACACAAACACAGGGAAGACAGTTACACTGCTGGGAGAGGATATGCATACACAGAACTGCCAGTTCTGAGATTAGAACCCCTACCTATCCAGTTATATGTACTATAGGAGTACATACTTATCTCATGCAAGTCACAGGCCACTGTTGTGGAGGACAGTAGTCACAGTGCAATAAAATGAAGGACCATTACGCAAGCATAGGCATTTTGGGTGTGTGTATTCTTCCGTATGTGGAACATATATACAAACACACACAAGGCGGTTGATGTGAAATGAGAACCCCTACCTACCTACTATTACACACTAGATATCATTGTACTATTTGCATGTGCCACTGGTTACAGTTGGTGTACGATTGGCTGCAGCACTACATCACTCTATGCCATTCAGTGTCTCTATCTCCCCCTCTGTCTGCCTCTCTATATATGGTGTGTATGTGTGTGTGTGTGTGTGTGTGTGTGTGTGTGTGTGTGTGTGTGTGTGTGTGTGTGTATGTATGTGTGTATGTATATATATATATATATATATATATATATATATATATATATATATATATGTAACCTATATATATATATATATATATATATATATATATATATATATATATATATATATATATATATATATATATATATATATATATATATACATATATATATATATATATATATATATATATATATATATATATATATATATATATATATATATATATACATATATATAACTATAGTAAACTCAACAGATCCAGATATATATTATATGTACCACATACAGATGGATGAGGATAGGTAAAGACAGTTAAGGTATACCTAGCTGTCTGTATGTACAGAGATATACAGGGCATCACAGCTCTATAGTCAGATGTGGGTTCAGACATGGGCTGAAATTAGCTAAGTGTAGGAGCATGCCCAGTATGACCATCAATACTTACAATGGGACTCCAGGCCAGATCTACCTGTACTCCAGTCCAGGATTTTTTGTACTACATTCAATTGTATGCTGAACCTGCTGAAGCAGTCCAGCACCTCCCTGATATAATGGTGATGGATTTCCTGGCTGTGTGCTGTCTATACACTCTCACCGATATCTAGAGTGTATGCAGAGTGTATTGGACTAAACAGAGTTTTGCATAATATGTCTGAAACATTTTACACAGCACTGTGATTTCTTGGTACATCACTGGTAGATCGTTATAGCTTTATAGGAACCGCTGACTGACATTTTGGTTACCGACTCCATACACTGCAGGGAACCCATGCTACAGCACGAGCTGTTTTTTACTGCACTTTCTACATTTGACTGGGCAGGAGTTCCTTCTTCCACTTATATGTGAGCTTTTGTCCTGCCCTGCTCCAGTTCCTGACTTTGTCCACAGTTGCTGTTTTTTGTAGTTGTAGGTATGCTGTGACTGGGGTAAGAGATGTAACCCCACACACAGTATGACGGACATCACACCTCTGACTGTCCCTGTTTCGCAGGTTGTCCAGAATTGTGTACCATATGTCTACTCTGGTCCTCAGATGGTTTATGCTGTACTATTATTATAAGGCTACATGTTGCCCATACTTCTGAAAGTCTTACAGCCAAAAATCTGGAAAGGGCCATATATAATGGTGAGACACAGGACCAAACATGGGAACATGATTTTAATATTGCTCTTACAAACGTAGACAGTTGGTAGAATGATTTTGTATTAGCATGCATTTTCTGATGGGCATGAAGTCTGCGTCTGAACTGTCATGATTTTTTCACAGCAACCTTTATTGATTTGCCAGTAGTTTGCCAGACAACTATGATGTTATGAGAAACAGAATAGATATATGAGGCATAAATGTGGAAGGTCTGCAAAACCCTGTACATCTGTGGGATATGGATGGTACCCACTGACTTGTAGTATGTACTGACACAGTTACGTGACAGTCTTTATATCCTGGTGCTACACTGACTTGTTACAACCTCATGTTCTACTAGCCACCATCTAGGTTACTCAGAGCTGTGTTCTGCCCATATCTGTGGACCCCTGTCCCACCATTGTCTGTTGCTTTGTCAACCTTTCTTACAGTAACAAATACTGACATATAGACATTCTGTAACACTCCTACCATAGGTGTGGCTCACATGCAAAAGAGTAGGAGCAGCCAGTCTCGAACCATTCACCTTATCAACCATGGTAATGTAACTAGCCCACTAAGCCACAACAGCCACACAGACTTACATAGCACCTTGACCCCTGCATATTGGGGAATGGGTACATGTCACCAGGTTGACTGGGACAACCCAGGGATTGTGTGGACTGATGGTATTACCTTCCAGACATACTGTTACTCCAGTTGTATAGGAACATGGGTGTGTTGGAGATAGGGGACTCTAACATCACTCCTGTGACCCCAGTGTTTGTAATTCCCTTGCATTGTGCAGTGGGTTTTTCTGGCTTGGAGCCTACTGCATATTATGGGGGTGGCAATTATTGGGAAGAGAGTTCCTGTTGTCCCTCATAGCTGTCAGTTGTCTGCGGCTATCCCGGTAGCTCACTCCATTCCCTTGTATACATGCAGCATGTCCATACATATGCTACCACAGTCTATTACCCAATTTATTTGTTGTACAGAAAAGTGACCTACCTTGTGCCTGTAGCAGTTGAGAGAACAGTGCTTCAGGGCTGACTCTGTGGGATGCACACAGTACACAGCCTACACATGGTAAGGTACGATTATGTGGTGTGGCATGCATCCTTTTTTACTATGCATGTGACTCAGAGTCAGGTGTCAGTCCCTATGTCAGTGCATGTGCCATGCATTGCGTCTTTTCCAAGGCCAGGGCATACTGGGCATGCCTACATCTGCCTACAGGGATAGGCTCAGGGGTTTCATCCTCGAGTCCCCCTGTGGCTGTGGGGACCGTGGCACTGGTGGAGGGCTGTGTGTCCCTTCCTTGAGATGTTCCAGCCACAGCTGTTTCAACTGGATCATATTGTGTAGCATGGCACATACTGTGAACGTGTATGCACATGTGGCTGTTGACTACTGCAAGGGTCCACCAGATATATCGAGGCAGTGGAACCGTGACTTGAGCAGCCCAAACACATGCTCTATGATGTTCCTAGTTTGTGTGTGTGCCTCATTATGGTATTCTTCAGTAGGTGCGTGTGCATTTCTGATGGGTGTCATCATCCACGATTCCAGTGCATAGGCAGCATCCCCCAGCAGATGGCTGCATGGGTTCCCCCCTCCGGCAAACTTCTGGTACAGCTGTGACACATGCCAGATGTGGGAGTCATGATAGCTGCCAGGGCTGCCAGCACACACATTCATGATAATGCCCTGGGCATTGCATGCAACCTGGCAGTTGATGGAGTGGTACCCCTTGCAGTTGATGTAGACCCTACCCTCTTCACCTGGTGGTGCTTTGATGTGCACATGAGTGCAGTCTATAGCACCCAGTACCTCAGGGTAGTGTGCTACATGGTGGAAGAGATGAATATTGCTGACCCTCTCCTCAGGGGTGAGGGATAAATAAATGTGTTACTGGCATGTGCTTACATAGTATCCAGGAACTGGAGTACCCTGGATGCAGATGGCTGTGAAATCCCCATTATGTCCCCAGCTGGTTTTGAAAAGTACCTGTAGCTAATATTCTAAGGGCTACAAATACCTTTGTTTCCACTGGGATAGGGTTCCCCTCTGTTTGCTTTGGGTCGGAGTTCAGCGCGCAAAGCTCAGTGAGTTCTTGTAGTATGTCCCTGTCCACCCTGTAGTGCTCTACAATCTCCAGCTCATGTAGCCCCTAGAAGGTCACCCGGGGCCTAAACACTGTTCTCTTTCTCAGGCTGGGCCTATTGTTAGCATCATCAACTTCACTGACCTCAGCTTCAAGCATATACAGATGTAGTAGAGAAGCAGCAACCCCTAGCATTTTGTCAGTTAAAATTCCCAAGTGTGTACTCCAATAGTGCAGAGTATGTGGGAAAATCAGATTGTAGGGTGTATACATACTTTATAGTGGTATGCTGCAGTTGCAGCCTGTGTGATTGGCTCATTATGCTGCATTCCACCTGATAGGTATATCATTGGGGTTTGAATGGCCCAGTGTCTGTTGAACAGGGCTTATCAGTCATTTCTACCTAACTGGCTTTCCCAGGATATTTTTATTTTTATCTTTTTTTCCTATTTCTACCACTGCTAAGCAGTATGGCGCACCGCTAAAACCTGCAGCACTAGTGTAAACAATGCTCAACAGTTTTGACACTCCCCCAACCATGGACACACTCAGCTTTTCTTAAACTAACTAAAACATGATCAGCTGCATCAGACACCCCCCCCCCCCCGCTTAGCTGTGCTTAATTGAGAGCAAACAGGTGCTGCTGAGCTCTAATCGTCTTTAAAATACTGTGACACACACCCTTTTGATGTCAGCTACCTGTTCTCCCACTACGTACACAGTTCTAGCCGTACCATGGGTTGTATCTACAGACACTGATGCCCTTTTTGCTATTCAGTAACACCAGCTCATTTACATACAGCTAATTGAGTATACCCTGAATACTTCACTATTTCAGGGCCTGCATCCATATCAGCCACTGACACTTGCCATTGTAATACTCTGCATCCTGGGCACTATAATGCAATAAATTTGCAAATGTCTACTTTACATTTTTTTACAATTTTTAATTTTTTTCCATAACTGCATGTTTGCATGTCGCTGAGTGCTGTGCAAACGTAATATATGTATTAAAAAAATATTATTTTTTAATGATTTCCATTGCTTTCTGGACTCACTAGCCATAGTTTTGGCCATTTGTATGCCTACATCATTATATCGACCTTTTTTTGTTAGCTTTCACAGCCCCTGTTTAAAATTTATAGTCCGGTACACTGTTTCTATTTTCGTACATTCCCTACACCAACACGGCACCTACACGGGCGCATTTCTGCTTGTTGAATCAAAAATCAAACTCATTTGCATGGTTTTCACCAGCTTTTGAGGTGATTTTCATTTAGCAGACACCTCCGTGTCCACACGTTCATGCATGCCCTTCAGCCCTGTTTCCTGGATCGCTTGGCAGCCATGTTCTGTGTTCGGGCCGTAATACTATTCCTACATGGAGAATCCCCCAATGAAGGCTTTATTGAATTCCACCCATAGCAACATATCATCATTTTTTTACTGATAATATACATTCCAACAATGGTAAAATGAAAATCACAGAAACCATTCTCGTGGACTTAAGACAGCATTCAAATGTGGTGAACATCATCTCTTATTATTAACACTCGAACAGTGCAGATTTTCTGTGGAAGTCTGCTGATGGGGAATCCACTACTTACTTAACAGATCTTTCACAACTTCTACAAACAAACCGTGATCTTCTATCACTACTGCAATTATTGGTGTACCAAAAGGCTCAGTCTTATTGTCACTACTTTTCACCATATTTATTAATGAAATCTCATGGCACTTCTCTAAACTTAGCTGTCTTCTTTCTGCAGATCACATAGTCATCACTGCAGCCATTTCTACCTCTTGTGAAATAAAATTTTAACTATAATATTACTTTGAAACCCTCTGGAACCTGCCCAAGCTTAGTAAATTTCCTTTAAACACTAAAATGTAAATTGGTGTGCTGTTCAGAACTAGCAAGACATTCTGTTCTATCCCATCATCTCAACATTCTTTACCCTAGCCAGCATTCCTTATAAGCTGAAACTTTACAAAATATCTCACAGTGATGCTAGACTTAATTCTATCTTTACTCATGCCAAATATGATAGCTCTCAACCTTCCACCTCTAAAATGAGGAACACTATCCCTCATAATGTGGAACAAATGGGCAAAATGTGGAGCATATACTAATGGCTTACTAACAACTTCAACTAGGAAGGTCATAGGATGGTTAAAATATGCTGGTTTTACTTATAAGGAAGATCTTTTAATGAATTAACATGATTCATTTCTATTTACAATAGATTTCACTTAAAAAAATTCCTAACATTGAATGTGTGACAGAGCCTTTCAATGTGGAACTTTGAGGAACTTCGAGGAACGTGAACTTTTTAAACCCCAAATGAGGTGCAGTCCTCGTAATGAGGTACACTTGAGAGGTAGGCAAATATCAATCTCAAGACATTTTAATACAATAGAAGGCAGCCATTCTACTGAGTATAGAATCTAGATAAGCCTTTTGTGATTTATGTACTGCTTCCTAGGCTGTAGTTTCCCTGTCCTATAACAACTCTATAAAACCCCCAAATACAGATACTGTTACCAAAAAAAAAAAAAAAAAATCATATAGACAAATCAAATAAACATCACTATATTCTCAAATGTTTACTATAATAATCTCCTGGTTATGGATCTCTAGTGAAACTTATTTGGTATAATATACATATGCCTTTTCTGCTGGCTGTTTGTTCATATGACATTGGGAGTTCGTATATGCACTGTAAAATAATGCTTACTATTCTACTGATGTAAGCTTTAAAAAAAATATATATATATATATATATATATATATATATATATATATATATATATATATATATATATATATAAATCCCAATAGTAATGGTGCGCGTGTTAACATGGGTGCTCGGTTCATAAACACAATAACAAAAAGTATACCAGCACTCGACCCAGCAAAGCTTCCAGCAATAAAGTACCTAGTACAGGCAAAAAAAATGAGTTTGGAGACACTTTTAAATTAGCTAAAATAGCTCTATATTTTTTTACTTGTTACACCATCTCTCAGCAGTGGAACTAATGAAAAAACACAGACCGGTATCCCGTTTTGCCCTTTGGCATCCTGAGTGTGTAATTACATTCCACATCTTCTTGGTTTAAATACACAAGCATTTTAAAGTCACAGCACCTTTATGACACAAAATATTCTAAAAATCAAACTGATGTACACAAAACCATGTATACGCATATATACACAAACACACATGTACATATATGTACTTGCATATATACATACACCCATTCATACAAAATAACCTCCTACAACCAACATACATATGCTAAACATGAATCGTATATACTTTTCCTTATTGCACCATAAATCACTATACACAAAAACATTCTACAACTAAATAATTTATAAGGGGTACAGTATATAAACCCACCCAATTCATCCCCAATATCCATTTAGTCCAGGTTTGTATAAAGTTCCCAGATTTGTAATCCATAGTCTTTCTTTTTTATCTAAAATCCTAAGTTTATTATTGTCTGACAAATTTAACTCCACTACCATATCAATTCCTACAACCACAAAGTGGGCTGTATCATGTTCAAGTTTATGTTTAAATAGGGCACTTCTAGGTCTTCTACAATTAATATCACTCAAATGAGTGGCAATCCTAGTCTTAAAAGACCTACAAGTTTGACCCACATAAAAAGCACCACATTGACATATGGCCATATAGATCACTCATTCTGTTTGACATGTAATCAAATGTCTAATCTCAAATACCTTAGGTGTATTTACTGAAGTAAAGCACTTCATTTTTAAAATAACCTTACAATATGTGCAGTTACCACAATATGTGCTTCCTCTAGGCCCACCTTGTCTACAAACATAATTTCTATCCATTTTTTTATACCAGGATAGAAATTCACCTATATTTTTTCCTCGTTTATAACTAAAGGAACAAGTATCATCCAAGCATTGGTCTAATAAATCATCTGATTTTAAAATATGCAAACCAAAAACGTCACTGGGAACTGCTGCTGTACAAATACTGTAAAATGTTTATTAAAACACAAAACAAACCAAAACGTATCAAAGTGAGCACTTTCGGGCTAAGCCCTTCTTCAGACCTGAAGAAGGGCTTAGCCCGAAAGCGCTCACTTTGATACTTTTTGGTTTGTTTTGTGTTTTAATAAACATTTTACAGTATTTGTACAGCAGCAGTTCAGTGACGCTTTTTTGATTTATTTCTTTGCTGAACTGGGATTTGGCTAAGCACTAGCTTTATTCTTTTTGGATTTTAAAATATGCCAATGTTTATTTATGATTTTCTTAATCTTGTAAGTATTTGTACCATATGTAGTAACAAATCTTATCTTGGGAGCAACATAAGAATTCATCTTAGTGTCATCTAATTGCAAAGTGTACAACAATGGTTCCCTTTTAAGCTGCAAAGCTTTATCACATATTAAATTAATATGAGCTCTATCATAACCCTTGTCTATGAAATTTTCTTTCATATCCCATGCTTCATTTATGAAATCAACATCACTGCTACAAATGCGGCATAGTCGCTGAAACTGAGCCATCGGTACATTAGTAATTGTATGTTTAGGATAGCAACTACTGGCTTCTAGAAGGACATTTTTTGTAAAAGCTTTCCTATAAAGTGTTGTAACCATAGTACCATCCAAAACCTTTGTCACATTTACATCCAAAAAGTCAATGGTACATGGTTCTATCCTATCCACAAATTTCATACTGAACTCATTAGAGCTCAGATAATCCACAAATTGATGCCAATCTTTCAATGTACCAGTCCATGCACACCAGCAATCGTCTAAAAACTACGCCACATATTAGGCTGTTAAAGATGTACATTTTGATATCCATATATCAAACTACATTCAATAAAGCCCATAAAAAGGTCAGCATAGGTTGGAGCAAATGCTGTACCCATTGCTGTACCACTTAACTGCAAATAGCAATCATTTCCAAAATAAAATACATTATGTTCTAGTACCAAACTAATCATCTTTATTAGAAAATCACAATGTACTTCAGAATGTTTCCCATATTCCTTCAACCAATATCTAATGGCCATAATACCACCTGTATGAGGAATATTAGTGTATATGATTGTATATCTAAGGTACATATATAGGAGTTAACAGGAACTTGTAAGTTATCCATTATAGGTTCATAGGTTCATAGGTAGGTATTAGGCTATCGGCCCAAGGGCCTACGTAAGCCTAGCTAGCAAGGTTCCATGGCTTACACCACCCAAGAAAGCTATTTTCCTGTGCCACTGTCGGGCAGAGACACAGAAGTGATCCCCGGGGTATATTTCCTATTTCCCATCCACTCATCAAGATTTTTCCTGAAGAGTGCTAATGAAGAACTTTGCTTGACGTAGATGGGTAGCTTGTTCCAGAGTATAGGAAGTCTCTGGGATAGAAATCTGTTCTGTTTATTGTGGTGACAAGGTTTAGGTCCCTAGAGCGTGTAGCTCGGACGGATTGGGATTTCTTTAGATGTAGCATGTCCAATAGCTCTGGGTTTGACATAGCTTTATATGTTAGGCAGAGATCACCTCGGAGTAGGCGATATGCTACAGAGTAAAGCTGGAGTTTTTTGAGGCGGTCAGTGTAGGGCATTTGTTTGAGGCCAGTAATCCACTTTGTGAGGTATTTCTGTGGCCTATCCAGCTGCTGCAGATGTCTTGTAAGGTACATTCCAAAAGGGGCGTTGTACTGTATAATGGGTCTAATGAGTGACGAGTAGAGGGGAACAATGACCTCTTTTTTCCTGGATGAGAACTCTTTTATGATGCGGTGTGCCACATAGAAGGACATCCTGACTACTGTGGCGATGTGACTATAAAAGGACAGACAACTGTCCACCTGGGTCCCAAGGTCTCTTATCACGCATTCGGTGTTAAGTAGATTGCTGCCTATGTTGTAGTTCATGGGTACAGAGTTTTTACCAGAGGGGATGACACTGCACTTTTTGACATTGAGCTTGAGGCCATGGTTCTGACACCAGGCATCTGTCTCAGTGAGGCCCTTCTGTAGGATGTCCACATCATTTGGGGACTTGACTATGGCTCCTAGTTTGCAGTCATCTGCAAACTTCGTTAGCCAGAGGCCTTCTGTGTTAGCCTGTACTTCAGAGAAGTAGATACCAAACAGGAGAGGTCCCAGGATGGAACCCTGTGGTACTCAACTTGTCACTGCTTTGAGGTCAGATTTGGAGTCTGCAACTTTTACAGTGTGGGTTCTGTCAGTGAGCCAGTTGGCAACCCATCTTGTGATGTAGGGATTTATACCTAGTTTAGTGAGTTTAGCTATAATTCCAGAATGGGGAATGGTGTCGAAAGCCTTGGCGAGGTCAAGATAGGCTGTGTGAACCACCTTACCCTCATCCACTAGTTGAATAAACTCATTTGTATCTTTTAATCTAGCTCTAACCATAGTAAGAAGGGGTTTTAACTGAAATTCTAAATAGTTTGAAATAGGTTCAGTCAAAAATCCCCTGTATATTTTGTTAAGATCAGTGTGATATATTAAGAATTATTTGTAGTGCATGGAGCTTCAAATGATTTGCTGTACTACAATTTACAGAAAAAAGTACATCATTAATAAGTTGTCTACAGTTTACAAAGTTGCAAAACACTTCATAACGTCACATAGACAATGGTCTGAAACATACTGTTCCAGTGACTAACAGCTTTAAAAACTGTTAAACAATTTAGTCTGACTTTTTTGTCTAGCAATCAGATGTGCTTCATAGCTCTTACAAGGTTTTCTAGGTTTTGGTTGCTGTTCTGTGGTGGCTACTGTGCATCATATAGTGACTGACTAGAGGATACCTGCTCCAAGCTGTGCATAACATAGATGATTATGATCGGGTCTCCAAAAACTATGTGTTCAAGATACTGATGTCATTAAATTCACATCAAGAACAAAGGCTGAGTGGTGAATCTTGACATCTTTGTTATGAAGACATAACATAATGACCCAGTCAAAATGCTGTATACTGCATGGAGTTTTATATGGTCCATATGCTGCTAGTTATACCTCTCAACTTCTTTTTGTCAAGAATATTGTAAAAAGCCAAACGTAATGGTAGACAAAAGCCCAGCATTAGAACCCTTTCTAAATATTACTCTAATTCACTTTAAAAATTAATAAAACAACATATTTTACATTAACATGTCTTTGCCTGAACAATAAAAAGTATGAGACTCTGAAGATTGGCATTATTGACTGATTGTAATCCTCCATGATTTCCAAGAAAATTTAAAAAATTGTGAGAGAAAGGCCAAAGATATGATGTAGAATCATGGACATTCTTCAAAATCAGATACAAATGAGAGGTATGCTATAAGTTACAGTAAAAAAATATTGTAGGAGTGGGAAGTGTTTTACTGGCTTCCAAAACATTTTAAAGCCAATAAAATGTAGAGCTGCCAAACATACAGTAAGCAGACCTGAAGTATCTTTTATCATTCTATAGAAAATAGCTATAAAAGCTGCTAGACACTTTGATGTGAAACATCATAAAATATGTTGTATAATAAATGGACTAGCATACAGTAAAGTCCCTGGTTCAGACAAAATTTCTTAATACCCCAGTACTCTCTATTCATAATCAAAATGTTTAGTGTAGCCCATGTCCTCTTAAGATAAAATATGACTTTGACAGGGGAGCAGTTTAATATCTAAAGAACTGTCACAGTTGAATGAATACTAAAAGGGAAAAGTCAGCAATGCTAATGAAGGAAATTAATAAACTCATGCACTTCATCTTTAACTGAAGAGAAAAGATTTTGCAGAAATGTCCTAAGGTATGCAAACGAATCCTCTTGCAGATTGTTACTCATAGAACTACTTGTTTCTGGCTTGCTTCATGCTAGCTTTTTATACTACAGTTATCTGTATGTTCAGTTTTAGTCAATTTACAATTTGTCATTTTTATGTCTATGTAATAAAGTTTATCAAAAGTAAATATACACACACACACACACACACACACACACACACACACGCACA
>NC_056733.1:1651575719-1651760719 GCF_019279795.1 Protopterus annectens
GGCATACTTATCGTGTAGTAACCAGAGAAGTGTACAACTATTTCATGACTCACTGTCCATGCCTACCACTAACAGTTATATCAACACCCATATACACTGGATATCAAAGTGTACACACCCCAGTTGGAATGCCAAGTCTGTGTGCTGTATGACAATGAGACCACAGAAAGTCATGTCAAAATGTTTCTTATCTCAAATGTGACCCATAACCTGTACAATAATACTGAAAAAGAAACAAAGCTGTTTCATGAAAGGTGAGCAAAAATTGCCAAGTGAAGATGTGATATGACATTAGAGTACAAACCAAGACAAATAGATGCTGTAATCATCTCAGCAGGTGTTTACACAACATATCAGTGTAAGGGTGTGCACAGCAATTCATCTGGCGTACTGTACTGAGTATTAAATCCCATATGTTTCCACAAGACAGATTATGTTCCCTATTGAACTGAGCAGGCTATTGGACACATCACAGGTGGGGATTTTGTTGACATGTACTTTTGTGGGGTCATGTTCCAATTGCACAAGTATCATGCATTGTAATGGGGTGTGTACACTTCATATCCACTGTAGCTATATGGAATCAGCAGTACCTTACCTGTACAACCATCCTCCACCAACAGTAGAGTAATCTGCCTTGGTGGGCAGCACTAAGACACAAAGCACATAATAGGTTGCTATAGTGGCTGTACAGTGACACATAGGTGCAGACCACAACTTGGAAGCAAGTGCACCTTTATCTGAGCAAGCATGTAGGTTCACAGGTGACTTTCTGTAAGGCTGACTATGACTAGATATCAAACATATTGAAAACACCAAGGCCAATTGCAACCATGTCTCCACTATGTTCGCCGTCTCTGAGCCAGTAACGCAAGTCAACCTGTACTGGAGTTTAAGCACACCTCTTACACACATGCCATGGATACAGGCAACTTGCATCAGACAGGATAGGTGGGAACAGTGAACCCTGTCCACAACATTAGTACAGGGGGATATGCACATCAACCACACTCCTGCCAGCATCAATGGTCAGCATGGACATAATGCCAACTGATGGCAACAACAGAAAGTCTCCATGGGGCATGAGAACATCACAGCTTGCCTCCTACATGAACACAGGCATGTGCTCACAGTTCCATCAGACGCTACAGTCAAAAACACATACATGCCACCATCTACAGATCATCCACATGGAAGATGGCCACTGTCATCCCTGTACACAGAAATTAAAGGTGAATAGTGGATTATGCCATTAAGCATCCAACATTGGGGGAACTGGACAAGTCAGGGCCAGTAGTGTAATGCAAGATGTCAAAGACATGATACAGTGCTATGGCATAGTCTGGACTATTTGCAAGTAATATTCACTGTTGATGTGCATGTGGATACCTGTTTGAGGTCCTGTGACCTTTTTTCCTGTTTATGTCTTCCAGGTACAATGTCCCAGGAACGTCTGCCTGTGTTCACAAACCTGGAAAATGATGCAATCATCTAATACTTCATCATGCATCATGCCATACTATTTGGATGCAGGGTCCAGGAACTGCAGGAGAGGATGCCCTGTGGAATTAGCTCATCTACAGGGTAAACAATGACGGCCTTCACAACCAAAGTTATGAGCAGGTGCAGCATTGATGCACAGATCTGATTCACCATGCCCATCAGCCTGCTGCTGCAGTTAGGAGGGACCAGCTAGCCACAGGTGGGGGTCATGCCATCCAGCCCCCACTGACACATGCTGAGGAGCTCCTAGCCAGCCTTGGGGCACCCACCTGCCAGACAAGCCAGCAGCTGAAGACAGCATTTTGGAGGTGGGTGCCACCCACACAATGGATGAGGAGTGTGCAGGTAAAGCCCCAGGGCACATTACTAGACCACTGTTGCTTATCAATTTTCATCTGTAAAGTACCTGCATGCATATGTCAGATAAGATAGTCTGTTGCTACAGTGTAGTAATGAACAGATGTGCATAATCCCTAGTATTGTGGGTTTGTACTGTTGATGTGCTGATATGCTGCTTACACCCTGTACCAATGTGACAGGTATGGCTACTGACATTACTTCTCTTACACAACTATTTATGTCCCTGTGGTATACAACTGGAGCAGCAGCCTGTAGCTGCTGCATATGGAGTTGTTTTGTTTAGTTTTGCCAATACACTGGCCATGTTATGACCATGTTATTTGCCATGCACACATTTAACACACCTACCCATAATGCATGCTGTATATGTTCACTTATTGTTGGTGTTAACTGCACTGCCACACAGTGGTCACCATAGTGGCATATCTGAAGGGTATTTAAGAGTCCTGCAGTATACCTAACAACCTGTCAGTGCAAGATGTATGGACAGAGATGAACATAATGGTGGGACAAATGGCCTACAGTAGGGACATGTCTGAAACATTACCCTTATACAGTAGCTACAACAGTGTATACACCACTATTATAATGGCAATTGTTCCTGATATAAACAACGGCAAGCCACAATACCACATTCCACACCTTTTACAACCTGTAATGTGATCCTAACATGAGCAATGAATGTGTAATATGGAATCCTATGTTAGGACAACAAATATGGGGAATGCATACCTTAACAAACACTTGAAACATATGTGTGCATACACTCCAAATAAGTTGTGATGTACTGACAGCATTCACTCTTCTTGAGTGCACAGCTTCCGTCAAGTACAGGGCCTCAATGTCACAACAAGTAATGGTCTGCTGTCCAAGATGTATGTCCATGACATTTGCCCACTTACCTGCAACAGAGGCTGCAGTGGCTTGCACACACCTTATAAACCTTGAAATGGATCCCATATCTGAAAGGTAGCACTCAGGAGTGGGAAAAGTAGCCTTACCTCACCATTGTATATACCATGGCAAACAGTGCAGACAGTCATGTATGTGTGTATGAAGTATTGGACAACCCTGATGTAGAAAATAAAAAGATGTCCATCCAAAACAGATGACAAAACATGTTGCAAACTGGTCATGGAGGCTGCCCAGAAACATGCAGCAACACTGAGGGACTTGCAAGAATGTCTAGCAAGTACTGCCTGTGCAGTACCTGTGTCGACAATTGCCTGGATTCTGCATAAGTGTGGCCTATGGGTTAGATGAAAGAGTTGTCCCACATGATACATCATCCAGGGCCCTCTACAGGTAGCATAAGCATAACATCAAGTCTCCCAAGGCATGTGTTGCAATGTGTAATGGTGACATGAGTCCAAGGCTCAAACCTGCAGACAGTATTCATAAAGGTATGTGTGGTGCACAAGCAACACCTCACTCCACCTCAGGGTCACCATCCCCAATATTTGGCTTGCTGGTGCCAGTGTACACCTTTAGGTTTGCTGTTCATTAGCTGGAACTAGGCCGGTAGACATGGTGTTTGGAATTTGGAACACTGCAAAATAACACTCATGTGTGACCCATAGTTGTCAAGCATCTGCATTAAGGCTGAGGATGGGGTGAGGTGTCAGCTTGAAACACAGCAGTGAACTGAAGCATACATCCAAAGCTTGCTAAGAATTGCTGTATCTCAACACAGTGAAGGTTATGAATTGTGCCAGATATAACCCTGACACTACAGCAATAGTGAAGCCACTGTGTGACCTCCAAGGGCTGTGCACATGAGCTCACCTTGCAATTTAGAAGAGTTGGGGGGTATTTGTAGGGCAGAGTGACCAAATAATGGCAAGTGAAGATGGGCCATGCTAGTATACCCACACACAGTCACAATGCCCATACATACTCCATCACCAGTGGCCATAGATGAGGGACAGTTGGTGGCATGGGACAGGAAAGTGTGGTAACTATGGCAAGTGTGTCTGTACACAGCAGCCATAGCAGGATGACCAGTGAGGTAGCACACAGGCAGATGTACAGGGGTGCTCATAGGAGGGCTGCTGGCTATTATGCCCCTGGCTGAAGTGCCACAGCAAGTGTCACCAGATGCATGTTTCTGGCCATCATGGAGGCACAGGCACATATGGAACATTGCAGCAGAGATATTCTGAGGCTTCAGAGGGCTACCTTTCCTGCTGTAAGTGACAACATCCGTAATGATGCAGGTGCCCACCATTATTTTGCAGAGATCATGGACAGATGGTTGGGTGAGATGGTTGGAATCCTCAACCATGTGGTATCTGTGGTAGAGCATGTGGTGTGAGTAGGGTGAAAGCCACGTGGACATAGGTCAGCAACACCAACATGTGGAGGTCTATGTGGACATGCAACAACTCACGGCCATTCCCATACTAGCAGTGCCAGTACCAGCACTGCAGGGGGGTGCTGTCCACACCACAATGCAGCAGGCCACATACATGTGGTCCTGGTCAGTCTCAACAGGGATGCGCATCCAGCAGACAATTGTCATCATAAGGGGAGAGTACCATATCTGGGATTCTGCCTGGTAGTGCCCGTGCAACCCCTGGCAGGCACAGTTCCCGTGTTCGTGATCAGACACGGTGAACTGTACACCTGCCATGTATGGCCTGCAGCTGTCCAACAAACTTCTGTATAGGGCACATGGCAGAAATGTGTGCATATATACACACACACACATATTACCAACACAGCTAGGCCACCTCCATACCTATACGCACCACGTCTGCACAGCCCATTTAATAAAGAACCCCTTAACCCACACAGATAATGTAAACCAAACGGCTCACCCAAGGCCTCTGGCAAACCCACAACACACCCTGTGAATATGATGATACCAGTGCCACATCCCTGTCATCCATACCATTGATGCAGGGACATGCTAATATGATTCTGTTGCACAGGGTGAATGTCCTAAGGTTTAGCAATGTAATGTTGTTTAAAATGTCAGCTGGAATGATTAATGCTTACATGTCAGGGTGTGTAGCTGTCCAGCCATGATGCATTATAGCTGTTACTAACACTGACTGATTGTGGTCTCCATAATATATTCTGTTTGTGTTCTAGGTGTCTATGTGTCAGCAGGATGTTGGTCTGCTGTCTTTTCCTACAAGGGGTGTGGCACTGTGGTAACACAGTCATATCCTGGGTACAGCTAAACACAATTAACAGGTCTGTATAACAGTTACTGCATGCCACATGGCTGATAGGTCTGAGGAGTGTATACAGGTGAGTGAATGGTGGCTGATGTAAGCAGCTCTTCTACAGTGCACAATGGTAAGTGTACTTGGTAGCACACACCAAATGTTTGTGAATAACAACAGACACACACACGCACACACACACACACACACACACACACACACACACACACACACACACACACACACACACACACACACACACACACACACACACGCTTTGGTGTTGATGCAATACACAGAGAATACTGTTCACATGGATGTACTTCATTTTGCAGTGAACTCATTTTGGCCTATGTAATTCCAGCAAGACCAAACTGCCAAAATATCACATCAGTAAGTAATCAGTCCACCAGTTTAATGTCATTGACAATGATACTGGCTGGATATATGTCTTCTTACCCAATGTAGTGCAATCCTGGAGTTGGTAAACATAGGTGTATTGGTGTTGGTGGCACAGCCCTCCACTTTGGAGGGTGTGGGGTGGTGTAGAACCACACATAGTGTGATTAACAACTACTTAAATTTTTAACATAAACTGTACAGTATAACAGCACATTAAGCAAGGGGATAAACACAACAATAACCCAATGTGGGTGGCTGTGCCCACAACAACCACACCCAACTATATATACCAACTCCAGTATCCCTGTACAGCTGTACAGTGGGGAAGAGGGCATTTACACATCCACTACTAGTTTTGATGGAATTAATTTCCACAAGATAATTGCTTAGAAATGTTACCTTTTGCCAGTTAGTTCTTGGACAAATGATCTCCTGGGGCATATATTTCCTGCAAACTGAAGTAAATCCCTTCACATACACATAAACTTACTTGGCAATACTGAGAGTAGAATCCCTACCTAGGAACTTATTGCTACTAATGTGATTGGCCTTAATTGCATACACCACAGAGCTTTTAGGGTGACGTGTGTCCCGAGTTTCCTGTTAAGTGAAGAACATAACCAGACCTTGTACAGTATGGTAATGGGGGATGTGTTGGGTGTTAATGAACAATACATAGTATGACATACTGTCATATACACACTGACAAACACATACAGTCATAGACACATTTGACAGGCCTGTGTTTAGCAGTGCTAACTACCTTGCCAGTGAGTCCATACTGTTACAGAGTTTATGCACACAGCACATGCATCATTAGGCTGGATAGTGTAATCACTTGCCTGTATGGCTGATGGTGACAGTGTCCTCATACAGTGGACCTTGGGACATGTAGTGGAGGTACCATGGTGTAAAGAGAGTATACCCAGCACCTACACCCCACATTGGATATTCTACTCACTGAAACCCATGATAATGCTCTAACATCCCTACAATCACACATTGACCAGGACTGTAATAATAATAATCTTTGTCTATCTAATTAGTGCTACTACAGGGATATGCATTTATTGCACATGCCACAGGGATAGTAGGGTGAGGGTTTGTCATGGCTCTCCTAATGTCAGCAACATCACTATCCCTTATAATGTATGGCAAGGTTTAGTGAATTTGGAGAATGTGGCCTCAGAATGCTGTCTCTTACAAATATGCACACTCACACACAATTGCACACACATACAGACACACATACATACTCACATTTGCCAGGACTCAGAGGGCAACCCACACCTATCTACCCATTTGTAGAATAGTGTTATGCTGGTACTGCAAGCTCTAGGTAGCCCATAGGGTGAAGAGTGTAACAAGGTACATTTATTGTGAATTACAGCAGCAGCCATTTCTAAGTTATAGCAGTGGGGCGTGTAGTGGGTGAGAAGGCCCTCGGTGTATTTTCAACTACCAGTTTACAAACAAACATACACTGTTATTCTCAGTAATGCACACTGACACATTTGTCAGAGCTGAGGTCCATAGGTGCATGTGTTCCTAGGTGTGTACCAGGCTAATGTCCATGGAGAGATGAGAGGAGTAGGGCATGTGGGTACACTGGTATCATGCCAACTGACATTTGTCAGCAGGCCATCTATTTTCCAATGCCACTTGAGTAATCCCCAGGTTGACAGTTAAATTCAACATCCAGTCATCTGGTTTTCTCTTGCAGAGGGCCAGTGTGGTGCTCCAATTGACATGTATGCAACATATATTGCATAACATGGCCAGTGTCTGGGTTAGAAACCTGTACCCAAGCATGTTCTGTTGACTGTGGTAGTCTGGCTGAGGTATCCATGGCATGTTGTGCATACAAGGTGGGGGTTCCTAGCTGTGGCATTCATAACAAAGCTGGCCAGACATGTCAGTGTCAGTCAATCAGAGATTGCGTGTAAGCAGCCACGATGGATACCTGACATCTGCACATCTGTACAGAGGACAGACAGAAATTAGCTGGCCAACAGGTTATGCATTAGGATGAATGATTTGACAGATAAGATGTCTGACACTGATAGGTATGCCATTACTACATGACAGTAGTCCCCAATGACATTTCCTAAACACATAGTAGTCTACAGTTAATATAAACATATCAGATCAATATCCAATGGGAGATACTTAAAAACATACAGCTCAAACACCAAGAACAAGATAGTCAGTACTCAGAGTCCAGCTTTGCATGCAGGGGTGTATGGTTCCATTACTACAATCTGAAATCTACTCTTACTATGAAAAGCAGTGTTAAAAGTAGTAACGTAATGATACAATACATGCAAGTGTGACTGCATATGACAAGGAATACTACCCAAGTATGAAGCACATACAAAGAGAAAAGATTGTGGTACTAGCCATGTATACTCAGGTGTCACATACAGTATACTCACACTCCTTGCTAGTGTAATGACAGCACACAGAAGCATGTTATGTACATAGAATTAAAAACACTTATTAAAGATGTCATTAACCTGCTATTTTATCAGACTGGAATGTGATCACTGGTTACCAGGGCTGAGCTATGTTTAGCAGGTGTAAGCATTGCTTAAATGTACATGCTAAGCAGATTTGCATACTGGTAAGCAAAGTCTACATGGTGTAAGCACCTTTTCATTTAACCATATTTTACACTGCTTACCATCATACAAACCCACGCAGACCTGCTTAATCATAACTGCCTTAACTACTCTGTATCCAACAGTCCTTGTTCTGCCTAACAGCAAAATAAACAGTCCTTGTAGGTCTTAAACTCAGGAATCTCTAGACTATAGTCACAGTACTTAACCACTAAGCCTTCTGAGCTGTAAAAAAACATCTGTTGCTTTTTCAAATATATCATTTCGTACATGTACTGAAAAGTAGTGAACAACTGCTTTGACTACTACAATTGTTTACTACTTGTTAGTGAAAATATTGTTGAATCAGTCATGTTTTTATATCTAAATATGCACATATCAGATAAATATGGTGGGATACATCTGAGAAGGTATATACAACACTCATGTTTACACATAACAAGGATATGGATATATATATATATATATATATATATATATATATATATATATATATATACACACACAAACACACACACACATACACACACACACACACACACACACACACACACACATATATATATATATATATATATATATATATATATATATATATATATATATATATATATATATATATATATATATATATATATATATATATATATATATATATATATATATATATATATATATATACATACACACACACACATATGTAACATATGCCCATAATATGTAGTGGAGACATACCTAGCACCGTAACTCTCAGCCGCTTACTGCAAGGGAACATAATATAAGTACTGCAGTTATAAATGTAGAATGTTGCTACAGTAACAGGGGTTGTGTCAACAGACATGTTGTGTAGGAAGGTTGTTCTGAAACTGACATGTACGCCATCAGTTACTGACAGACATCATAAAATCATCATAGTGAAATACCACACAAATAAAGTAATGATCCTGTGGAGTACAGTAGAAATATGACCAATAAATGTGGACAGTCTGAAACAATCTGGTCATTCCAGAGGTATACACAGAACTCCTTAGTGCAGGACGTGTGGACCAATCCTGATGAAGTGGATGTTTACAGCCATGAAAATGGGGATATATCACAAATACTGGAGTAGATAAGGTCACACAGTTGATGCATTCACACCCTCCTGTCTGTCCTAACACATTTTAACTGGAGGAGCAGAGTTCCCAAGCCCACATACTTCCCACTAGTTAGTGACATACATCTTCACAGCACCCCACTGCTTTTTCAGACATGCACAACACATATGGTGGCTAGGCAACAGTACATCTGACAAATATCTGGACATAACATCACACTAGGTAAATGCACTGAGCTGCTAGGCATGTCACGAATCACTGTCTAAACTACAGGCAGACTGCCACAACACTAACCCAAGTTTCCTATGGGGGAATACACATGTAAGTGCAAATATAGCAGGCACTACAGGTGTGTAACAGCACGGAGTAACAGATACCAGTATGAAAGTGCATACCCACAACGAATCTCAACACAGTCACAGTCACATTATGGTAAGCCTAATTAATAGTACAGTATATGGACTGTGTGAACAAAACTATCCTCATATTTGCCACTCACACACTAACCCTACATATACTGGCCCAATTCACAGTGTAGTCTGATGCCTGACTGTGGTATGGGACATGTCTCAGTCTGGCCCTACAAACATATATGCTGACAGGGTATCAGAAATTGGAGCAGCATGCAATGTCAGATAGAACAGGCCCAAGAACACTGACACCTACCTCAGTCTGTACACAAGCCAAATAATATATTCACAATACACTTCTACACAATACTGACCCTCTGTCAGCAATCACCATAAGTACACAGACCTCACTAATATACAGACTGCAACAGAATATCCAGGTTTTGTCCTCAAATATAAGGCCTCCTATACATAACATGTCTGGCAGTCTGATATATCACTGGCTTAATATCAGGAATTATGTTAGTAAATAATGATATACTGTACATATGCACCTCTTACTGCATGACATATGGACAAAGGGCAACAGACATGGGGGACAGAGGTACAAACACAGGGTCAATATTGACATACTGCTGTGATAAACTGAGAAAATTGCTGGTGTAACAGAGTTTGTTGTAACATATCTCTTCTGAGGGATATAAAGTCAGTAACACACATGGATGTCCCCATGTACTAACTGCAATCATCAGAGTATGCTACTGTATTTCTAAAAACAGACAATGTGTGAGTAACACACCACATTTAAGATTACAACCTATGGCCAGTCTGCAGATACCCCTGCAGGTGAAAGTTTCCTCAGCCACATAACACTGTCATGCAAGACTTTAAATCATGCAGAACAGCCAAAACCACACAGACCCTGTTAAACAAACATTACTTCAAAGTTAAAACAGCAATACTTATTCTGTCTCCATGTCTGGGACATCCTCCTCCAGTTTGCTGGTCTGTCTCCACAGTGTTTGTTGTAAGAGGTATTTCCAACTACCTTCTGCGATGATACCCACATGAAGTCTTGCTCACAGTGAAGGAAAAGGGCCAACACCCACATGAAGTGCTTAGTTATAGGAGTGTGTTTCCATGCAATTGGCTATAGGAATGATACCACAACTGTTTCACATGCAATTAGCAATTGGGGGACTCCAAGCCATGCACATGCCATCAGCTGATCATGAGCATTACCTACAAAAGTGAAGCTGCTGTCTTTGCAAAACAGATGTATTTTTCCACATTTACCAGAGAGGGAGGAAGAGAGAGAGAGAGAGAGGGGGGCAGAGAGAAACTAAGAAGGGAAGAGAGAAAGAGCCAAGCATGTCTGTGTATGATCCGTGGGTGGAGAGTGGTCTCTGGGTATTATAACGGTTCCCTATATTGTTTACTAATCCATACTGTCACATAGTATTTGCACATGGCTGTAGACATTTATGGCTGTGGATTGTCTACAACAACCTCTACAGTGTTTGACAACTGTTGGCCTTGTTATGTGGACATTGGGACATATAGGTCCTTAATATAATAATGTAGCAAAACCCACACTGCAGTGGATCCTGGCATTACCCAATCACTACACCACCCACACAGGATACTGTTGACACACACACAAACAATTACCAGTACTGAGTTTTAAACCCCTACCTGGCTATGCATTGCAATTACAGTGTTATGCAGTTATCGCACGTACCATGGAGCTTACATGTTGGAAAGATGTCCAAAGGTATCTTTGAAGATGAGTGACATCAGCAGCAGTGCTAAAGAAGGAGTAAGGGAAATGTAGTAAGTGTGAATGTCCACAAAATCAGGTATCAACAAAGATTCTCACGCACACACACACACACACACACACACACACACACACACACACACACACACACACACACACACACACACACACACACACACACACACACACACACACACACACACACACACACACACACACACACACACACACACACACACACACACACACACACTCTCTCTCCCAGAAACACACACATTATCACAGTTGCCAGGACCAGGATTAAAACTCTTCCTTACCTAGTTTGCTACACTACAGTATTACACAGTTATCACAAGTGCCACAGTGCTTATAGGGCTGAAACTTGGCCAAAGGGTTATGTCAAGGTGACTGACATCAGCAGGCATGCTAAGATAGGGCAATAGGAGGTGTAGTGAGTGTCAATGGCCTCAAAATCTCAAAATCATTCATCTCCACACACACACACACACACACACACACACACACACACACACACACACACACACACACACACACACACTTGTGATGTCTGGGATTAGAACTCCTACCTAACTAGTTTCCTACATATCACAAACGCCATGTAGCTTACAGGACTGACACTTGGCCAGGGGGTTATTTCCAGGTGACTGACATCAGCAGAAGTGCTAATATGGGCAATGGGAAGTGCAGTGTGTGTGAATGGGCCATAAATCATTCCTCTGGAAACACACATACACACACACACACACACACTCAGTTACACACAACTTTACATTTGACAGGACTGGGTATATAAATGGATGAATACTGATTTGTACTATTGTGTTACACAGTTATCACAAGCACCACAGACACTATAGGGCTGAGGGCTACCAAAAGGAATGTCTACAGTGACTGACATCAGCACATCATGTGATATCGGCCAAATGGATGTGTGTTGGGTGAGACAGGTCTCATAATGGAATTCTCTCTGTCACTGTTTGTCTCTCTCTTCCCCACATCTCTGTGCATGTATGTTTGACATATTATAGTGTGTTAGCCTTGGATATGTGTGAGTATTCCTATCCAATGTGTGTAAAGCATGAATGGTGCACAATTTGGTATGTGTACACAGACATCTGCAAATGACAAATATGTATAGTCCACTGTGTTGTCAGACATGGGGTTCAATTCTCTAAGTGTAGGAGCATGCCCAGTATGACCTTCTGTATTGAGTGTGTGAATCCATTCCAGGTAGCATTGTACTCCAGTCCAGGGTTTGGTGTTCTACACTTGTTTCTGCATGATATCTGTAGATAGGTTGACAATATAGAGTCACAATGGGCAGCAGATAATGGGATACTGTAACTATTGCTGTCTATGCTGCTTGTGTTACATGGTTGGTATTAGCAGAGATATTTAGGCAGATGTACTGTTTTACACTTTGATGTATTATGTCATCAACTGCTGACAGATATACTTATTTGCTCACAGTTATTTCCTGGGAAATACAAAATGAATGAAGCTGTGTCCAGTATTGTGGTCCACAGCCTACAAATTCTTGCGCACTCATGCCATTCTGGAGGGATAGCTACAGATACTTGCTGATGGGTCTGTGTAAATGGTCCAGCACATTGGTACTATGGTGGCTGAGGATTCTCTTCTTGTACATATATCGACGTAACAGAATGGCCAAATCCTGCTGTGGCCATACCTCTCAGATGTACAGATTCACCCAGGTTACCCAGAGGCAGGGCTCATATATTTGGTTAGTTCCCCTTCACATTACAAGCAGGATTGTAGCCACCCATTACTGGGTTTGCAGGCAGGGGTAGTATGAGTACACATCAGAGTTTCAGACTTCACACACTCCATGACGTCCATGCTTCTACACCCCCCACTCTGTTATTCTATCCCCTTCCTAAAATTATGCAAGCAATATCTGAGAAGTATGCCTATAGTTTGGCCTTCATCCCAGTGGTATTTAGGGGTTGGTTCACAGTTCATGCAGTAGGACATGGTGGGCATGCTACTGTGATTTGTCAACAAGGCCTTGCTTTTGTGTTCTGTTGGCTGTGTTATGTTGTTAGTTGGGACCCTATGAGATACCATAAATTGGCACTATGGGTGAGGCACAAGCCTTTGACATTGGACTGTAGGCCATTTGGTAGTGATGCAGACATCTGTAGCAGGCCAGTGCATTATGTCACTCTTGCATTCCCAGGCTGTGAGCCAGTGGATTCCCCTGGGGTAACAGGGTAAGTGTGTGAGGTGTTAATGGCAATAGTTCCTGTACATGATAATCCATTGGTCTGGATGCAGGCAGAGTGCTGCTTACAGCTAGGGGCACATCTGCATGGGACACCTCTTCAGCATGCTGCATTCTGTGGGTATTCCCATACAAAAGTGGGGTCATACTGTACTCATTCCCAACAGCAAGTATATGACCTGTGATAAACCTGCTGATGGTGGGGTGAGCTGAGTGCATGTGTGATATGCAAGCTTCTTGCAGCTGACTCACAGATATACATGGGATATTCCCCTTATGCTGCCTTGTTTGAGGACATAGGCAGTCTCTCATTACTTCATAACTGTACCTTTTGTGGTCTGCCAGTGATTGGCCAGATACATCAGTATTCCATACTACACAGACAACTAACATGCTGCTAACCTGTATGTACAATTCAAACGTTGTGTGCAGTTGACAGTCACATTTTATGTACTCTGTCTAGGGTACTTCCACCTGTGTACTGTGTGTATGTATGGGCCCACATTCACCGCATGTCCATCTTTCAGACGGTGACAGATATTGACATCTGGACAGTGAGTACCGGCTACTGCTGACATGGGTATTGCTGAGAAGCATTGTGGTTGGCACTGCAGTTGTCAGAACATGGCCCTGTCATCCACAGTACTGTCCATAGGCCACTGAGACACAACCCTCCATGCCTACATGCTGACCACTTCCAGGCAATATTGAACACACAACAACCTAACACACTGACCCCTGCATATACAATCTGTCCTATAGATTGGGCTAGCTCGGGTAATTTGTGCTCCACTGTTATTACACCTCACACTTACATGTTACTGCATTTCTACATAGGATTGTGGGAGGGTGGCACACCTGATGACTTTAAACATTTGCTATGAGTGTACTGGTATTTCAGGTACTCTGTTGGCTTCCATTTCATTTTGTATTCTGAACTATCATGCAGACTGGAGGTATATCAGTAGAGTACAGATCATAGGTTTTATTGACCTACATTTCAGTTTCAGACTTCTTTTCAGAACTAAGATACAACTGCCAGACCTGTTGTAGTCTATCTGTGTAGGTCTAGAAGGAGGGGGCTGTTAACCATTGCCATCAACTGGAGGCCTTAGCCCAGCCTTTCTTTATGGTCATCTACACCTGTCCTGCTGGCTGAGGCTGGTGATGGGTATGTAGGCCTCACTGACATGCATGTGCGTGTCCTATGGACACACATTTGGGCCACCACATGTACTGCAGTGGGATTTGTCACCTTGTCTCGTACTGCCTAGTATGTTGACACCAGTATTTGTTATGGATTTCATGCTGCCCATATAGGTGTCCACTATCTGCTACCATCCCATTCAGCCACCCGATTCCCTTGCATGCTCACGTCCATACCATAGATACAACTATCAGAACATTCTACTCCATTCAGCAATTTTTAGGAAGAGTGGCTTACCTTGTGGCTGTGCCAGTATTGAGGACGGTGCTGGAGGGCTGACTATGTCGGATGCACATAGTACACTCCCTATACATGGTAAAGTACAGGTAGTGTCATGTTTGGCATCCCTTTTACTGTATGTGCAAGTTAGAGAGAGGTGTCATTCCCTGGATCCCTACCTTGTCAGTGTATGTGCTATGCATTGCCTCTTTCCCAAGGCCTGGGCGTACTGGGCACGCCTCCTTCTATCTACATGGGCAGCCTCAGGTAGTTTCTCCTCTGAGTCCCTCTGTGCCTGTGCTGGCCTTGGCAATGGTGGGGGGTTGTGAAGCCTTGCCCCATGCTATTCTTGCTGCAGCTGTTTCCACAGGATCACATTGTGCAACATGGCACATACTATGAACATTTGTGTACATGTAGCTGGAGAATACTGCAAGGGTCCACCGGCTATGTCCAGGCAGCAGAACCATGACCTGAACATCCCAAACATGTGCTCTGTTATGATTCTGGTTTGTGCGTGTGCCCCATTATGGAGTTCTTGTTCAGGTTACAGTTTAGCAATCCATAGGATACCAAGTATAGTGACAGGGCTTTGAGTTGGTTCATTTAGGACATGCTGTTTAGGCTGTAAGTTATTTCTGTGGGCATTTTAGTTGTTGCATGTGTCTGGACAGATGTATGCCAAACAGGGCATTATATTTAATAATTCACCTACTTAGGGCTGAGTAAGGGGGGGACTGGCATTCCCAGGTGTAGACACAATCTCTTTGTTTATTAGCTGTGCAACATAGAAGGACTTTATCATAACAAGGGGCTCGTTGGTAAAAAGTTATTTCACTGTCCATATAAGTTCCCAAATCATGAACAACTGAGATATTTGATAAGAGTTCATTTCCTGCACACAAAAAAATGAAATGGGTATCAGGTGCATTTATTTTAAAAAGCAGCATTGAATACATAATCATGTCTCATCTGAATGCATTGCTGATTGTGTTACTGTGCAGTAATTTTAGGTACTCTGCACTTTCTACATTTGTCTGGCCAGTAGTTCATCCTTCTCCTTATATGTGGCCCTTAGTCCTGTTCCTCTTCCTGACTTTGTCCACAGTTGCAGCTCTATGTAGTTGTAGGCATGCTGTGACTGGAGTACGAGATGTAAAACCACACACTGGGTTACAGACTGCACACCTCTGACTGTACCTGTGTTGCAGAATGTCCAGCATTGCACCCCATATGTCTGCTCTAGTCCTCCGACAGTTTGTGGTCTATTGGCATTGTAATGCTACATAATGCCTATACCTCTCAACCTCTTAAAGCAAGAAATCTGGACAAAGCCATATATAAAAGAGGGACACGGGCCCAAAAATATGGACAATTTTTTAATATTGCTCTTACAAACTTAGACAGTTGGTAGAATAACAGATTTTGTAGTAGCATGAATTTTCTGAAGGGTATGAAGTCTGCATCTCAAATGTCTGTCGTTATTTTCTAATATCAGCCTTTATTGATTTGCCACTAGTTTGCAGGAAAACTGCAATGTTATGAAAAATGGACCAGAAATATGAGACAAAACTGTGGACATTCTGAGAAAGTCTGTACCTTTGAGTGGTGCGATGTTGCCCACTGATGTATTGTTAGTATTGACACATTTACATGATGGTCTTTACATCCTTCTGCTACTCTGACTTGTTATGACCTGCTGTACTACTATCCACAGTCTAGGCTACTCAGAGCTGTGTACTGTCCAAATCCGTGCCTCTCTGTCCCTCCATTGTCACCGGCTTTGTCCAGCTTTCTTGCTGTAAGAAATACTGACATATGGACAGTCTGTAGAAATTCTATGATAGGTGTAGCTCACATGCAAAATAGTAGGCACAGCCAATCCTGAACCATTAATACCATCAACCATAGGAATGCACTTAGCCCACTAACCCACAACAGCCACCGGAGACTGCATTTTACTTCTTGACACTATCCACCACAGACACACATAGCACACTGACCCCTGCATATTGCGGAGATGGAACATGTCACCAGGTTTATTGGGACATGCCTGGATTCTGTGGTCAGCTGCTATTACCTTGCAAACATAATGTTACTGCAGTAGTTTGGGAACATGGGTGTGTTAGAGATAGGGAACTCTAGCATTGACAGTCATGCATCTATCCTATGATCCCACTGTTTGTCAGTTCCCTCACATAGTGCAGTGGGTTTTGCTGCCTTGGGGACTATTGCATATTATGGGGAAGCCAGTACTAGGAAGAGAGTTCCTGTTGCCCCAGATAGCTGTTAGTTGTCTGCAGGTATCCCAGTAGCCCACTCTATTCCCTTGCATACATGCATCGGGTCCATACATATGTTACCATACCCATACATTTGGTGCAAGGAAGAGTGACTTACATTGTGCCTGCAGCAGTTGAGATCACAGTGCTTCAGAGCTGACTCTGTCAGATGCACTCAGTACACGGCCAGTACATGGTAAGGTAAGGTTGTATGCTGTGGCTGGCATCCTTTTTACTATGTATGTGAGTCAGAGTGAGGTGTCAGTCCCAAGGTCCCTAGGATGTCAGTGCATGTGCTATGCATTTCCTATTTGCCAAGGCCAGAGAATACTGTGCACACCTATATCTGCCTACAGGGACAGGCTCGATGGGTCCCTCCTTCAAGTCCCCCTGTGGCTGTAAGGACCATGGCACTGGTGGGGTGCTGTGTGTCCTTCCCTGTCATTTTCCTGCTGCAGCTGTTTCTGCAGGATTATATTGGGTAGCATGGCCCATACTGTGAACATGTGTACACATGTAGCTGGAGAGTACTTCAGGGCTCCACCAGATATATCAAAGCACTGGAACCATGACTTGAGAAGCCCAAACACACACTCTATGATGTTCCTGGTTTGTGTGTGTGCCTTAATATGGTGTTCTTCGGTAGGTGTGCATTTCTCATGGATGTCATCATCCATGGTTCCAGTGTGTAGCACCCCAGTAAATGGCATTATGGGATGTCCCCCCTGGCAAACAACTGGCACAGCTGTGATGCATGCCAGATGTGGGAGTCATGATAACTGCCAGGGCTGCCAGCATGCACATTCATTATAATGATGTGGGCATTGCACATGACCTGGCAGTTGATGGAGAGATACCCCTTGTGGTTGATGTAGACTCTACCCTCCTCATTAGGTGGTGCTTTGATGTGCACAAGAGTGCAGTCTATGGCACCCAGTACCTGAGGGTAGTGTGCTACATGGTGGAAGAGACATATTGCTGGCCCTGTCCTCAGGGGTGCGAGGTAAATATATGTGCTCACCGGCATGTGTTTGCATGGCAGCCAGGAACTGGTGGAGTACCCTGGATGCAGATGCTTATGAGACCCCATCATGTCTCCAGTAGATCTTTCAAAAGTACCTGTAGCTAGTAATCTAAGGGCTACACATACCTTTGTTTCCAATGGGATGAGTTTACCTCTGTTGGCTCTGGGTCTGAGTTGAGGGCAGCAAAGCTCGGTGAGTTCTTGTAGTATGTTCCTGTCCATCTGTAGCACTCTGCTATCTCCAGCTCATGTAGCCCCTGGAAGGTTACCCTGGGTCTGAATACTCTTCTCCTTCTCAGTCTGGGCCTATTGTCAGCATCAGCATCATCAATGACCTCAGCCTCTAACATATAAAGATGTAGCAGAGTAGCAGTGGCCTCTATCATTTTGTCATTTAAAATTCCCAAGTGTGTACTCCAATGGTGCAGAGTATGTGGGAAAAATCAGATTGAAAGGTGTATGCATACTTTATAGTGGTGTGCTGCAGATGCAGCCTGTGTGGTTGGCTGACTATGATGCATTCCACCTGTCAGGTCTATCAATGAAGATTTTGAATGGCCCAGTGTCAGTGAAACAGGGTGTATCAGTTATTTATACTTGATTGGCTTTCCCAGGCTATTTCCTTGTATTATTTAAATGTCTTTCACTGCTAAACACTGGAGTGAAGTGAGCAAACCCATGGTGCTAGTATAAACAGTACTCAGGAGTTTAGATACACCCCCATGCATGGGTGTGCTCAGCTTAGCTTAAACCAGCTAAACCATGTGCCCCCCAGCTAAACAAAGCTTAGCAGCACTGGATACACCTCTCTGCTTAGCTGTGTGTAGCTGAGCAGAAATGGGTGCCACTGAGCTCCAATCCACATAAACACAGTGTGACACACACCCTTTTGATGTTAGCTACCTGTTCTACTAACACCAATAGAATTCTAGAATCCTGGCCCTACACAGGTTTTATCTGTTGACACAGTGACCCATTTTTGCTATTCAGTAACTCCAGATCATTTATTTATTATTCATTTATTTTACTTCACATTTATTGACCATGAAAGTCCGACTGGATGCATGTCCATTTTCAGTGGATGCCTGGGGAGAAATGCTCCACAGTTAAATTTTAAGGGAAATATAAGGTGCATATAGAAGCATTCAAATTTACATAGTACCAAACTTAACACTGACTAGTAACATAGCATTGAAGCTTAAGATTTAACATATTTATATAGACTGAGCACATATTTTACAGTTTTAGGTTGAGGCATTACATAATGGTGAACATTGTTAGTAGGGGTTGCTTTTTTACTTTATACAGTTGACTTGTGAGCAAGTTAGCCACAGTAGGGAGTATAACAACAAAAAGAGCAAAGATTAGACACCGTAGGGAACATAGCAGCAGGAGAAGAGACAAGAGAAGTGGAATTGGATGACAGGTTAAGTAAGAAAGGCAGGAGGAGTAAGTAGCTTAAGTATAGAGTAAGAGTAGAGGTATAAAGAGAAAAGTGCAGTGGATAGATAGCAGAGTGTCCTAGTAGTGACATATGGGTATTGACTAAGGGGTATGAATTAGAAGTGGAACTGGAAGGAAGCTAGAGAAGCTACATTTGTTTGATGATGAAGCTAAAGTCAGAGAGCAAGAGTAAGTGGAGGGGGGGTTCAGCCAGGTGGGGAACATCTGCATATCCATGTGTACTTTAGGTGTTCTTTCAGGAGTCTTTTAAATGTAAGCTTTGAGTCTGCTGAGGTAATAGCAGTAGGTAGGGTGTTACAAATTTTGCCTATGTAGTTAGGAAAGAGGGAGTCCCCTGCTATGTTGTTGCTCTTGGTGACCTTGACTAATGTTTTGTCACTAGAGTGAAGTTATGTAGTTTTAGCTTGTAATTCTAGTAGATTGGCCAGGGCTGGAGTTTTGTCTGGGAGTAGTAGGAAATTATAGGCAAAGGAAAGTTGATGATAATTTAGGAGATTAGGGAATTCAAGACAGCCAAGTTGTTTAGGGAATGGCAGTGGTGGGCTATGTAGGGGGCACCGGTTGTACATTTTGCTATTTGATTGTAACAGGTGTTGAGTTTGATAATTTCAGTTTTAGGTACTTTGGTGAGAATGGGTGATGCATAAAATAGTATGGAAAGGAGGTGAGTTTGAGCAATTGTTATCCTAGCAGGTTGTATTAGAAATGGTTTATTTTTATATACACTGCCCAATTTTTTGTGGATAGTTTAATGGTTTGATTTATATGCTGATCAAATTTGAGGTTTTTATCAATGGTCACTCCTAGCAATTTAGTGTGAGTGTCAGGGGAGATGACAGTCCCATCCCTGGGCACAATATTAAATGGGCTGGGTATTGTAGTAGATTTGTTAGGTGTAAATAGCAACCGTTTGTTTTTTTGAGGATTTACTATTATGTTTTTGTTAAGAAACCAGTTTTCATTGGTATGGAAGGCAGTGGCAGGTCATGCTATTGGACTGCAGGACTGCAGCCCCTTCCGAGCTGTATAATAAACAGAAAACCAAATTAAAAAAAAAAATTAATGAATCCCAGAAAGTCCGTGCATACATGCTCTGAACTAGAATCTGGACTGCTGTTTAACCAGTCCAGATTTGGAAAGAAGACATCAGTCTACAAATGCCCCAGAAGTCTATGCAGTTACAACTGCATAGACTAGAAGGGGATTGGACTGCAAGGTCTGCAGCCTGTTCATGCCCAGAAAGTGGATTCAGAGCACACATGCATGCTCGGCATTCCCCAGGAAACAGAAGCTTCTTTGAAGACTGTGTGTGTACGTGTGTGTGTGTGTGTGTGTGTGTGTGTGTGTGTGTGTGTGTGTGTGTGTGTGTGTGTGTGTGTGTGTGTGTGTGTGTGTGTGTGTGTGTGTGTGAATGCCCCAGTTAACTATAACTGCTGGCTAGAGAGTAACTCAGGCTAAAACCCTGAACCTTGGGTGCAGTTAACAAGAGCCCAAATTCCCTACCCACCACCACTTGTGAAAAGTTTTTAGATTTTTGCCTCATATTTTTATTCTGTTCTGTTCCTCATAAAAATCCATGGTTTTCTGGATTTAGAATTCACTAAATAATGACAGACATTTGAATTTCAGACTTCATATTCTTCAGAAAGTACATGGTAACAAAAACATTGTATTCTAGCAATTTGCTAAGTTTATAACATCGATATTTGAAATTTGTCCCTATTTTTGGGGCTGTATTCTCCCATTATTGGCTTTGTCCAGGTTTTTTGTGCTAAGAGGTTGAAAGCTATGGTGAGAACTGAATTTAATGAATATGTTTGGGGGGTGTATTCCCCCACTCTTGGCTTTGTCAAATTGTTTTGTGCTAAGAGGTTGAGAGCTATGGTGAGAACTGAATTCACTGAATGATAGCCATTTAAGTTTCAGTCTTCCTGTCTTTTAAGAAACAGCTGATCTGGCATAGTGGTATGTTGCTCTGACTGTAGTGCACAGGGTCCTGGGTTCAAGACTTGGCAGTGGAATGCATGGTGGTAGCACAGTATTTTATTCTAGCAACTTTCCAAGATTATACAAGCAATGTTTAAATTGTGTCCCTGGTTTTTGAGCTTTTGTCCACCCCCATTAAATTTTGGCTTTTCCCAGATTTCTTGTGCTCACGTGCTGCAAAGTTGAGAGACACAGTTGAGTGTTGAGTGGATTTTACAAGGAGCTAAGAGCTTCAGGGGAAGAGAAGCTTAGTGCTGCTTATGCTGAGTCGGCTTGCATTGTTAATGGCACAACAGGTAGTGTACTTGCTTTTGATGGATAAGGCCCTGGGATCTACTCCCACAGTATGTGGATGGATTGCCGATACCTTGCTGTGTTGTACTTTTAAAGGGGGTGGATGCTGCATTCCTGAGAATGTCCTCTTTGGTGGAGATACGTAGTAACTATGAACTTGTTATCAGTTTGCCATCCATTCCCTATTGTAATATTACTAGCTTATGATTTTTTTAATGTAACATGGGCAATTTATTCCTCAAGGGCAACAGGCACTTTATCTGTTAATGAAACAATGACATATAAAGTAGTTTGCTAGCAGCAATCTCTTCATTAGTTACAGATCTCTTTAATGTAGAATTATTTACATGACTTTTACTTCTGCAGAGATTGTGCATATTTACTGATACTGGTGGATTGTAGAAGTTTGAGTAGACTTTTATGATAGAAATTTTCTGAATTGGGCAGTTTTGTCATTATTGGTGCATGCATTTGTTTCATTGTTTACTGGAAAAATTTTGAAAACAATAAATTTAAAATGCCCTCTAACAAATGTACTGTATTATACAAGGAATATAATTTAATACAATCAAGAAGGCATATCAAAGAATGGGTCTATATTACAAATTTGAACTAAAATGAGGTTGAACATTGTAAAATTGAACCTTAAAGTCCAAAAGTGGAATAAAAGCAAAGCCACGGCACATCGACTTTTTTCCCAGGGAAAAAAATTGGTGGGCTATTTTCGGGGCTTTGCTATTTCCTCCACTGTGGTGCGATCTTGGAGTTGGTATATTTAAGTTGGGGGGGTATGAGGGCACAGCCCCCCATGTTGGGGGGTGTGGGGGTGAAGCCCCCCACTTCAGTTCAGGTTTAAGGTTACTTTTTATCTTTTTTTTGTCATGGAACAGCGATTTTTTTTTTGAGAAAAAATTTGCTGCTCTGTACTTTTGGTTTTGTTGGGTTTCAAACATAATGGTTCAATATTACAATGATCGAACTTTTGTAAGTTCAACATTGCGAAATAGACCCTCAAAGAACACATGTATGTTTCATGTGCAAGGGACCTATGATTTGAAAACAGATGAAAGTTAATATTTATCTGCCACTGGCCAGATGTATTTTCTTTGAGTGTGGGTTTCAATGCTTTTTCAGTAAATTTTCAAGGGCAGATAAGTTTTAATGCCAAGTCTATTTTCACTGCGAGACTACATTGCTTTGTTTAGCAGATGTATATTAGTGTTTGTGCTGTAAAATGTGAAATAAAACTTTTAAATGAAATCCAAATCATTGTGGAAGTAATGCAGTATGCACATTACATTGTTTATAGTAAATGGGGTGAAATAGCCAAGTAATGGGACCTTGGAATGGCTTCAGGGTAGGCCCCATTCAACTATGATTTTGGGGTGGGGCGGCAAACTCAGACAGACCCGGCTGAACTATACCTCTCAACTGTCCAGATTTTCACAGAATGAATAGATTTTTGCTTGTTAAGATTTCCTGCATTAAGAGGTTGAGAGGTACGCGCAAATAAATCACTTTATAGAATTAAGTATATCCAAACCTCTCGACTGTCCCTGACTTTGGCTCAAAATGTTGCTCTCCCCCTAATAATTCCTCTGCAAAATGGTAATTTTGGAAGAAAATGTGTAGAGTTTACAATTAATAAATAACTGTAATGATCAGAGTTATTGATTACTTTTATTTCAGAAATGCATGTAGATTCTCTTATTTTGTCAACTGATCAACTTAACAGTACTAATATTAAAAATGTGCCCCTCCTTTAACAGGTTTCCAGCTGTATTGTGTGGCTATTTTATATTTTTGCATCACATTTTTGGTCCTTTTTTCATAAAATTGTGGTTTTCTGGCAAATTAGTGGCAAATCATTAAAGATTGAAGTTGGATAATAATGACAGACATTTGAGTTTCAGATTTATACCCTTCAGAAAATTCATACTATTGCAAGGCATACTATTCTATTAGCTTTCTAAGCTTATAAGAGCAATATTTAAAATGTGTCCTTATTTTTGGGCCTTTGTCCCACTTCTGTTTATGGCTTTGTCCAGATTTCTTGCTCTGAGGTTAAGAGGTATGACTAATGTGTCAGGGCCATCACCGTCAGCCAGAGACATTTCAAAGCATGACATACTTGTTGCACCCCACTCTCCCATGCAGTGACTCTGGATGTGCCCAAGTAAGGCAATGAGCAGTTATGCAGTGTAATTGTGCAGAATATCCCCCATCCAAGGTAGACACAAGTACTACAGTGGCTTTTCATCTGTCCTTGATTTTTCAGAATGTTCTGGTTTTCTGTCATATACTGTTGATGTATGCTTCTTATTGTTCAGAAAATGCATATTGTTGCAGTACCTGTTGCTCTGTTTTTAAGTAGCAATGCTTTAATGACCATCAGGTAAGTGTGTCTGAGATTGTAAGATGCAAGTAAGCTTTAATAAGCATACTGTTAAAGAATTATCAACACTTAAAAGCCTTTTTATTGTTGCCATTCAGAGAATATTTACATAACTAGATTATGTATAAGCCTTAGGTATCAAAATGCATATGACAGTATTTGTAATAAAGGACAGGATTACAGTATTTTCAGAAGCTCATTACATTTTTTTGGAGACTTGTATTCATGTTTGCAGGCTTTACTTGTAAACTAAACAGAGTGCTAATCTATCATGTGTGGTCCATAACCTGTGCAGTAATCCTTTAAGCGATTTATCTTGAGCTTGTTTCTTATTTGCTGTTCATTTTTTACTTTGATCATGTTTTCCCTATGAAACAAGTAGATAGTTGTTGTCAGGCAGCATGTCTTTTTTGGATAAGAAACATTTTTACAAGTGGGAGTATCACAAAGATTGGTACTTTCAGCATGTTACTTGGTACTTTTATAAAGCTGAATATAAATTATAATTAGAACTGCAATGCAAGGAAAAGTGGTTTGAGTTGAGTGCTGCTTGTTTTTTTATACTTTATTTTGACTGGCATTCCAGTAATATATTTAAAAGGTAATTTCATTTTTAATGCCTCACAACCTTTTTGTTTCCATCTAGATATTAAGTAAGCTGTCATGTAGCCAATACATTGAAATATATGTTTTCTATACTTCATTTTGTCTTGATTGGACTCTCGTAATGACGGTTTGGCACCCAGGGCAGCATATTTAATTAAATTCCCTGTTTTTGTGGTTTTGAGCAAAGCTCCAACCCTTTCTTGTTGGTCACACCACTTCCCATTGACCCCACACATTCAAATGTCTCCTGCCGCCTCCCTTTAATTTGAAGTCACCAGTTGCCACTGATTGAAGGCTTTTTGCATTATAGAGAGGAATTTCTGAGGATCATTGGCTGAACAGACAAGTGTTGAGTCATCAGCTTATTTTATAACTGTTGCATCTTGACAGATGCTGTGGAGGGTACTGGTAAAAATGAAGAATAGGAGGGGACCTAAAATGGAACCTTGTCGGACTCGTGTAGTGATAGGTAGCAGTGTGGGTAGGTTGTTGTCCCAACAAACTGCTTGTTGTCTTCCTTGTAAATAGTTCTGAAACCAAGCTATTGCTTGGGTACTAAGGCCAAGGTCAGAAAGGGCTTGTGCAAGTTTAAGATGGTTTACCATATCAAAGGCCTTTGATTGGTCCACGAATATGGCATAAGTTAGAGTGTCTGTGTGTTTGTTTTGGTTGATGAGGTTTGTAAAAGAGAGTAGGGTGATGATTGCATTATGAGAAGGCCAAAATCCATGTTAGGTAGGAGAGAGAAGTTAGCCTAGTAATCTCTTATGATTCTATGAATTTTAACATCCTGGGTCCTGTCTGTGAACCAACTGGCTATCTCTTGGTACACTTAACCTCTTGACTTTGTCAATAATGCCTGAATGAGGTATTGTGTCAAATTCCTTGGGCAGATCGTGGTAAGTCATTGTGAACCAGTTTGCCCTCATCCATTGCATTGGAGACCTTCTCAAAGAAGTCCACCAGAATGAGTATACATGATCTGCTCTTGATGAAACCAAATTAGATCTGGTCCAGTGTGTGGAGGTGTCCTGTGTAGTTAGTGATCATTTCCATGGTAATTCTTTTCATGGTTTGTCTTAAATATCAATGGAGAATAAACTAGATAGACAGATTGATTAAGAACAATGAAACATGAAAGGAGTAGATTATATAGATAGAAAGACAGACAGATAGATTATGCATAATGGAAAATGGATTCTAGTTAAACTGCTAACTTACTTTCAGAGTCTTCATATTGTGTGAAGCTTTGAGTTCATATCTCTCAGCTGCGCTGATTTTCAAAGAAGGCCCAGATTTTTGACTCGTATTTTTGGCCTTTTCATCATAAAATTTGCAGCTTTCTAGAAAATCACCGAGGACTGAAATCATTAAATAATGACAAACCTTTGAGTTTCAGACTTCATATCTTTCAGAAGATGCATTTTATTACATATTCATTTATTCTAGCAATTTTCTAAGCTTATAAGAACAATATTTAAAATTTGTCTCTATTTTGGGCCTTTGTCACCCCCATTATTTTATGCTAAGTCCAGATTCCTTGTGCTAAGAGGTTGAAAAATATGTTTGAATAGTTCAGCTATAGCTCTCTAATGGATTTCATGTATCCATGTTGATTTGGGCTAGATTTGATTAATGACTGTAGCACTGAACTGAAAAAAAAAAGCTTTTTATAACCTGTCTTGTACATTGTGTGTAAGGTAGTAAGCTGCAAACAGCATGCATCGTTATCTTCAGGTGTTCGATTCCTAAAGCTTCCTTTTTCATATTTTTGAGGATTGAGCCAGTCATTCAAATGGACCAAAAATTCATTGTCATATTTGAAATACATTTTTGTGGGCATTTCTTATCTAAACAATGAAATATTGCAATAAGCCAAAGTAAAGTCATGGAGTTATTAAAGTAGGATTTCAGAAAAAGGACAGCACTGATTCATTAATTAAAATCTGAACAATTTGAGTTATAAAAGTAAAATATGCAGATGGCAGGGAGCAGAAAACATTCCTGATGGTAGATTCACATTACTATTATTCACCTAGAGAAAAGGGAAGAAAAGGCACCAGTCTGGGAACTTAGGACAGGTTAATGAAGGGGGCGGTTGCACCAGTGGAGACAGAATGGTAGACAAATTTATGAGGGCATAAGGAGTACTGAAACATGATAAAGTAAAAGGCTGAAATGGAATCCAAGTTAAGATACTTTAGCAATAGTTAATACTCTGACAAACATCTTTAATAGGTCTCATAAGAAGAGGACATTACCAGAGAATTGAACCAAAAAGTGATGGTGTCTGTATGAAAAGGTAGAGAAAGTAAATGTACAGAGATATATTACTTGGTGTTGTTCAATTTCAACAATCATGAAAACCATATAGATGGTATGAAAGACATAAGATGGGTTGACAAAAGGTAAAGGTAAAGGAGTTATGAAGGGAAGGTAGAATTTTAAATATTATTAAGTGTCAGATTACGCAAGATAACTGTTTCCCCGTCAACATCTTGATACAATGCAATTCATAGTCATAGCTCCACTGGCACTAGGTTTACGCAGTTTATTTTAGGGGTTGATAGCTCAAAGGAGTCACGATCCACTGCTTCTAAAATATGAGTTTGCAGATGTCATAATCTGTTAATGGGTCTGCTTCAGATTTTAATTAATGAATCAGTGCTGTCCTTTTTCTGAAATCCTACTTTAATAGCTCCATGACTTTACTTTGATTTATTGCAATATTTCATTGTTTAGATAAGAAATGCCCACAGAAATGCATTTCAAATATGACTATGAATCTTTGGTCCATTTGAATGACTGGCTCAATCCTCAAAAATATGAAAAAGGAAGCTTTAGGAATCGAACACCTGAAGATAACGAAGCATGCTGTTTGCAGCTTACTACCTTACACACAATGTACAAGACAGGTTATAAAAAGCATTTTTTTTTCAGTTCAGTGCTACAGTCATTAATCAAATCTAGCCCAAATCAACATGGATCCATAAAATCCATTAGACAGCTATAGCTGAACTATTCAAACATATCTCTCAACCTCTTAGCACAAGAAATCTGGACTTAGCCTAAAATAATGGGGGGACAAAGGCCCAAAAATAGAGACAGAAGCAATATTTTGCAAATGTTCACATGTAGCACTCCCATCACTTGATGAATTGCTCACTACTTTTCAGTTTAATGAGTAATGAGACATACGCTAGAAAAAGCAATTGAAGAGTATACTGAAAACATAAAACCATATGTCTACTCTGCTGCTGGAGCTTCTCTGGCTAGTCAATACTTTAAGCATGTCTTTTTAAATAACATTTCTAATCAGGCCCAGCTGCAGAAATGATGAAAGCTTAATATGAGAAAATTTGCAAATTCTTAAAGAATAGCCATGGAACATTGTTTCCATGAAGGACAAACTGTACTGGTCATTACTCTGAAACAGTAAAAAAAAAAGACTGCTCATCTCAAAGCTCTAGAAAAAAGAAAAGAAAAATAAAACGGTCTGTCATCTCTAATGGCGATTACAGGCAGGAGGAGTGTCATGCAGTATTTATGTCATATGAGGCAATACCACATAATGCTTCACATAGATATGCACCCTAAAGAAACAGCCAATGAACTTATATCGAACACAAGCAACTCTTGAAACTGTGTGAATGTGGTAGAAGTAGTATCATTTAAATTGCACTGACATGTACTCGCAATACGCACACAAAACATTTTTTGTTTTCGTTCTTCTTTTTTCCTTGTCGGCTACTTCACACCTGCTCTCTAACTGAAGGGGATGCAATCAGCACTGCTCTTAATTATAATCAACTGCAAGATTTTTGATTTAAGGGAAAGGACTACACCAGCTTCAAAGTATTGGTAGTTCATAAAATAAGCTTTCACAGATCAAAATTAAAAGACTTAGTCTTCAACAATCTGTAAGTGTGAGTCCAGATTCCAGCTCTTCATTTGAAATGCTTCAAACTGTCATTTTAATCACTTTTGACTGAGTCTTTCTGCCTATCTGTCCTTTCTTCTATTCTTCTGTCATTAAGTCCTTGTTCTGTACTTCTTCATCACTAACTCTACCTACTGCCTAACTTTCTCTGCCTTGTATGGGGATACCATTTGGCCTTTACTCAACCAATTCCCTTACATCATTCTGCTAATGATGTTATAACACTTTTTTCAATTTTAAGGATTTTTACAGTTAAGTATATTTGTTTGAATGCTATACCATTACAGGGTGAAAAGGCCTTGATATACTTCTTCAAAAATTGCCTCATCCTTTTTTTCTATTTGGAGCTATGAGAATTGTGCTAAAAGAATTTTTGTGTACAGCTATTTCCAACTGCTTTTCTCAGACAGCAAGGGCCATTTCATAGATTCATAGATAAGTACTAAGCTAGCTGCCCTTGCGGGCCATTGTAAGCCTAGCCAATTATCCCTTGTGAGACTCAAACCCTGCACCTTGTGTTTGCAAGGCAAACACCTTAACCATTAGGCCACCCTCCGCCATAGACTCCAGCAAGACACTTATTACCACAAATCAACAGTGTTGTTCATATTATGACAGAACAACATTATAATCCGTGCTATCAAGGCATTGTGCTCAAAATGATTTACATCAATCTACTTGTGAAACAAAACATTCTACTTTCTCAGCTCAATGGCTTCTATTCTAATTTTAGAAATCAAGATAATCTTTCATTGCTAAAAAATAGACTAGCTTCCTTCTTCTTCTTCTTCAAGAATTTCATGTATATGATAACATTTTGTTTAGTTAAGAAAAGTTGCACATTGAATCACTGTTTTTTCATGCCTTTGGTAAAACAGAATGGATAATGATCATAACAAATAGTTAGATTCATGTCATCTTGCCAAAGGTAATGTCTGTGAAACCCAAATCTCTGAAACAGTTTTGTTGACATTACCTGCTTCTGCAATTGTAAAGTCTTATCAAATGCCTGGAATCATTGTTTGATAACTCTATGTCTTTCCAGCAATGGAGAGGATATAACTGAAAACATTACTGAATAAAGTCTTAGACTTCCAGCAAGTCCATCTAATCAGAGAACTTAATTTGTTGAACAAAGCCTTCATAGTTTATTGGCCTATCTTGACTTTCAGCAGCTAAAATGTTTCAAAATAATTGGATCAGCCATATGTTACTTAAATGTATGGGATGAAATCTGCAACTTAGTAAATGCTATAAAGCACACATTTTGTAGCTTATAACCTACACAATCCTTCAACTCAATACTCTGTTCTTTGACACTGCAAACTGTGGAGTTTCTCAGCATCATACAATACATCTCACAACTGCTGCAGCCTTATTTAAAATACTGTTTGGAGATTCTCTCCTTACTTTAACAAAATGCATCTTCTTTTTTTGGCCTTTTCCTGGTTAGGGGTCACCACAGCAGATCACCTGTCCACTCATAATTGGCAGTGAAGTTTTACGGTGTCGAGTTGCCAGCCCGGCACCTAACCATCCATGGAAGGCACACACATGCACGCACTCACACATAGGGCCAATTTAGAGTGTCCAATCCATCTGCAGCATGTCTTTGGGATGTGGGAGGAAACCAGAGCACCCTGACGGAACCCATGTGACCACAGGGAGGACATGCAGACTCCGCACAGAAGGCACCCCAGCCGAGAATCAAACTGGAGAACTTCTTGCTGTGAGGTGAAATGCTAACCGCTGCACCACCGTGGCTGCCCACTTTAACAAAATGCTGCAGTTTAAAATTTGCTTTGACCCTCAAACTAATAATTCCTTAAATAAAAGGCTTCATCAAAAATAACCATTTACCAATGCTTAAATATATAAAATCTTGGCTCAAGCAATCATGTTTAACATCTTCCTAAGAAGTACTTCTTGAGAAAGACATGCATCTACAGCATTTCTCCCTGGGCCGCCGCTGAAAATTGGCTTCATTCTAAGTCGGACTTTCCCAGTAAACAAATGTTAAATAAATAAATAAATAAACACAAGTGGTATACAAAATCTCTCTGTTTTGCAATACATTCCATAATAATAGTACCATTCAGTCTTGAAAAAAAAATGGCATTTGATTTAAATTGCAGTGGCATAGTTACCCACTGCGTTATCATTGTTTACAAAATCTAAGACTAAAGAATGGTATTTTCTATAAAATTTTAAAATTACCAGATTGTCTACGCAATGCGTTATTCATATTGTTTTGAACAAAATAAAATAAGGACATTAACAATGTCTTATTCAAACACGTTACACAAAATGCTGATTATAAAACTTTTTGCTCTGTGCAGTGGAACAAGTTTTAACTAATTTAAGATAGTAGACAGTAATGTCCATTTAGAAGTTACAACTGCTAGCAACTCCTGCCAGCAACCAACAAAGCCCCAGTATTTAAATAGCTTATTAATATTAAATTTGATGGGTAGATATAGTGTTAAGGAGAGGAATGAAGAAGGTCAGATGGTAATGCATTTTGCGAAAAGGATGGACAAGACTGGTGAATATGCATTTTAAGAAGAGGGAAGAGCATAGGATAATGTACGAGTGGACAAAGATGCACACAGGTTGATAATATCATATGCAGAAGGGTCAGTCTGAAGGAGATTGGTGACTGCAAAGGGGTGACAGGGAAAAGCGTAGTTAGGCAGCATAGGATGCTGGTCTGTAGGATGATGATGGCAATCAAGAAGAGGAGGAGCGTGAGGGCAGTGCAAAGGATCAAATTGTGGAAGTTGAAAAGGGATGATTGTAAGGTGAAGTTCAGGAAAGTGTTAAGACAGGCACTGAGTGGCAGTGAAGGGTTACCAGATAGCTGTGCAACCACAGCAGAAGTGGTCAGGGAGACAGCTAGAAAAGTGCTTACCTGGTGGTGGAATGAGGAAGTACAGGAGAGAATACAGAAGAAGGGATTGGTGAAGAAGAAGAAATGGGATTGTCAGAGAGGTGAAGAAAGTAGACAGGAGTACAAGGAGATGAGGTGTATGGTGAAGAGAGAAGTAGTGAAGGCTAAGGATAAGGTGCATGGCAGACTGCATGAAAGAGTCGACACTAAGGGAGGTAAAAAGGACCTATACCAATTGGCTAGGTAGAGGGGACAAAGCTGGCAAATATGTGCAGCAGGTTAGGGTGATAAAGGATAAGCAGAGAAATGTACTCACAAGTGAGGAGAGTGTGTTCAGCAGATGGAAAGAGTACTTTAAGGGGCTGATGAATAAAATGTACTCACAAGTGAGGGGAGTGCATTCTGCAGATGGAAAGAGTTCTTTAAGGGGCTGATGAATGAAGAGAATGAGAGAGAAAAAGTTGGATAATGTGGGGAATAGTGAATCAGGAAGTGCAATGGATTAGCAAGGAAGAAGTAAGGACAGCTGTGAATAAGATGATGAACAAGAAGGTTGTTGGTCCAGATGACATACTTGTGGAAGCATGGAGGTGTTTAGGAGAGATGGCAGTGGGGTGTTTAACCAGATTGTTTAACGAAATCTTGGAAAATGAAAGGATGCCTGAGGACTGGAGAAGAAGGGTATTGGTTACGATTTTTAAGAGTAAGGCTGATATGCAGAGCTGTAGTAAATACAGAAGGTTAAAACTGATCAGCCACAGCATGAAGTTATAGGAAAGAGTAGTGGAAGCTAGGTTAAGAAGGGAGGTGATGATTAGTGAACAGCAGTATGGTTTCATGCCAGGGAGGAGCACTACAGATGTGATGCTTACTCTGAGGGTGTTGATGGAGAAGTATAAAGAGTTGCATTATCTTTGTGGACTTTGAGAAAGCATATGACAGGGTGCCTATAGAGGAGTTGTGGCATTGTATGAGGAAGCCATGAGTGGTTTTGAAGTATGTAAATGTGGTACAGGATATGTACAAGGGCAGTGTGACAGTAGTGAGATCTGCAGTAGGAGTGACAAATGCGTTGAAGGTGGAGGTGGGATTACATCAAGGATCAGGTTTGAACCCTTTCTTATTTGCAATAGTGATGGACAGGTTGACAGACGAGATCATACAGGAGTTCCCATGGACTATGATGATTGTGTATGACATTGTGATATGTAGTGAGAGCAGGGAACTGGTTTACAATATGCTCTAGATTGGAAAGGAATGAAGGTCGGCAGGACTTAGACAGAATATATGTGTGTAAATGAGATGGAGGACAGAGGAATGTTGAGGATGCAGGGAGTAGAGATGGTGAAGGTGGATGAGTTTAAATGCTTGGTATCAATAGCTCAGAGTAATGGTGAGTGTGTAAGAGAAGTGAAGAAGAGAATGCAGGCAGGGTGGAGTGGGTGGAGAAGAGTGTCAGGTGCGATTTGTGACAGCTGGGTACCAGTAAGAGTGAAAGGGAAGATGTACAAGAGGGTAGTGAGACCAGCTATGTTATATGGGTTGGAGATGGTGGCAAAAGACAGGAGTCAGAGCTGGAGGTGGCAGAGTTAAAGAAGTTAAGTTTTTCACTGGGTTTGACAAAGATTAACAGGATTAGAAATTAATATATTAGAGGGTCAGCTCAGGTTGGACGATTTAAAGACAAAGCCAGAGAGGCGAGATTGCATTGGTTTTGACATGTGCTGAGGAAGGATGATGGGTATATTGGGAGAAGGATGCTAAGGATGGACCTTGCAGGTAAGAGGAAAAGAGGAGGGCCTAAGATAAAGTTTATGGATGCAGCGAGAGAGGACATGCAAGTGGTTGGTGTGACAGAGCAAGATGCAGAGGACAGAAAGAAATTGAAACAGATGGACCACTGTAGCAACTCCTAATAGGAGCAGCTGAAAGAAAAAAACAGAAGAAGATTAATATTAAATTTCATCTTATTGCAAACTCGGTTAAAAAGATGTGATGACTATCTCATTTTAATAGACTATACATTTACCATTTTTTTCCATTTGACTTTTTAAGCATATCATTTCATAATATCAAATGAACATCATATAATTGTTTTGTTTACTAATTTTTAAGTTTGTCATATTTTTGATCAAACGACCTTGTAACTTATTTATAGAATAGGACTGAGGTATCTTTCAATTCTGATGAAGTTCCATCATTTTAGGAATCTAAACGCTCAGCTACTAGTTATTAATGTATTCATTTTTTTCCATGTTGCGTTTTTTTTTTTTTTTTTTGCATTTAGAGTAGTGTTTTCATATCTGTTTTTTTTTTTTTTTTTAAGTTCCCTGCATGGAAATTCCTGTGTAACTCAAAGGCTAATGGCTCCTTTGAAAATTTTCTTTTAATACTGCATAACACAGCTTCAGACTGTAATGTTATAACAGAGAAATTCTTGGTGTATACAGTAGGAGTCAAGCATTCTCTGTCACAAATGGTTGATATTATTAATACTCATGACAATCTCAGAATTCTTTTTGAGTCAGCCATCTTCTGCTTTAAATCATAGTGTTACTCTTGACAATGTGGAATATGTTGTTCATTTTGCCCCACTGTGGAAAGGAGCAATGGTAGCTTAGCTACTGAAAGATGGCCTAATCCAGTTGAAGATTTGCAGTCTAGACTGAGGGGTCTTTTGTGCAGAAATATGAAAATCAGTAATGCTAAGACTAAGACTCATCAGACTGAATTAATCAACTTGGATAAAGTTATATTAGAACATTTGGTATTTGATGGCACAAAATATTATATTACATCTTAAAAACTTAAAAAGGCAAGCGTGGCATCATAGAAAAAAAGAAAAAAAATCAAAATGGACCATGATGTCTACTCTAATGAAATAGTCAATCAACTCCTTAGTGTGAGAAGAGATCTCCATCAACTCCTTAGTGTGAGAAGAGATCTCCATCAACTCCTTAGTGTGAGAAGAGATTTCCATCAACTCCTTAGTGTGAGAAGAGATCTCCCTGGAGTGAACATGCTACAAATAAATGAAAATAGAGAGAACATTTTCAAGAAATGGAAGAGCCAGCCCCTGCAATTCCAGTGAGGCATTTCAAAAGGATAGTATGGTGTAGAAACAGGAACCAGATAAATGGATTGTACACAAGATGTCAGTATACACCAAACAGGTGATGCTACAATTACAGATGCGTAATATATTTTAAGAGGACAACAGAATTCAAACATTGATTCTAACAACTGAAGAAGAGGAAGGCTAAGAGTAGAGGGGAAGGGACAAGTGAACCCCAATACAATTAAGGGTGCTGATACAGAATATACCCAACACTGTTTTTTCATGTGGACAAATAGAAGTCTCATCTAAGTCAAGTCAAAGTCAAAAGTAAGTTTATTGTCATTTAGATCTACACGAGTGTAGATTAAATGAGATTACATGCAATGAGCTCATCATTGGAAAGACAAAAAAGAAATCACATACATGGAAAGACATAAGGGGGAATCCAATAAAGCCTACATGGATTAATTTTGCATGTAGGCATAGTGGCATGGAGCTTACAGAGAAGTAAGCAGCCATGCAATCCAGTAAATGGAGATGAGGGGCGTGGACGAGTGTGCGAACATGGAAGTGTCCGTGGCATGCATATCACCTCATAACCAGGTGAATTGCACATAAAATGAGGGCGTTGGAATGATCCACCAAGTAGACAGGTAATCCTGCAGACCCTGTGCTGGTAACTGAAGTATACACGGAAAAATTGCTCTTGCAAGAAATGAAAAAAATGAATAGGGGCTGTAAAAGACCAGTTAGAAGGACAGAAATAGCATAACAGACACAGACATGTGCAAAACTATGCCCTGTGTGTCCAAAAAGTAATGGAAAATAATTTAAAATAAAAATATTATGTTTGTGCAGCATGCAGCAGTGTGCAAACATGATGTTAAGCAAAAACAAAATATTTAAAAGTGTAAAAACGAAAAAAAAAAATATGTGACAATAATGCATTACAGGGCCTTGCATGGAATATGAACAATGGTTTATTTCTGTGGTTACTAAGGAGGCAGGGTCTGGAATAATGTAGTGTCCTGGTTGTGTGCACAGATGTGTATGCAAATGAGCTGGTGTTACTGAATAGCAAAAATAGGCATCTGTGCCTACAAATCACATCTGTGTAGCCCTAGAACCATATTGGTGTACACAGAAGAGGTGGCTGACATCAAAAAGGGGTGTGTCTGTATTTCTTTAAGCACATTGGAGGTCAACAGTGCCGGCTTGTATGCTACACCATTGAGCTGAACAAGGGCGGGGTGTCCAGTGCCTGCTAAGCTTTGCTTAACTTCGGGGTGCATGTTTACCAAGTTTGAGCTGTGCTGAGCATGCCCATCTATGAGGGTGTGTCCACTGAGTGCTGAGCATTGTTTATATCTGTGGTGCAGGTTTCCACGCCATGCCACCGTGCTTAGCAGGGAAGGCTGTTTAAAAAAAAAAGAAAAAAAATTGCCTGGGAAAGCCAATCATATATAAATTACCGATGACTCTGTACCACTTAAACTGCACCATTAATTTATTATTTATTTATTTATTTTGCATTTGTTGACCGGGATTGTGCGACTGAGCTGAACAGCCCTTTTTCAGAGGAGGCCCGGGGAAAAAAGCTCCAACATATTATACAATTTTCATTATAAATTAGCATTAAACAGCAAAGTTACAGGATTATTACAAGGCATTAAGTAGCAATACAATGCTATACAATGTCAGTAATCAGCAGTATAGCATAACTATTTAAAGATGTATAAAAAGAAATATGTTATTAAGATGAGTATAGTTTTTGGGGTAAGTGGTTAAAAAAAACAGTTTTATCATGATGTAGTTGCATGAAGGCAAGACAATTACAACAGAATGTTTCTCTGAGGCAATTTGCTTAATAGATTTTAGAAGACAGTAGAAAGAGTAGTCAAGGAAGATTAGAGAGATCTAGTGAGAAGAGTGAGTTAAGGGCAGAAAGTAGATTAAGGTATGAGAAGTAGGGGATGTTAAGGAGGGAGAGTGCAGTGGCAGGACCAGTGACTTTTAAAGTGCTCTTTGATGGCTGTCTTAAATTGTTTAGGATGTGTGAGGATTCTGATTTCTAGTGGGAGCCTATTCCAGGCAATAGTGGGGTGATAGCTGTACATGTTGCATCCAAATTTAGACTTGGGTTTGTAGCTTTGTAGTAGGTCTTGGTTAGAGCTTCGGAGAGGTCTGAAGGGAGAATAATGGGAGATGAGAGAGGATAGTGCTGGGCAGTAGGAAGGCTGGTATAAGATAGAATGGATGATCTGGAGCTGAGAGAGAAGAAGCTGGTGGGGTAATTCAAGCCAGTTCAGGTGTTTTAGAGAGAGACAGTGATGGGATTTGTAGGTTTGTTGGGAGCAAATCTAGCTACCTTGTTGTATGTAGATTTGAGTTTGCTCAGGAGTGCTGAGTTAAGATTTGTGAGAATTTGAGAATTGTACATTAGACTGGGTAGAAGGTAGGTAAGAGAGAGAGTAATCTTGGTTTCAGAGGTAAGGGATTTCTTGTTATGGTAAAGGAGCCCTAGTTTTGAATGAGTCTTTTTGATACAGTTATTAACATGCAAGTCAAATTTAAGGTGATCGTTGATGGTTACGCCTAGGAGCTTAGTATCGGATTCTACCTGAATGGGAGTGTTATTAAGGGACTGTTGGAGAAGGTGGGTTTAATATTTATGAACTTTTTAGGTAGGAAGAGGAACAGCTTTGTTTTTTTAGGGTTAAGGATGAGCTGGTTGTTGGAGAGCCATATTTTAACTAAGTTAAAAGATGCCTGAGTAGCTGAGAAGAGCTTAGAGGGATAGTTGGCTGTGGTGATTACTGTAGAGTCATCTGTGTATTGCACTAAAGATGACTGAGGACAGGAGGTATAGAGCTGATTAGTAAAGATATTAAAAGGTAAAGGCCCTAGGATAGACCCTTGTACAGCCATTTTGACAGGGAAAGGAGGGGAGAGTGCAGAATGCCATCTCACTGATTGAGTTCTATCAGTGAGGTAGCTGGAGAACCATGCAACAGTATCAGAGGAGAAGTTGAGGTTATGCAGTTTGTGCAGCAGAAGTGAGTGTGAGACAGTGTCAAAACCTTTTGAGAGGTCCAAGAATAGGCAAGAAATAAGTTTATGGTTGTCCATGGCTATAGAGACTGTGTTGAGGAAGGATGATAGAGCTGTAGTGGTACTATGTTTGGGTCTGAAGCCATGTTGAGTGGATGTAAGCAGATGTTCCTGTATTAGATACTGCATAACTTGTTATGAATACATTTTTCTAGTACTTTAGAGAGAGGGGAGAGTATAGCGATAGGTCTAAAGTTGGAGATATCAGAGAAGTTACCTTTTTTGTGTATAGGTAGAGTGTAGCATTGTTTCCAGATGGAAGGGACTTTAGATACAGAGATAGAGTGATTAATTGGGATAGATACAGGGAGAGCAAGAGAGTCAGCTGTTAGTAGAAGACAAGTGGAAGGAATATTGTCAGCTGATGCTGAGCATGGTTTTAATTTAGAGAAAAGAGTTTTGATGTAGCTAGTAGGTACAGGTTTGAGGGAGAAGGTATTTGAGGAGATACTATTAGGATTAGTTTCAGAAAAGTTGGAAATGTTAGTAGTAAAGGAGTTTGCATTAGGGTTCAGTAGCTTAGATATTGAGTTGATAAAATAGGTATTGAAGATAGTGGCAGTTTCTTCAGATGTCTTGTCTGAGCATGGATTGGGGGAGCTAAGATTACTGGGATGTAATATTTGGTTAATAGAGTTCCAGACTTTTTTAGGATTAGATTTTAGGACTGTGGGAGGTTTGCTATGGAAGTCATTTTTATCTTTGTTTATGTGTTTTTGTCAGATTTCTGAGTTCTTTATATTTTTGTAAATCTGCAGAGAGCTTAGTTTGTGACCTTTTTTCCATAGTTTGTCTCTAGTTATCATAAGGGTATGAGATATGGTGGACTTAATTTGGACTTTGCGAGGAGGAGCAAGTGAGTCTAAGATGCTAAGGAAGGTGACGATGAAAGCTAGGACTGCTTCATCTAGTGGGAGTTGGGTAAGGAATTTCCAGTTTACTTTAGAGAGGAGGGCATTATAAGTTTCTGGATGGAAGTTAGAGAGTTTATGACAAGTGATACATTTAGGAGGTTTTGAGAAGTGGGGAGTGAACCTAAGCACTTTTATAGGGCAATGATCACTCAGGCTGTTTGGTAGGGTTTCAGGGTTTTGATATTTGGAAGGATTAGATACAAGTACCTAGTCAATAAGAGTACTAGATGTATGAGAGTTGTTTGTATGGGTAGATTGGGAGATTAGCTGTATGAAGCCATATAAATAAATATGAGTATTAGATTTTGGATTACTGAGAGTTAGCCAGTTAATAATGACATCCCCAATAAGGATAGTTTCATTGGGGATGTGTTGAGAAAAATATGAAAGAATATTTTCGAGCAGAGGAATGTTGTCAACTGGAGGAATATAGATAGCTGCTACTGTGATAGTGGTGTGGTTATTTATTTTAAGGTTAGCTGTAAGTAGTTCAGCAGGAGAAATGGATGGGATAGGTTTCATAATACTTGTAATGGTGAGGTGGTTGGAGTAGAGGATGGCAACGCCATCCCCTTTTTTTGTTTTGGTGGTCTATGCGAAGTATATTATAACCAGGGGGGGGGGTGTCTTTATCAGAGGTTTGGGGTTTTAGCCAAGTCTCTGTTAGGGTGATGACATCAGGGATGTGGAAGGCTATCCAGGCATGGTTTCACTAACTTTGTTTAGAATACTACGGGCATTCATAGAGTAAAAGGAAATATGTTTGTTTGGAGAGGATGAGTTTATTAAGTTGGGAGAGGTAGAGTTATGCATGGTGGGGTGATGGATGGGTGCAGGAGATGGATGTATGTCTCCTGATAGAAGCAGGGCTACATGAAGTTGGTAAAGTCTGAAATTAAATGGGTTGTAAATCAAGTAATTAGTCTTGGTTTTAGATGCTAGAAAGTGAGGGGGAGGAAGTTTGATTTTAGGCAGAGGGATGTTCATGGAAAAGATAGAGGAGGAGATTGTAATAGAGTACTGCAGAGATGAGAAGCAGTTAGTATGGGGATTAGTGGGATCTCTATGGACATGTGGTAATGGAGTAGTACAAGATGTAAGAATGGGAAGGAGAAGTAATGCAGGCAAGAGGAAAATGGAGAGGGTTGCAAAAGCTATGGTCTAAGGTGAGGAAGTAGGATTGGGATGGAGTGAGGAGTGGATAAGGGACTAGGAAAAGTAAGTTGTTGGAACTGTTATAGAGTTGAAGTTAAAAATTAAGTGAAACAACCTGTAGGGGGAGTAGGGGATATACAGAAAGAAGCAGAATTTGCAGCAGACTAAACTATGAAGTGATAAATAAAGGAGGGTAAGGTGTTTAGAATGTTATAATAGACATGAAGGGGTGGAGTTATGGGAGGAAGGGATTAGGAGGTTAGGTACAAAGGAAATGATATGGGGGTAGGTGGGAATGGGGGTGGGAGGTGAGCAAAGTGAGCCAAGCGTAGTGAGGGCGAATGGAGTGGGATTGGCCAGGAAGAGTCACCACAAGAAACAATCAGCAGGACAGCAGGGAAAGAGTAAGGAGCACACAGTGAGAGTCAGCAGGCAGGTAGAAGAGGTAAAACACTGATAATGATGTACTTGGCAGGTGGAATGCATCATAGGTAGTCAATCACATAGGCTGTACCTACAGCAGAGCACTAGAAAAGTTGCACAAACCCTACAATCTGATTTCACCCCCATACTCTGCACCAGTGGATTACAAATGTGGGATTTTTAAGTAAAGCAATGCTAGGGGCTGCTGCAGCTCTGCTACATCTGTATGCGCTAGATGCTGAGGTCAGTGCTGCTGCTGCTGCTAACAATAGGCCTAGACTGAGAACAGGAAGAGTGTTCAGGCCCACGGTAACCTTCCAGGAGCTACATGAGCCGGAGATTGTAGAGTGCTACAGGGTGGACAGGGACATACTACACAAACTCACCAAGCTCTGCCGCCTCAACTCAGACCCAGAGCCAACAGAGGGGAACCCATCCCAGTGGAAACAAACATATGTTTAGCTCTTAGGGTACTAGCTACAGGTACTTTTCAAAGACCAGCTGGGGACATGATGGGGGTCTCACAGGCATCAGCATCCAGGGTACTCCACCAATTCCTGGATGCTATGCTACCACATGCCAGTGATCACATTTATTTACCCCACACCCCTGAGGAGATGGGTAGCAGTATGTGATTCTCCTACCCTGTGGCACACTACCCTGAGGTAATGGGTGCCATAGACTGCACTCATGTACACATCAAAGAACTACCCAGTGAGGAGGGTAGAGTCTACACCAACCACAAGGGTTATCACTCCATCAACTGCCAGGTCATGTGCAATGCCCAGGGCATTATCATGAATGTGTGTCCTGGCAGCCCTGGCATTTATCACAACTCCCATATCTGGCACACATCACAGCTGTACCAGATGTTTGCCAGGGGGGGACATCCCATACCACCATCTACTGGGGGATGCTGGCTATACACTGGAACTGAGGATGATGACACCCATCAGAAATGCATGCACACCCACCAAAGAATTCCATAAGGAGGCACAGCCACAAACTAGAAATATCATACAGCATGTGTTTGGGCTGCTTAAGGCATGGTTCTGATGCCTAGATATATCTGGTGGAGCCCTGCAGTACTGTCCAACCACCTGTGCACAGATGTTCACAGTATGGGCCATGCTACACAATATGATCCTGTGGAAACAGCTGCAGCAAGATCATTAGAAGGACGGGATACACAGCCCCCCCCACCAGTGCCTAGGTCCCCACAACCACACCCACAAGGGGAATCAGAGGATGAACCCCTTGAGGCTGTCCCTGTAGGCAGACATGGCCATGCCCAGTATGACCTGGCACTGGCCAAGAGACAATGCATAGCACATGCACTGACAACCTAGGGTCCTAGGGACTGACATCTTACTCTGACTCACATGCATGGTAAAAAGGATGCCAGCCAGACCACACAACCCGTACCTAACCATGTATTGTCTGTGTACTGCATGCATCAGACAGAGTCAGCCCTGAAACAAAGATCTTTCAACTGCTGCATTCACAAGGTAATTCACTATCATATACAATAAATGTACAGGGTACTAAACTATGGTAGCATATGTATGGGCCTACTGCATGTATGCAAGAGAAAAGAGTGGGCTGCCGGGCTATTTGCAGAGAACTAACAGCTACTTGGGACAACAGGCACTCTGTCCAATACTTGGAGCCCCATAATATGCATTAGGTCATATGGCTGTAAACACCACTGCATTATGCAAGGGAAATGCCAAACAGAGGGGTCATAGGACAGATGCGCAACTGTCAATGCCAGAGTCCCCTACCCCAACACATCAGTGTTCCCATACAACTGCAGTAACAGTATGTTTGCAAGGATATATCAGTAGACCACACAATTCCAGGGCTGTCACAAATAGCCTGGCCACATGTCATATTTTCCACAAAATGCAGGGATCATAGCAGGGGGTCACAGTGTATGTCTGTATACTGTTGATAGTGTGAGGAATTAAACCTCACTTTCTGGTGGCTGGTGTGCCTCAATGGGCTAAGGATATTAGTATGGCTGATGGTGTTGATGGTTTGAAGCTGGCCACACCTACAGCTTTTTCATGTGAGTTACTCATATGGTAGGAGTCCCACAGACTGTCATAACACTGTAATCTGTTACTGCAAGGAAGCTGGACAAAGCCAGAGAAAATGTGGGGATGGAGGTCCAAACTACCAGACATTGCACATGCTCTGAATAACCTAGAAGGTGGTTAGTATAACAGCAGGTTACAACAGATCAGATTAGCTGCAGTATGTAAAGGTCATCACTTAACTGTGTCAGTACTTACAACAATTCAGTGGACTGCATTTTATAGCATATTACCTGAAAAACACAACTGTATGAGGAGCAGAAAAGACATATGGGGCAGAATGCTGGGCATTCTGCCAAATCATGTACAGTGAGAGGTATGAAGACTGTCACCCTGTGTGTGGTGTTACATCATGTACCCCATTCACATCATACATCTCAACCTCTTAGAGAGCAGGGAATCTGGACAAAGCCATGAAAAATAGTGGGACAAAGGCCCAAATATAAGGAGAAGGATTGACTACCAGCCAGACAAATGTGGAAAGTTGATAGAATAACAGGTCTTGCATTAGCATGAATCTCCTGATGTGTATGGAGTCAGTAACTCAAATGTCTCTCATCATTCCCTAATGTCAGTCTATAATGTTCTGCCCCTAATGTGCCAGAAAATTACAATGCTATGTGAAATGTACCAAAAATATGACGTAAAACTCTAGACATTCTATTACAATCTGTACAGTTGACAGGTATCGGTCACATATTACGTTAAGCAAACAGACGGGGAATGCCGTGGACAAAATATCAGGAGGGGCTGAACTGTAGAAACAGGTCCAGCAGCCAATTGGCTGCAGCACACAAAATCCCAGACTGGAGTACAGGTAGTTCTGGTCTGGAGTCACCTTGTAAGAACAGACAGTCACACTGGGCATTCTCCTACACTTGAGCCCAAGTCTGTTGCCTCATCTGCTCAAAGAACTGCTATGTGGAAATATGTCTGTGTATACAATCAGCTGTGTACACGTATCTGTCTCTTTCTAGCTCCCTCACACATGATTACCTTAACTATTAGTATGTGGCACATATATATCTGATAAGATATAGATTATATCTATGTGTGTGTGCATATATATATATATATATATATATATATATATATATATATATATATATATATATATAAATATATATATATATTATACATATATATATATATATATATATATATATATATATTTATATATATATATATATATATATATATATATATATATATATTTATATATATATATATATATATATAAATGTAAAATAAAAACAAGCCATGTAAAAGGATAAAACCAGCTACCTGTAAATAAATCGTAAATAAAAGCAAAACCAAGGAGACGGTAAACACAGCAGGATAAAAGCAAACGGTTTAATAGAGTACGAGCACTTTTGCGTTGCTTCCACGCTTGTTCAGATACAAATCAATTAAAACAATCCTTCTACATCATTTTTAATAGACATTGAGCCACTTCCACGCTTGTTCAGATACAAATCAATTAAAACAATCCTTCTACATCATTTTTAATAGACATTGAGCCAATCAACTACGTAAAACCAGTCACTTGATATCATTTTGTTACATGACTTAGCAACTCAAGTGCTTACATACTGAACTTATGTATTTCAAAAGTTTATCTAAGCATAAACTTAAATACTTGCTGTAAGTCAGCAAAAACACAAACAAATACCACTACAATAATAATAGAATAGCTCATTTTTCCTGTTAAAATTACTCAAATTATGTTCAAACAAACAAATGTTTACAAGCACACCATTAGATGACAGTGTAAAACTTATAACTGTCTTCACAAAGCACTAAAATGCATGACAAAAAAAGCGCAAGAACAAGTTATCAGATTTACCATCTGATATCATCCTGGGAAAGGTAAAGAAGAAACAACATCTTAAGGAATTATAACGCATAATAAATCTTAAAACAAATTAGTTGCTCAAAATGTAATGAGCCTTGAAGTTACACCTTAATGGTTATGCAAGGTCGAACCACTGATATTTTAAAAATCAAGTGTCCTCTAGTGATAGTAAACATATAACACATCTTTCAGAAAACATGGTAAATGTGTAATGATGTTTATAAAAACATAAGAATACTTTTGAACTCACCATCTGATAACAACTTAAGGCAAATGGCATCCATATCAAAGTACTCTGACTCATGGTCAGTTTCAAAACAAATGAATAGCTATTACCTGTGCGACTGTCCGTTCTCACTGAAAAGCAAGAATATCTGCTCTTTTGCCTGTTTAAAGCTGTTTTACAGTTATCTTTTACCTGCGCTTTAAAAGTTTGTCCTGTTTGTTGAATTTACCTGTTGAGGCTACACACTCAAGTGTGCTAGCCTGTGTTATATATTTACTGCATTTTCTGCTGTTTGTGTACTAAAAAGCAAAAAAAACAAAAAAATTATCCTTGTTTCCCGCCTTTCCTGACCTAGAATAGTCCCTAATACAGGCTTTGCTGTATTCTGGACTTTTGGATAGTTCCTGTGTTGCCCATTTCCTTTCTTGGATAAAGGGAGGCTTCTTTGTTCAACAGTGGGAGTGGGGAGCTTAGAGCAGCCTATCTGTCCCTGGAGGAGTGAACCCAGCACAAGAATCTTGTAGTCTATTGGCTGTTTTGGGCCAATTTCTAGCTCTTTCAAGTCCCCCTGTATAAAACCCGCTTTGGCACGTTTTTTTTCACTTGTTCCTACTCAGCAAAGCTCCTCGTGGTCCTGCAGAGTGGTGCTAGCAGCAGAGTGACAAAAAGAGCAACTGCTTACCTGATTAGGTATATTTCTTCCTGCTATTACCTGTGCGACTATCCGTTCTCGCTGAAAAGCAAGAATATCTGCTCTTTTGCCTGTTTAAAGCTGTTTTACAGTTATTTTTTACCTGCAATTTAAAAGTTTGTCCTGTTTGTTGAATTTACCTGTTGAGGCTACACACTCAAGTGTGCTAGCCTGTGTTATATATTCACTGCATTTTCTGCTGTTTGTGTACTAAAAAGCAAAAAAAAAAAAACAAAAAAATGATCCTTGTTTCCCACCTTTCCTGACTTAGAATAGTCCCTAATACAGGCTTAGCTGTATTCTGGACTTTTGGATAGTTCCTGTGTTGCCCATTTTCTTTCTTGGACAAAGGGAGACTTCTTTGTTCACCAGTGGGAGTGGGGAGTTTAGAGCAGCCTATCTGTCCCTGGAGGAGTGAACCCAGCGCAAGAATCTTGTAGTCTATTCGCCGTTTTGGGCCAATTTCTAGCTCTTTCAAGTCCCCCTGTATAAAACCCGCTTTGGCGTGGTTTTTGCGCTTGTTCCTACTCAGCAAAGCTCCTCGTGGTCCTGCAGAGTGGTGTTAGCAGCAGAGAGACAAAAATAGCAACTGCTTACCTGATTAAGTATATTTTTTTCTGCTATTACCTGTGCGACTGTCCGTTCTTGCTGAAAAGCGAGAATATCTGCTCTTTTGCCTGTTTAAAGCTGTTTTACAGTTATTTTTTGCCTGCACTTTAAAAGATTGTCCTGTTTGTTGAATTTACCTGTTGAGGCTACACACTCAAGTGTGCTAGCCTGTGTTATATATTTACTGCATTTTCTGCTGTTTGTGTACTAAAAAGCAAAAAAAAAACAAAACAATTATCCTTGTTTCCCACCTTTCCTGACCTAGAATAGTCCCTAATACAGGCTTTGCTGTATTCTGGACTTTTGGATAGTTCCTGTGTTGCTCATTTCCTTCCTTTCTTGGATAAAAGGAGGCTTCTTTGTTCACCAGTGGGAGTGGGGAGCTTAGAGCAGCCTATCTGTCCCTGGAGGAGTGAACCCAGCACAAGAATCTTGTTGTCTATTGGCCATTTTGGGCCACTTTCTAGCTCTTTCAAGTCCCCCTGTAGAAAACCCGCTTTGTCGTGGTTTTTGCGCTTGTTCCTACTCAGCAAAGCTCCTTGTGGTCCTGCAGAGTGGTGCTAGCAGCAGAGAGACAAAAAGAGCAACTGCTTACCTGATTAAGTATATATTTTTTTGCTATTACCTGTGTGACTCTCCGTTCTCACTGAAAAGCGAGAATATCTGCTCTTTTGCCTGTTTACAGCTGTTTTACAGTTACTTTTTACCTGCACTTTAAAAGTTTGTCCTGTTTGTTGAATTTACCTGTTGAGGCTACACACTCAAGTGCGCTAGCCTATGTTATATATTTACTGCATTTTCTGCTGTTTGTGTACTAAAAAGCAAAAAAAAAAAACAAAAAAATTATCCTTGTTTCCCACCTTTCCTGACCTAGAATATTCCCTAATACAGGCTTTGCTGTATTCTGGACTTTTGGATAGTTCCTGTGTTGCCCATTTCCTTTCTTGGATAAAAAGAGGCTTTTTTGTTCTCCAGTGGGAGTGGGGAGCTTAGAGCAGCCTATCTGTCCCTGGAGGAGTGAACCCAGCACAAGAATCTTGTAGTCTATTGGCCGTTTTGGGCCAATTTCTAGCTCTTTCAAGTCCCCCTGTATAGAACCCGCCTTAGCGCGGCTTTGCACGATTTTGCACATAGCGCAGAGCTGCTTAATCGGGTTGAAACCATTCTCAGCTCCACAAAGTCTACTCTTCACCTTTTCCCTTAAAACTGCTCTAGCTCTCAAAATAAACACCCTATTCTTAATCTAAAGCCTGGCACTTGCTCATACAAGCAATTCTATAAGTTAGCACTAAAAAATTAAAAGCACTACATCCTCACATACTCCCTTTGAGTACTCTGTTCCCCATTGGCCCTATTGATTCAATTATAAAGGAGTTCCCTGTACTATTCTAGCATGTCCAAAGGTCATTTGTCGGTTTCCTCTCCAGTCCAGCTGGTGAATCTGGGAATCTTGAGGCAATGTTACAACTGTCTCATGTACACAGACAACCCTCTCCTCCTCTTAACAAGTTCTAACATATGTGAGAGATGCAACCATATAGCCAAACTGGAGGCTGAGCTCTCTCAACTCAGTACTGGCGTAACCAGTCAGGAGGAGAAGGTAACCACACACACCACAATTCCAGTCCCACATAGACCTACCACAACAGCAAACCAAACACATAAACACACAAAAACATACTCGGAGGCTCTAAATAAAAATCTGCCTAAGCAGCAGAGACCTCCAAAGCAGACATCCACGCAACCACTAACCCAAAACAGGACACGTGCATCACATAGTTCACAAAGCCAGTGTGCCAAACAGTCACAGACCTTAAGGCTAAACAACACACCTGATACACTTGTAATAGGTGATTCTATTGTCAAACACACTGACGTCCCACTCACCAGGCTGAACAAGGAGAAGGTCACGGTGAGCTGCCTGTCGGGCGCTAGGATTCGCCACATAACACAAGTACTCAGGTCACTCCAAGGCAAGTAAAAATATGACTCAGTCATTGTCCATGCTGGTGTGAATGACCTGAGATGTACCTTCCTGGACTACATGAAAAGAGACATAGAGGAGCTCTCTGAGCATGTAGCCCAGGCCGGTATGACCCTGACCTTGAGTAGCATCTTACCCTCACCAAGAATGATGCCACAATATAAAGATAAGATGATCAATTTCAACAACTGGCTAAAGTTTTGGTGTCATTCAAAGGGGATCCAGTGCCTGTCAGCCTGAGATGACATGCTCGACAAGCCACGTTGCATCGCTAGGGACGGCTTGCACCTGTCACCCCTGGGCTTTCGGATATTGGCAAAGGCTCTTGCCACACCCATAGTGCCTTTTTTAGGCAAGGCTCAAAAGACAAACCCACCTCCATAGATAACACAAGGAAAAAGAAACTAAGGGTAATGCTACTCAACGCCAGAAGTCTAAACCTCAAGATGCATGCACTCAAAGCTCTCCTCAGCATGGAAAGCATCGATGTCTGTGCAGTGACAGAAACCTGGTTCAAGGCTCCTGAGAGCACCCCAGCACTACCAGGTTATACCTCATACCATGCTTTTTGGCCCCAAAACTTGGACCGAACCACAAAAGGAGGGGGGAGTATCCATATTCATCAAAGATACCCACACCTCCAGGTTGATGGCACTGCACGAAGCATCGAAGACCATCCATGTGCAACTAACAGTGGGTAAAACTGCCTTTCAGTTTATAGCCTGCTACAGACCACCCTCACAAACTCAGGAACCCCACTCGGCTTTCCTGAGAACAATGGAAAATATGAAGGTCTCTCCAAACACCATTATATTGGGAGACTTCAACTACCCAAACATAGACTGGGAGCATTACTCAAGCCCCAATACCCTAGCCCAAAGGTTCCTAGAATTTATAAACTCAAATGCTATGGAACAACTAGTCACCACTCCCACAAGAGGGGAAAACATACTGGACCTGATCATCACCAACATGGGGACTCTATGCTCCATACCAGAGGTATACCCCTCACTGGTAAGATCGGACCATAAATTAATCTCACTGGATGTCCACATCCCGACCCCACCCCCAGCCCAGAAAACCACAGTGAAAAACTTCTCTAAAGCAAACTTCTCAGTCCTCAAAACCGAGGTGGAATCCATCAAACCCTCAGGGCCAGTGGAAACTATGGTCCAAACTGCAGAATCCTTTATAACAGCATCCTATGGACACTTCCAGGAATGCATGGATCATGCAATCCCAGATAAAACCAAGACCCAATCCCCCAAAGGCAGGCATCCTGTCTGGTGGACCCCAGCCATAAATAAACTATACAATAGAAGGAGGAAGCTACTACATGATAGAGCAAAATCCCTAAAAGGGAAGGCATCTCTGATCAGTATTAGCAAAAAACTACGGTCCCTCATAAAATTATCTAAGGCCAGCTTCAAGAGAAAAATTGCACAGGACACTAAAGATAATCACAAGGCTTTCTTTAGTTATGCTAGGAACCTGGGTGGTAACTCCCAGGTATGCTCAGTTAGTCCAAAATGACAAAAAATACACTGAACCCACAGACATTGCTAACATCCTGGCTGACAGGTTCAGTGCAAACTCCCCCCTCCCCCCCAAAAGGGCAAATATCTATCCCAGCTGAGTGCTGCCCCCCTGACATCTCAGATGCTCAGGTAAGAGGCGCCCTCTCCAAAGCAAAAAACACAATATCAATGGTACCAGACGGTGTCCCGGGCTGCGTCCTACATGAACTCCAAGAAGAGCTGAACCCCAACATAAAGCTACTGTTCAATCTCAGCCTTACTACAGGATATGTACCCAAAGAATGGCGTACAGCAACTGTGGTCCTTTTCCACAAAGGTGGTGCCTCAACGGACCCTGGAAACTACTGCCCCATAAGCCTGACTAGCCTGGTCTGCAAAGCTATGGAGAGGATCATCATGGAACTCATAAATAAAGATATTGGGGACCTACAGACACTGGATCCTACCCAATTCAGCTTTGTTAAGGGCAGATCCTGCCTTTTGAACCTGGTCGATTTCTTTGAAACAGTCACCAAGGCCATTGATGAGGGGAAGGTGGTCCACACAGCCTACCTGGACCTCGCAAAAGCCTTCGATGCAATACCCCACTCGGGCATCATAGATAAGCTCTCCAGCTTAAATATAAACCCTTATGTCATAAGATGAGTTGCAAACTGGCTCAAGGACAGAACCCACATGGTCAGAATTGCTGGAGCCGTGTCAGACTCCAAACCAGTTACAAGCGGCGTCCCACAAGGCTCAGTCCTGGGACCTCTCTTGTTCAGTATATATTTTTCGGAGGTACAGGCCAACACGGGAGGACTATGGCTGACCAAGTTCGCAGATGACTGCAAACTGGGCACCATAATCGATTCTCCAGCTGACACAAGCATCCTCCAAAAGGGTCTCATTGAGACAGATAACTGGTGCCAAAGCCATGGTCTCAAGCTAAACGCCAAAAAGTGTATAGTCATCCTCTTTGGCAAAAACAAAGTGCCCACAAATTACCACATAGGTGGAAATCCATTAAGTACGGAAGAAGTAATTAGGGACCTGGGGACCCAAGTTGATAGCAATCTCTCCTTTGTCATCCACGTGGCCAAAGTGGTTAGAAAAACCTTCTGTATAGCCCACCTTATCATGAAGGGATTCACATCTAGATCAAGGGAGGTCACTGTGCCCCTTTACTCATCCCTCATCAGGCCCATAATTGAATACAATGCCCCATTCAGGATGTACCTTACCCAACACCTGCAGCAACTAGAAAGACCCCAACAGCACCTCACCAAGAGGATCAAGGGGCTCAAACAGATGCCATATGCTGCTCGGTTAAATAACCTCCAGCTCTACTCAGTGGCATACCACCTACTTAGAGGCGATCTATGCCTGACATATAAAGCCATGTCCAACCCGGAATTAATGGACATGCTTCGCCTCAGAAAATCCAAATCCCTTCAAGCTATGCGCTCGAGGGACTTGAACCTCAGCACAGAAATAAATAGGACATGCTGGAGGGACAGATTCATAACCCAGAGGCTCCCTTCACTCTGGAATAGAATCCCAGTCCACGTTAGGCAGAGTCCCTCACTGACTCTCTTCAAGAGGAATCTTGACGAGTGGATGGGAGATCGTAGGTTTACCCCGGGGATCACTTTTGTGTCCCTGCTAGACAGAGGCACAGTAAACTAACCTTGAAAAAGGGCATAGCAAAATTAATTTAAATTGGGTGGTGAAAGCCAAACACACTCTGGCTAGGCTTATAAATGCCCTAGGGCAGATAGCCTAGTATGAACTTATGAACCTATGAATGTAGGTATAAGGGTTTTATGAATGATACAAAATTCAAAAGTGCTGGTGTTATATTTTTTAATAGTGCCATCTGGTGGTGAAACACTAAAATTGCTAAGCTAAACAAACACAAGTGTATCTAAAATCCATTCAAAGCCTATCGCAGAAATAATTAAGAACTCCTCATTTTTCTAAGTGGAGTTTTCAAATGTGACTCGTGTAAACATAAGAAATGTATGTAAACCATCCTAACTATGGCTTAAAGCATATAACAAATCTTGCTTGATGCTACAAAAACATATCAAGTAAAAAGAATGAGGCTCATGAAACACCCACAAAGAAGTTTTTCTGACTCACCATCTAATAGCATCCTAGGACAGATAACAGTCCATTGCTAAGTGCTTCTGAGCATAGTGCGTTCCAAAATAGTTCATTACTCTATGTGTTCAAAGCCATAAAATTGCACCCTAGTGGTTATGCTGAAGCAATGCTATGGTTTTATGAGATCACTAGTGCCCTCTGGTGGTAAAGCATGAAATAGGTTCATAGGCAAGTACTAGGCTATTGTCCCTAGCGCCTATACAAGCCTAGCCAAATGAGTTCCCTGGCTTTTGCCACCCAAGAAAATTATTTTTCTGTGCACCTGTCGAGCAGAGCCACAGCAGTGATTCCCAGGGAGAATTTCCTATTACCCATCCAAATGTCAAGATTTCTCTTAAAGAGGGCTAATGAGGAACTTTGCTTGACATGAATGGGCAGCCTATTCCAGAGCAGAGGAAGTCTCTAGGACAGGAATCTATCTCTCCAGCATGTTCTGTTTATTGTGATGACAAGGTTTAAGTCCCTGGAGCATGTAGCTTGGAGAGGTTGGGATTTCTTTAAGTGTAGCATGTCCGTCAGGTCTGGGTTAGACATGGCTTTGTACGTTAGGCAGAGGCCGCCTCAGAGTAGGCGATACGGGATGGAGTACAGCTGGAGTTTTCTGAGACATTGGCATATGGCATCTGTTTGAGGCCGGTAATCTTCTTAGTGAGGTATTTCTGTGGCCTTTCCAGCTGTTGCAGATATCTTGTGAGGTACATGCCAAATGGGGCATTGTACTCTATGATGGGTCGAATAAGGGATGAGTAGAGAGGAACGGTGATGTCTCTTTTTCTGGAGGAGAACCCCTTTGTGATGAGGTGTACCACATAGAAGGATTTCCTGACCACTGTGGCGACATGATTATCAAAGGAGAGACTACTATCCGCCTGTGTCCCAAGGTCTCTTATCACACTGTCTGTGTTTAGTAGACTACCGCCTATGTGGTAGTTCATGGGTACGGTATTTTTCCCGAAGGGGATGACAATACACTTCTTGGCATTGAGCTTTAGGCTTTGACTTTGACACCAAGCATCAGTCTCAATGAGGCTTCTTTGTAGAATGTCCACATCCTTAGCTGAATCGATTATGGCTCCTAGTTTGCAGTCATCTGTAAATTTCATTAGCCAGAGACCAGCTGTATTTGTCTGGACTTCAGAGAAATAGATACTGAACAGGAGAAGACCCTGGATGAACCCTGTGGTACTCCACTTGTCACCGGTCTGAAGTCGGGTTTGGAGTCAGCTACTTTCACTGTGTGGGTTCTGTCAGTGAGCCAGTTGGCCATCCATCATGTGACATTGGGATTTATGCCTAGTCCAGTGAGTTTATCTATAATACCGGAGTGGGGGATGATGTCAAAAGCCTTCGCGAGGTCAAGATAGGCAGTGTGCACTACCTTACCCTCATCTACGGCTCTAGTTACTGCTTCACAGAAGTCAATCAGGTTTAGGAGGCATGATCTACCCATTACAAACCCAAACTGAGTAGGGTCCAGAGTTTGGAGGTTACCTATGTCTTTGTTTATAAGCTCTAGGATGATGCATTCCATGGCCTTGCAGACCACAACCATCAGGCTAATGGGGCGGTAGTTACCAGGGTCTGTGGTGGCATCCTCTTTGTGGAGTGGGATAACTGTCACTGTGTGCTACTCCTTAGGCACAAAACCTGAAGTGAGGCTATGGCTGAACATGGTACTTAGGTGGGGTGCCAGTTCATTCTGTAGTTAATGCAGAATGCAGCCTGGGATGTTGTCCAGTCCCAGAGATGTTGTGTTCTTGGCTTTGGAGAGTGCAGTCTTCACCTGTGCGGCTGTTGTAGAGCTAATTTATGGCAAGGGACCACCAGACTAGCTTCCTTTTTCTGGAGGATAGCATCTTGGATGGGTCTATATTAGATGAATGAAAGTTTATCTTAGCGAACGCTCACATGAGCGAAAATCCAGGAACTCGAAACTGCAATTGGGGGGGGGGGGCTGCACTCCCCCCACCCCCGCTAAATATATATTCCAATTCCGAGATCACACTACAGTGAGGAAAGGCCAAATATTCTTTTCTTCACTGTACTGCAATTTCACAATTGCGGTTTCGAGTTCTGCAATTTTCGCTCATGTGAGTGTTCACTAAGATGAACTTTCGTTCATCTAATATAGACCCTCTTAGATCTACTGGGGATAGCACAGTCTATGCACTCATGTATGTGCTTATGCAGTGCATTTGTATATGATTCGGCAGTCATGCCACTATTTTCTATCTGTGTGGGTGTAATGAACTTTGCCACTTCTGACTTAAGAAGCATGATGTTGGCTTTGGAGAAGTGTTTTATGGTGGTTTCCTTAATGAGGATGGGAGATGGGGTATGGATGTCTAGGGTGATTAGCTTGTTGTCGGACCTGACCAGTGAGGATTTGACCTCTGGTGTGGAGCATCTATTACCCATATTGGTAATGACCAGGTCCCGGATGTTGCTACCCCTGGTAGGGGTATGGACACGCTGGTACAGGTCATTGGAATTGAAGAATTCCAGAACATGTTAGGAAAATTAGTTAGTACATGAGTAGTTTTCCCAGCTAATGGAGGGGTAGTTGAAACCTCCCAAAATTAAGGTTTTGGGCTGTATCTTAATATTATCAAGTATATCGAGAAGCATGGAGTGGGCGTCCTGGGGCATGGCTGGGGATCTGTAACATGCTACAACCTGAATTGCAGTCTTGCTCAGTGTTAATTGTACTTGGATAATTTCTGAGGCATTATGTTGAGCAACTAGCCTGGAGGTGTGGATATCTTTTATGAATATGGACACGATCATTCATGTCATCCCAGGCAGACAGATACTGGATCTCCTTGGAATGACACCAGAATCTTAGCCAATTGTTGAAGTCAATCATTTTGTCCTTGTACTTTGACATCATTCTGGGTGATGGCAGGATGCTACTCAGGGCTAGTGTCATACCTGTCTGGGCCACATGGTCAGAGAGCTCCTCCGTGTTTCTTTTCATGTAGTCCAGGGAGGTACATCTCAGGTCATTCACTCCAACATGGACAATGACGAAGTCATACTTGTACTTGTTGTGGAGTGACCTGAGTGCGTGCATTATATGGTGGATCCTGGCACCAAGCAGGCAGCCGACAGTGACTTTCTCCTTGTTCATCCTGGTGAAGTGACATCAGTGTGTTTGACTATAGAGTCACCAATGACTAGTATGCTAGGTATGTTGTTTTGCCTTATGGGCTGAGGTCAAGTGGCACACTGATTTGGTGTCATTCGGGTAGTGTTGAGGAGTGTTGGTTGCTTGCGTTTCAGCTTTAGAGGTCTTTGTTGTTTAGGCAGATTTTTATTGAGAACCTCCATGAATGTAGGTGTGTGTTTTCTATTACTATGTGTGGGTTTGGGAGGTGCAGGTTTTGATTGACTATGTGTTGAGTCCAGTTTGGTGTTAACCCTCTCCTCTTAACTGTCTAGTCCAGTCTTGGATTGAGAGAGCTTGGCTTCCCGTTTGGTTATATAAATGCATCTCTCACTCACATGTTGTACTGTTGGATGGGAGGAGGAGAGGGTTGTCAGTGTACATGAAGCAATTGCTACATTGCCCCAAGATGCCCAGATTCATCAGGTGGACAGGAGGAAACACCAGGAGCTGACCCTTGGACATGCCTGGTTAGTTCTTATTAATTTAACTACAGGGAGCTGATTTCCTCTTGATTAGTGAGGAAAGTTGAGTGCTGCAGTAATTTGTAGATGATTTAGTGCTTGCAGGGAGAGTTGGACAAGTGTGAAGCACCAGAAACAGTTATGTGTGCTAAAACTAGAAGACTGGCTAGTTTAAGGGTACAGAAACAGTTTTGAGTGCTAAAACTAGAAGACTGGCTAGTTCAAGAGCACAGAAACAGTTTTGAGCACTAACATTAGAAGACTGGCTAGTTCTAAGGAAAAATCTGAAGAGCAGACTTTCTGACACCGGTAATAGTTTAACCACAGTTAAATGCCGCTGCATGATGAGCAAAACCATGCAAACATGAGCTTTAAAACAGAAACATGAAAGGAATAGAAATAGCCCAAAACTGCCAATAAAACTCTAGATTCTGGGATGAAACCTATGAAAAATACTTCAAGACATAATGAATGAAAATGAGGAAAGCTCATGAAAACACATAAAAATAATTTAAAAATAGCCATCTAATGACAACATAGAACAAATGGCAATGCATTTTAAATTGCTACAAAACAATTTGGATTCCATATACAAACAGATCATCTAGCTAATGGTCTGTCTGCTAACAATGGTTTAAGGCAGACACTTTCATTTAGACCATGTTTCCTATCAGCTTGAAGTCTTATTATCCACTTCTGCTCCTCTTGTTCTGTTTTGTTATTCATATTGCCTGATCTAGCACTTATATTCAAACGTTGTAATACAAGGAATCTAAAACTATGTGCAGGGTTGGTTTCGTGTACCTGCTTAGTCGTGGCTACTGATAGATCTTGCTTCTTGATCTTGTATACATGTTCACGTAACTCCCTCAGCGATCTATTGTTTTTTTTTTTATAAGTAAATGTTTAGTCTGATATAGACTTTCCACATATATCTACATAACACAGTTACATAAAATACACACACACAGTGAAAGTTAAGATTACATCCCTGTTTTTTATATATACATATATATATATATATATATATTATATATATATATATATATATATATATATATATATATATATATATATAATATATATATATATATATATATATGTATGGGTTAATATCTAATGGCCGAATTAACATTACAACGAATTACACATTACCGAGACCACATTACCGAATGTACACATTGCTGAAAACTGAGACGACCGAACTACACTATGCCAAACCACATATTGCCGAATACAAACAAAGCAGACTTGACCAGCACATCAACAGCCCATTAGTGCACACCTTCCAAAGTAACATCTTTTCAATGTGCAAATAACACTAACCCATTCTCATCAGCAATCCAAATACATGAAGAAGTAGTGCTGAAAAACACAACACAACTGCATACCACAAAAGTCCAATCACAAGAAACATCATCCTACATTTTCAATAGTAAAGAAATAGCCGTGATAAACTCCATACTAGTATACTCCTTGTGACTTTGAAAGATATGCTGGAACTGTTCTTGTCATCAAATCAGCTTTCGCCATTTAGGAGAGGGTGGACAGCCTACACTCATTCTAGCCATACCTCTCAACCTGGAAACATCAAAAATCTGGACAAGGCCAAGAAAAATAGGTACAAATCTGTGCACTGATTAACATCTCATTTGCATACACAATTACATAACTCCGCCCACTCAAATGGCGTTGTGGGATACCAACTTTCAAAAGCAAACTGAACAACAGGCAACCAAAATATGGCACCCGAGTCTCCCTGCACGCAGCCATTCCAAAATCCCATTATTTGGCTATTTCACCCCATTTACCATAAACACTAATGTGTGCATACTGCTTTACTTCTACAATGATTATTTGGATTTTATTTTTACAGCACAACAATGCACAAACACTAAGACATCTGGTAAAAAAAGCATTACTGTCTCACAATGAAAATAGACTTGGCGTTAAAAGTTCTCTGCCCTTGAAACTCACATTCATTGAAACAGCATTGAAACCCACACTACATCCAAAGAAAATGCATCTGGCCAGTGGTGGATAAAGATTACCTTTGGGCTGTTTTCAAATCATTGGCCCACTGCACACAAAACAAGAAACATACATGCATTCTTTGATACACCCTCCTGACTTTATTAAATTATATTCCTTGTATAATATAGCACACTTGTTAGACTTAAGTTAAAGTGCATTTTAAATGTATTGTTTGAACATTTTTCCAGTAGACTGTACTGTAGGCAATGAAACAAAATGCATGACCCAATAATGATAAAACTGCCCAATTCAGAACATTTCCATCCTAAAAGTCTACTTCCACACCCACACTATAAATAGAATGACAGCAGTGCAGCCAGATAGATGCACCATTATAAATGGCCAAAAATAAAATGCCACAACTGAAGATCCTCTCTCTCTCTCTTAATGACTGTAAATCAGTCATGGTATTCACTTCCTCTCTCTTTCCCTTCCGCTCTTCAATCCTTCATTTTTTGTTTATAAAATGTATGCCGTCATGTTGATAAGCAGACTTTTTTTTTACCTTTGTGGGTGTGTTTTGCTGTTCCTGATAAAGCAATGCTTTGTAATTTGTATTGTTAATGATTTTGTGCTTGTAATCCTGGTTCCTGTTATATTTTTAACACATCCAGAGTCACTGGCAACATAAGCAGACAATGTGCAGACTCAATGGAGGGCATATATTTATCTAAATCCTTTCACAGACGGAATTCACATGTTTCAAAGACATGTTCAACAGCTTTCAAGAAGCTGGCAGAGACCACCACATATTATGTGAATTTGCTCACCTGCTTCAACGAGAATCAATTTAGAGATATACAGATGCTGACTAATACAGTGACAGTGATTAACTATCTGGTTTCATTTACAAATTCCATGAACATTTAAAGAAGGACCAGCATGTTATACAATGTATTTATTAAAGAAAACATATCTTTTGCAAGCTCAGACTGATGGGATTCTACTTTACTTTGTGATTGAAAGCCTTCCTCCCCTGCAAGAAAAACAGATAGGCCTTTACTGGCGTTTATTTTTTTAGAAAATGTGAGATTGTATGATGACGCGCGCACACACACACACACACACACACACACACACACACTAAAAAAGAAAACAAGTTTAGCTAGGAAACAAATTAAAACACCAAGAAGCATATAAAGCAACCAATGTAGTGTATTAAAGGCATACATAAAAAGTCAGCAAACCCAAGAAGGTGGTTTGAATACATTCAGAGTGGACCTAAAGAGAAATCCAGAGAGTGGGGTAGTCCTTTGCATGTGAGTTCAGACATCCATGCATCCTTTAGTAGTCCCATATTTCTGCAAATTACCTAGCCTACTGGGGAATTCTTGCTTAAGTAACGACAGTGGAAGCCTCTCATCTGGAACACTGTTTATACCTTTGGATACTTCCGTGCTAAAAACACATACTGAACTAGTTAACAGAAAGCAAAAAGAAAGATGACCAGTCTGTGCCTCAGCATGCATATACACAGACTGAGAAGGCAGACAGGGAAATTATTTAAACTTTTAAGCACCTCACTTACATCAATAGATTCAAAAGTGTTACATATTTCAGAAAACAGATGTGAGAACAGAAAGATGCAATTTGAAAATAAAAGGTGGGTGGTTCAAGAGTGCCATTACATCAAAGAAAGGGTGGTGAATTAATAAAGCAGTTATAACAAGTAGTATTCTAATCAGAAACAGCAATTGATTTCAAAGTGTGCATTGAATAAGTGCAACATACCATGTAAGAGTTGAGATAGAGTAAAATGCCAGTTAAACATCATGTGAAGATTTTCTATTAGCTATGAAAAAGATGAGCGTAAACGCAGATTAGTGGTTCTTATGCACCATAAGAATTTATGTCTCTCTATATCTTAAAATTGTTAATGAAACAAGCACTATACATAAGTTGTCACAAACAATAAAATGCCACGGTACAAGAAAGACTGCATTGTCAGTTCAGCAGAAAATCGTGGCAGGTCGAGAGTATCGAGCTTCTTTATTATGTGACATGTCTGTGTAGATTCATAAATAGTGGTATGTGAATGCAGATAAAGTGAAGCATGAAAGCTTTTAACCTTAATGTCACACTCATACCACTCTGTCCACACAAACCCACAATTAGGGTCTCCTACAAACCAAGTTATTTAGTCCAATTTAGTTAAAACCAGTACGGCTCAGTCATAATGTGCTCATGCTTGACTAACTACCACAAAACAATAATAATCAGACATACTTTTTTCTTTTGAATTGCTGGTCATCACTAGTGACCCTAGGATAAAGCAAATATTTGTTTTAAGTAAAGCATTTGGAATGAGAAGAGACTGCGTATGAGACATCAGCAGTACAGTTGCTACTGCATCTACCAGATTGTGATTTAATTTAGGCAGTAACCACAGTGAATGTAACTCTGAAGTTAAGCAGTGCATTTGGCCAGTAGATAACACACACCTTTACTTACTTCCTCATCGTCCGATAGATCCAGCAAGTCCATAATCGAAGAAGTTCTTCAGCAATAGATCCAGCACCAGCTCATAGTTTCTTCATAATTGCAACTGTTTGTTGCCATTCCCACTCACAATTGAGCAGCCAGGCACGCCAGAAATGCGTGAGCTTCTTGATCTCAATTCTGACTGGCTGGTAGGGGGTGTGAAGTCATCGCGCAGGCTGGTAGCACTGAGGGAGCTGACGTCATCGCGTACGTGATGATGTTAGCTCTACTGCCACGAAAAATAAAAATAAAAAGTAAAAAATCGGAAATGAAGGGGTGCCACTCAGGAATTGTGGCACCCCTTTATTTGAACCCCAAAACTTGGTAAAAACCGAGTAATTTGGCACGGTTGAGAGGTATGATTCTAGCTCTTAATTTGTCTACCCAATTCTGCTCTCGAGCTATAGTACACATAATCACATTCAAATCTGTGATATTTCTCCCAACCAGACACTTAAATCTCTGGTGCCAGGCATCCACGCTATTTTGTGTTCTGGGCAAAAACATTTCATTAAGCTCATAGACATTCCAAAACCTAATCGGAAAAAGTGGGGGAAAATGAACAGAAGTAGTGGATCTAGTAGTGAATTTTCTTGGTTTACTGAAGAAATACCACCCAGAAAAATACATAAGCAACTCTTTCCCCTCTACTGGAAACTTTTCTCGTAGTTGCTGAAAAGTTGTAATAACCTCCGACTGAGGCAGGAAAGCAAGAGCAGCTAATCTTTTCATGTAACCTTGAAATGTCAAATTACTGTTGTATAACATCGCTAGTCCCAACATTTGCACTTTCCTCCACAGATTCTGAGCAAAATGGAAAAAGCAGCCCATGCTTACCACACCAGACACACTAATTTTCAACCTCTTAATGGTGGTAATTTCAAAATCGCATAGGATGTACTTGCATGCTATTTGCTGACCGGTGCTATTTAGTAACTCAGAAACACATTGCCACATGAAATTATATGAACGTAAAGACTTTTTCGACATTAAACAATAGACTAAAGGCACAGACTTACAATAACCTCCAACAGTGATAAAGGAATGAATCGTGTACAGTTGACAACATATTATCCCTTTAGTGATATAGGTGCTATCCATGAGCCATATTACCATTTTGGATAACTGCATTAGACTTTATTTTGTACATAACACTATTACTATGTGTACTTCACTGGCATCAGATAACCTTTTCATGATAAACTCACTCACCTTTAGTGAGTAGTCTAAAATATTCAAATTACTTAGTGTTATGGTACTAGAGTTTGACTTGACAGCAGAACATGTACAGAGTCCCCGTACCTGTTGTAGTAATGCTTTTCTACTGGGCAAAGAGGTGGCATACTCAATAGGTGAACTAGAGACAGCATCGTCAACAACTAAACATGGGATATCTCTAGAAAGTGTTGCCTTTTGCTTTAGCATGTCACAGACAGCATACCTTTCCACCTCCCTGGATCTCCTTCATGGTTATGCTCTACTGACTTTATTAATTCCTCTCCGTCTGTCACAACATCAGTGATAGCTGTTGCTTTACATTCCTGAGCACATTTGAACTTACATACCCAATAGCTCCTATGTTTTGCTCTCTTGTTCAAATGGTAAATGAAGCCATCTATGACAAGTATGTCTTTTCCTCTCTGTGACTTACTATGGTTGTAAACACTACCCAAGGTTCCAGGTGCATTGCTCATCAAGTCCGCCATGCTTTTGGCTTGTATGAGGCATGTTATAGGACAATCCTACTATGTATTTATACAGTAGAGTGAACCTGCTATTTGGCATATTGTAGTTTGGTCATTTTAGTTTTCGGCAATGTGTACATGTGGTCTCGGTAATGTGTAATTCGGTGTAATGTTATTTCGGCCATCAGATATGAACCTATATATATATATATATATATATATATATATATATATATATATATATATATATATATATATATATATATATATATATATATGGGTCTATCTTAGAAGATGGACAGACAATTTGATCAACATTCATTTGGTCGACAGCTCATTTGGTCGACAACCAGTATTCATGGCAAAAACCTGGGGATTTGCCCCTCTCCCCAATGTCGTGCGAACCTGGAGTTGATATATATATAGTCAGGGGGTGTGGGGGGCACAGCCCCCCACATTGGGGGGTGTGGGGGAAAAGCACCCCACCTATTTTCATTTAAAACATGACAAATTCAATAAAAACTACACATTTTAAACGGAAATAGGTGGGAGGCTTCACCCCCCACACTCCCCATTGTGGGTGGCTGTGCCCCACCCCCCCAACTATATATATCAACTCCAGGGTCGCACGACATTGGGGAGGGGGCAATTCCCTGTTAAGTGCCTTGAATACTGGTTGTCGACCAAATGAGCTGTCGACCAAATGAATGTCGATCAAATGGTCTGTTGATCTTCTAAGGTAGACCCATATATATATATATATATATATATATATATATATATATTATATATTATATATATATATATATATATATATATATATATCTATATATATATATATATATATATATATATATATATATATATATATATATATGGTTTCACTAGACAATCTCGAAATACTGAAATGTCAAATTTCAGTATTTTGAAACTGAATAGTTGAAAGTGCAGTTACGTGAAACTGCACTATCTCGAATGGGGAAATGTCGAATCCACTCACATGGTGTCATGTTCGTGACATGCAGTGCGGTTTGTGGATTTAGCTGGGGATTCAGGTAAATGGTGTTTACGTAAGAGTATTGGGTAGGGATTTTATTGTGTGTGAGTATGTGCAGTGGTGTTTTTTGTGTGTCTGTGTGTTTAGTGTGACCTTGGAGTTAGTATATATAAGTAGGGGTGTGTGAAGGGCACAGCCCCCCACATGGGAGGTTCAGGTGGGCTTGCCCCCCTGCTTATAGGTAGGGTAGGTGTGTTTGTATGTTATGTTTGTGTGTGTTGTTTTGTTTGTTGTAGTGTAGTTAGGTAGGTGTATGTGTGTTTGTGTGATGGTGTGTGTGTGTGTGTGTGTGTGTGTGTGTGTGTGTGTGTGTGTGTGTGTGTGTGTGTGTGTGTGTGTGTGTGTGGGTGTGTGTTTGAGTGTGTATATAGTCATGGTTTTTGTTTTCTCAGTTGTGGGTTTTCGGGTGTGTGGAATTTCAACTATGCAGTCTCGAAATACTGAAATCTGACATTTCAGTATTTTGAGATTGTCTAGTGAATATATATATATATATATATATATATATATATATATATATATATATATATATATATATATATATATATATATATATATATATATATACATACACACAAGCTTTGTTTATATGCTTGTTGTTTGTTTGCTTGTTATTTCCCTGGAACGCTAATTCCACCTAATACGCGGCTTCTCAGCGCTTTTGTGGACCACTAGTGATATCTGCATTGCTTACTGTACTTATTTCCTTGTTTCACTTGAAAGAAAGTTACTGTTTGTCATTTTTGCATTTAAGTTACCTGTAACACATTGCACTTAAGTTACCTGGCACTTGCTCACTAAAGCAATTATATAAGTCAGCATTAAACATTAAAAGCACTACACCCTCACTCCCCACTGGCCCTGGTTCTCAATTATTAAGAAATTCCCAATATTATTCTAGCATGTCCAAAGGTCAGTTGTCAATCTCCTCTCCGGTCCAGCTGGTGAATCTGGGAATCTTGAGGCAATGTTACAACTGCCTCATGTACACAGACAACCCTCTCCTCCTCCCAACAAATTCCAACACATGTGAGAGATGCAACCATATAGCCAAACTGGAGGCTAAGCTCTCTCAACTCAGTACTGGCATAACCAGTCAGGAGGAGAAGGAAACCACACTCACTACAATTCCAGTCTCACATAGACCTACCAAGACAGCATACCAAACACATAATCACACAAAAACATACTCGGAGGCTCTAAATAAAGATCTGCCGAAGCAGCAGAGACCTCCAAAGCAGACACCCAAGCTGCCGCTACCCCAAAACAAAACACATGCAACACATATCTCACAAAGCCAGTGTGCCGAACAGTCACAGCCCTTAAGACTAAACAACACACCTGATACACATGTAATAGGTGACTCTATCATCAGGCACACTGACGTCCCACTCACCAGGCTGAACAAGGAGAGGGTCACGGTGAGCAGCCTGTCGGGAGCTAGGATCCACCACATAACACAAGCACTCAGGTCACTCCAAGGCAAGTACAAATATGACTCAGTCATTGTCCTTGCTGGTGTGAATGACCTGAGACGTACCTCCCTGGACTACATGAAAAGAGACATAAAGGAGCTCTCTGAGCATGTAGCCCAGGCCGGTATGACCCAGACCTTGAGTAGCATCTTACCCTCACCAAGAATGATGCCACAATATGAAGACAAGATGATCAATTTCAACAATTGGCTTAAGTACTGGTGTCATTCAAAGGGGATCTAATGCCTGACAGCTTGGGATGATATGCTTGAGAAACCACGATGCTTCGCTAGGGACGGCTTGCACCTGTCACCCCTGGGCTTTTGGATATTGGCAAAGGCTCTTGCTACCCCCATAGTGCCTTTTTTAGGCAAGGCTCAAAAGACAAACCCACCTCCATAGGTATCACAAGGGATAAGAAACTAAGAGTAATGCTACTCAACGCCAGAAGTCTAAACCTCAAGATGCATGCACTCGAAACTCTCCTTAGCATGGAGAACATCGATATCTGTGCAGTAATAGACACCTGGCTCAGGGCTCCCGAGAGCACCCCAGGACTACCAGGTTATACCTCATACCATGCTTTTTGGCCCCAAAACTTGGACCGAACCACAAAAGGATGGGGAGTATCGATATTCATCAAAGATACCCACACCTCCAGGTTGGTGGCAAAGCACGAAGCATCAGAGGCTATCCATGTGCAGCTAACAGTGGGTAAAACTGCTTTCCAGTTTATAGCCTGCTACAGACCACCCTCCCAAACCCAGGAACCCCACTCGGCCTTCCTGAGAACACTGGAAAATATGAAGGTCTCGCCAAACACCATTATATTGGGCGACTTCAACTACCCAAACATAGACTGGGAGCATTACTCTAGCTCCCACACCCTAGCCCAAAGGTTCCTAGAATTTATAAACTCAAATGCTATGAAACAACTTGTTACCACTCCCACAAAAGGGGAAAACATACTGGACCTGATCATCACCAACATGGGGACTCTATGCTCCAGACCAGAAGTGTATCCCTCACTGGTAAGATCAGACCATAAACTAATCTCACTGGATATTCACATCCCGACCCCACCCCCAGCCCAGAAAACCACAGTGAAAAACTTCTCTAAAACAAATTTCACACTCCTCAAAACTGAGGTGGAATCCTTCAAAGCCCCTGGGCCTGTGGAAAATACGGCCCAGACCACAGAATTCTTTATAAACGCATTCTATGAACCCTTCAGGAATGCATAGATCATGCGATCCCAAATAAAACCAAGACCCAATCCTCCAAAGGCAGACGTCCTGTCTGGTGGATCCCAGCCATAAACAAACTATACAATAGAAGGAGGAAGCTACTAAATGATAGAGCAAAATCCCAAAAAGGGAAGGCATCACTGATCAGTATTAGCAAAAATCTATGGTCACACATAAAATTGTCTAAGGCCAGCTTCGAGAGAAAAATTGCACAGGACACTAAGGATAATCACAAGGCTTTCTTTAGTTATGTTAGGAACCTGGGTGGGAATTCCCAGATATGCTCAGAATTAGTCCAAAATGACAAAAAATACACAGAACCCACAGACATTGCCAACATCCTAGCTGACAGGTTCAGCACAAACTTCTCCCCCCCCCTCCCCACCAAAAGGGCAAATATCTATCCCAGCAGAGTGCTGCCCCCCTGACATCTCAGATGCTCAGGTAAGAGTCGCCGTCTACAAAGCAAAAAACACAGCATAAATGGGACCAGACGGTGTCCCGGGCTGCATCCTACATGAACTCCAAGAAGAGCTAAACCCAAACATAAAACTACTGTTCAATCTCAGCCTTACTACAGGATATGTGCCCAAAGAGTGGCGTACAGCAACAGTGGTCCCTCTCCATAAAGGTGGTGCCTCAACGGATCCTGGAAACTATCGCCCCATAAGCCTGACTAGCTTGGTCTGCAAAGCTATGGAAAGGATCATCATGGACCTCATAAATAAAGATTTTGGGGACCTACAAACACTGGATCCTACCCAGTTCGGCTTTGTTAAGGGCAGATCCTGCCTCTTAAACCTGGTTGATTTCTTTGAAACAGTCACCAAGGCCATTGACGAGGGGAAGGTGGTCCACACAGCCTACCTGGACCTTGCAAAAGCCTTTGATACAATACCCTACTCGGGCATTATAGATAAGCTCACCAGCTTAAATATAAACCCCTATGTCACTAGATGGATTGCAAACTGGCTCAAGGACAGAACCCACATGGTTAGAATTGCTGGAGCCACGTCAGACTCCAAACCAGTTCCAAGTGGTGTCCCACAAGGCTCAGTCCTGGGACCTCTCTTGTTCAGTATATATTTCTCGGAGGTACAGGCCAACACGGAAGGACTGTGGCTGACCAAGTTCGCAGATGCTGCAAACTGGGCACCATAATCGACTCTCCAGCCGACACAAGCATCTTCCAAAAGGGCCTCATAGAAACAGACAACTGGTGCCAGAGCCATGGCCTCAAGCTAAATGCCAAAAAGTGTATAGTCATCCCCTTTGGCAAAAACAAAGTGCCCACAAATTACCACATAGGTGGTAATCCATTAAGTACAGAAGAAGTAATTAGGGACCTGGGGACCCAAGTTGATAGCAATCTCTCATTTGACAACCACGTGGCCAAAGTGGTTAGAAAAACATTTTATATAGCCCGCCTAATCATGAAGGGATTCACATCTAGATCAGGGGACGTCATCGAGCCTCTTTACTCATCCCTCATCAGGCCCATAATTGAGTACAATGCCCCTTTTGGGATGTACCTTACCAGACACCTGCAGCAACTGGAAAGACCCCAAAAGTACCTCACCAAGAGGATCAAAGGGCTCAAACAGATGCCATATGCTGCCCGGTTAAAGAAACTCCAGTTCTACTCAGTGGCATACCGCCAGTTCAGAGGCGATTTATGCCTGACATATAAAGCCATGTCCAACCCGGAATTAATGGACATGCTGCACCTCAGAAAATCCAAATCCCATTGAGCTACGCATTCGAGAGACTTGAACCTCAGCACTGAAATAAATAGGACATGCTGGAGGGACAGATTCATAACCCAGAGGCTCCCTTCACTCTGGAATAAAATCCCAGTCCAGGTTAGGCAGAGTCCCTCATTGACTCTCTTCAAGAGGAATCTTGATGAGTGGATGGGAGATCGTAGGTTTACCCCGGGTTTCACTTCTGTGTCACTGTTAGACAGAGGCACATTATACTAACCTCGCAAAAGGGCATAGCAAAATAAATTTAAAATGGGTGGCGAAAGCCAAACACATGCTGGCTAGGCTTATAAATGCCCTAGGGCAGATAGCCTGGTATGAAACTATGAACCTATGTGCATATGTGTGAGGGGATGTACAAATGTCCCCACTTACATGAAGAATGCTGGGGTTATTTGCACCTACACATAACAGTTGTCAGATGGCAACAGACCAAGACTGCAAAAGGACATAATCTATTCACCCACAGAACCCTGTGTCTGTAGACTGTCACCCTGTAGACAAACAGTGCTGAACAGGTGTTGAAATGTGCAATGGTTGCAATGCAGGACTTGGACAGGCCATATTTTCACTGGCCAATTGTCCACCTACAAAACTGTAACTGGCCAGACATGGCGGTACTGGTTCTTGTGCACACATAGCAGAAGTATTAACAAGTAGCCCACTCCTGGGACACTAGATACAATAACAGCATCAAGCAGGTTCACTCTACAGGCCACACATGTTGTGTAAGACAAGGTTGTGCAGTGCACAAGTACTGTGGCTGCATCAGTATATACAACAGATATAACCTGTAGAGCACCCAATAATCACTGTGAGCTATAGCGTGCAATAGTAAGAAAGTAGGGGTTCTAATCTGACATCAGCCACCTTGTGTGTGTGGATGTGTATAGACATTTCCCCTACAGCAGTGCAGACGTGCCCAACTGGCTTATGTCTGTGCAATGATTATTAATTTTATGGCTCTGTGACTAGCGACTTCCTCAACATTGGCCTCCCTTACAACACCTGCTGATGTCATCCACCTTAATAGCACTGGCTGCAAATCAAATATCAGATAAGCTCCATGGCACATGTGATAAGTACATTGTGCTATAGTGTGTATTACTAGATGGGTAGGGGTTCTAATCTCACAACAGGCTACTCTGTTGGTGTATAAATATATCTCCTTGCAGTAAAGATATGCCTGTACGGCCTATCTCTGTCCAGTGGTTATACATTTTAAGACCCATTAACTACTTGCCAGCCTCTACAGTGGCCTCCTTTACAAGGCCTGCTGATGTCATCCAACTTAATACCACTGCCTGACAATCTAATATCAGAAAAGCTCTGTGGCACATGTAATAAGTACTTTGTGCTTTAGTGTGTGCTACTAGGTATGTAGGGGTTCTAGTCTCATAACAAGTGACTCTCTGTGTGTGTAAATACATCCTTTGCAGCAGTAAAGGCATACCTGTATGGCCTATCTCTGTCCAATGGTTATACATTTTAAGGCACTGTGACTACCTGCTAGACTCTACAGTGGCTTTCTTTACAAGACCTGCTGATGTCATCCACCTTAACAGCACTGGCTGACAATCTAATATCAGATAAGCTCTGTGGCGCATGTGATAAGTACTTTGTGCTGTAGTGTATACTACTACATAGGTAGGGGTTCTAATTTCACACATAAGCCTACTGTGTGTGTGTGCGTGTGTGTGTGTGTGTGTGTGTGTGTGTGTGTGTGTGTGTGTGTGTGTGTGTGTGTGTGTGTGTGTAAATATATTCCCTTTCAGCAGTATGCACATGGCCATATGGGTTATTTATGTGCAATGATCATGCATTTTCCTGCCCTGTGACTAGCTGCTGGCCCTAAATAACCCTTATCTACATAGACATAACTGCTGTACACCACCACCTAGATTTTTATCTATGAAACACCCAGGTGACACATAGCTAGGGTAGCAGACCTTGTCACAAAGTATGCATGCATGATTATACTGACTGCCCTCATTGTCACTGACACACCATTCTACACATATGCACCTATGTAACCACACATGTATACAGCCATAACTTGCCAATGTCATATTTCTGCTGTGCTACCATGCCATCCTGTGCCACTGTATTGCCATCAAGTCTCCATAGCTTAGCCACACAGACACCTGAAACAGAAACATACAGAGGTCTGTGAGGCACCTGTCAAAGATACATAAAGTTTGATATGTTGTCATGACAGATGTCAGCATACAGCACCTGTCATGGCTCACAACACCTTCCATGGCATAAAAATACTGCACTAAACAAGTACATGTAAAATAATACAGTTACAGTATGCTGCAGACACATATTTGCATTTTCTGCATCAATGACATGGATGGCAGGAATGTGACGCAGTTATCATCACATGCACAGGTTGTTGTGTGGGGGTGCCAGAAGCTTAGGCTATCACAAGCAGTTGCCAGCATGTGTGTGAGTCAGGAAAGGTTGCTGGCTAGATGGGCCATGGAGAGGTGCTGTGTGTTCTGCTGGTGACCTGCATGTGACAGGGAAGTTTGAGTCTGTGCATGTACATAGTCAAGCACAGTGCTAGCCCTACACATGTGTATATTGGACAGCTGTGTACCATACATGGCAGAGTGGACAGTTCTCCTTCTCCGGCCACGAACACAGGAACTGGCTCTGCCAGTAGTGGCACCGGCACCACCATGACCAGATCCAGAGTCAGATGCGGTACTAGTAGCTGATGGTGAATGCTCTCTTTTGGGCCTGTGTCCCCAATGGGACTGCCCAGGACCACATGCCTATGGCCTGCTACATTGTGGTGTGGACAGCACACTTCCTTCTGTAGTGCTTGAGGTACTGCCACTATGGGAGTGTGAGTGCACAGCCACATGGAGTATCAGCAGATGGTGTTGCTGACCTACATCCAAGTGTCCGATGCCCTACTCCAACCAGATGTTCCAGTGCAGACAATGTGCTGTGAAAGACTGACACTGTCTCAGCCCACCGCCTGTCAACTTCATCAGTAAAATGATCCATGGCATCGCCAGTGAGGTGGAGGCAGTCATGGTTGTCAGACTGTGCTGCATCTATAATCCTTCATATCCATCTGGTGTTGCATTTGGAATGTGCCCGTGCCTTCATGGTGGAGCAAAACATGTGTCAAGTGGCCAGTGATGTGACTCCTGTGACAGGTGTTGGATAGACAGCACTCCTCTTTTAAGTACCACCCCTGTCACTCTGCTTGTGTGGGACCTCGCCAGCTCTCTGGCTATAGCCAGTGAATGCATTCACTGATGCCATAGTTGCCACACTGTCCTGTTCATTGTAGCCACCCTCTGACTCTCCGATATCTGTTGCCTCAGGGGACTGGTACGTGTGGGCATATTGACTGTGTGCAGGGACTATTGGAGAGAAAGTGGGCTGACAACCCCTGGGAAAGATTCAGCCCCTGACAACCCCACCTGTGCATCACTATGGCCACCACCATCATCATCAGAGTCCAATGAGACACTGACAATAGGTTGTGAGCGGGTCATATTCCAACCCTCACATTCACGTGTGATGAGAAAGACAAAATCAGCACATTACTACCTGCACTATTATGTATGGTAATCCACACAGATGCTTACAGGTGAGGAGCCACAACTGCATTACACATCCCACATCTTATTTCTGATCCCATGCCCAATACACAAGCACACAACAGCATACACATGCAAGACAGGCCCTTTATAGCATGCATTGCAGCTACATCTCATTAACATTGTCAATAACATACACCTGTGAGGTAAACTATATGACAGTATATCTGATAGATCTACACCTAAAACCTAGTGCACCTTTCTTGAGCATAATATGCCAGTTGTAGTATCACTGCTTCAGGTATGTACCATCTCCCCATTGTGTCTGAATAGGCATCTTAGAGTGATTGCCTCCTGTATACCAGGATGCATAGTCCTTCTTAACGATACGTGTAAATGTGTTAATGTTCCTGCAAATACATGGCTGTGATTATATGCCCTTTGTTAACTGCTCTGAAATGGCACATACAAATATTCTACTCTGGCTAAGCATAACAGTTGTGCCATGGCAACATGGAAGCTCTTAACATTCGTAGGGTATATATGATCTGTAAAATAACAGTATCATACTTACCAGGTACAGAACCTCGAACTCCAGCCACACCTGAAGTACCTATGAAAATGTGAGGGAGAGGTATTGTCAGCAATACCAAATATTGCATTGTTACAAGGTAATATATGCACATATCCACATGTACAGTAGCTAATGTGTTACTGCATTTATTGCTGACAGTCTGAGTACGTGTGCACAAATCTGCATTAAAACCAAACCCCTGCCCCAATGTAGATAGACCTGACACCCGTGTACTGGTATGCAGAGCCTGCCACAATGACTGACACTGACGAACACAGTAAGCTTACCTGTACACTCCTCTGATGTGGACGCTGTGGCACTCACCTCCAGGAAGTATGGGGTGTTGGATGCCTGGGAGCTGGTGGTTGATTCCAGGTTTGCCAGGAATTCATCTGTGACTGACAGTAGTTGTTCTGTTGCAGGCCCTTCACCAGTGGCAGCATGGTCACTGGCCACAGCAGCTGCCCTTAGCTGTGAAGCATTGACAATATCTGTGGCCTGCTGTTGGACCTGCTTGTAGGCCCTGTCCTGTTGGCTAATTTGGTTCAACACCATGACGAGGTCAGCCCACAGTGTTGCACATTGGTCATGATGTTGGCTATTTCTGGACAGCGGAATGTGATGATGCAGTCTGAGGCCATCCAGGGTAACATTATTTTCTGTGGCTCTGTGGCTATAAATGGTGGATTCCTCCTGTAATACATCATTCCCGAAAGACAACAAGAGGGGAACACATCATAGGAACAGATATGTAGACATCCACTATGTACAGACCCTGCACAACCAAAATGGGCTGCAGTATCCACAGCTCCCTCATATGTCATACCCCACAGTCTATCAACACACTAAATGTGTGGCTATCACCAAAATAGTAGCAAAGCAGGTTATGTCCCTGTGTGCCATGACAGAGTCTGCTGTGTGTCTCTACACCAATCACTGCAGTCTACTGTGGTGTCTCCCCTACGGGAAAAGTCCCATGACTGTCATACAGCCACTGTCAGACAAATAGCTGTTTGCTATTACAACAACTATATGGGGACAGTCCAGCAACACCAGTGAGCCACAACAATAGACAACAATGCAAACTTGCTGTAGTATATCTTCTTTGTAGGCATCATACCTCTCCACTACACAGATGTTTCCAGAATGTAAATGTGTGCCTCATAGATGTGGTCCTTTTGGCACACACATGTGAATGTCTGATAATTATTGGGCAATCATTGATGGTTGTTGTCTTGTTGTCCGAATATAGATAATCTGGCTGTCACATGCCAGATCCCTCAGAAAACACTTATGCTACAATAATATATGTTAGTCTATTCATAGTCTTACTTTGTATGGCCAATATGCATACTCTGTCGCTGAGTTTGGGCCTGTGTCCCCCTACTAATTATGGCTATGATTTGAATTCCTGCTGTAAGAGGTTGACAGGTATGTTAGCCATAGCTCTCAATCAATAAGGTAGAATGTCAACAAAACAGTGACCTAGCCAGAGTACATCAGGGACAGTCAGGGATACCTTTACAATGCCAGAACTATTTCTGTGTGATATTGACAGACTGAGAGGAGATGAATTACAGTACATCATTTGATATTACAGCTGTATACACTCTTACTTACTGTCAGTATGGCTAACTCATAATCCATTAACTTTCCTACAGCTGACCATTGTAAGACGGAGTAAGAGGTGCAGAGTTGTAATTTGATTCAAAGCAGGGACAGTTGAGAGATCTGCCTGTAGCTGTTGGACAGCAGAGTATCACCAAAATGTCAATACCATAGACGTACTACGGGCCTAATGTTGTAAACCCTGTTCCCTATACCTTCATCCTCTCATCTGCATCCCATTATATGGGGACATGTATTACATACCTGGTATGGTGAAGTAATCCTATTTTGTCCAGGACCTCTGCAAACAGCTTGCAAAACGGTTGTCTGTCTGAGTAAAGCAACATACAGACCTGTTCCCCATAAGCAGTTCATTGCCTTTTGTAGGTAATGCTCATTAACAAGCAATTGCCTGTGCACCAATCTGTGGCTCAGACTTGCTAATTGAATCCAAAGCAGCTGGGTTGCACTTTCATTGGCCAATGACATGGCACCACAGTGCAATATTTAATGGCTTCATATAGGCCTTGGCCCCTTTCTTAGTCTTTGAGATGGACATTAGTGAGGTGTGGAGACTACAGCATCATAGAGAGTAGGTACAAATACTGTCCGCTGTTGATATTTATGAGGTATCTCCACAGCGGTGCAGTGGTGCAGCGGTTGATGCTGTCGCCTCACAGCAAGAGGTTCTCTGGTTTGATTCTCGGCCGGGATGCCTTCTGTGTGGAGTTTGCATGTTCTCCCTGCGTTCGCGTGGGTTTCCTCCGGGTACTCCGGTTTCCTCCCACATTCTAAAGACATGCGCCTGGAGCATTTCTCCCCGGGCCTCCGCTGAAAACAGGATATGTGGAACCTAGTCGGACTTTCCCGGTCAACAAATGTAAAATAAAAATAAATAAATAAATGATATGTTTGGCCATTGTCCCATGACATTGTGATTATCTGATAGTTCAGTGGTAAACACTGTGGGTTGTGGTCAGTAAGGAGAGAGAGAGAGACATGTGTCAGACGTCATACCCATCAGAATATGCATGCTGATGCAGTAACCTGCTATTCTATCAGCTCACTACCTTTGTAGGGGCAAACTGTGAAACATGTCCATGTTGCTGTACATTTGCCCCCCCACACACACCCAGTAAGTATGGTTTTGTCCTGATCCCTTGTTTTAGGGGGTTATAAGGTATGGTATGTCTGTAGCTGCTAGCTTGACATACAGCTGTGTATGTTCCCTGCAGCCTAGGACACATAGGGTGGAGTGTGAACACTTTTTAGGACAGCAAGCTGTGTGTGTAACTGATGCAGCAGTATCAGCTCTGTCGTTACAGCAGAGCCAAGGTAAGGGCACCCTTTACAATCTACTCAAGGCATGTGCTTAAGGTACATATATTATTTAACACTGCCAGTCACAGAGTAGTAAGTGACATATAGTTAAGCGATATGAATATGTGAAGTGTGTCTCTACCTACAGGCCTTTGACTTGCAAACATGGGTAGCAGTTAATTCAGTAGCAGAAACCTGTGAGTGCTAAAATTGCATGACTCAGTCATTACTTCCTGTGTTCACAACAATGTAATTGAAGTGCAACACACTGGATTCAAACCCAGGACTGTGGGTGGCAAAATGTACTAAATGCAAAGTATTTCACAGACTGAACTACTGACTTGGTGCTGCAGTGGTTGCATTTGCAAAATATAATTGCATACATACAGTCTGTCACACATGTCTGCTTTCATCATTATGTGCATGACTTTCAAAGGCAGTTGTTCTGCAGCAGGGTCCCAGTTGTACACATGTATTTTACCATTGCTTCCTTATCAGGTGTGTTTAAAGATGTTACTGATAAAAGGGTACAGTTTCCTGCTATCCCAGTCCTCATTTGCATCCATTATTATTTATTGGCTGTGTACTGATGCACTTTTTGCAGTGAAGTTGGAGATTCATTTAGTGGTAAGCTATAAAAAGGAGAACAAGTGAATATGTCTTTACTGCACTGAAGAAGGCTTTGTAATTTTCACAGCCAAAACTGGTCTGTTTTGTCTCCTTTTCATGCCTTTAAGCTAATAAATGTTTATGCTACAGTCTGCTGGCACTATATATTTTTTTACTGCTACAAGGTCTTTTTGGAGCCATGCAGTTGCTGTACTAGCAGTGGCTGCATTATCTATGGATGATTCCCTTCCTTCCCCTGCTGTTGGTCTATGACATGCTGTGCATCAGGTACACTTATACCTGAAGAGGATTTATCACAGCCAAACTACTAGTTGAAGCTCAATATTCAGGGTTTATCCCTTGCAGTTTGGATTTTGGATGCAGATATTAAACAAAAAAGAGAAGAAATGGATCATCAAGCTGGGGGCACTGTTTTCACCAGGACTTAATGAATACCTTTAATTGGTATGGTTAATTGAGTAATTAATTCACTAAGTTGGAGCTTCATTTAGTGGTAAGCTATAAAAAGGAGAACAAGTGAATATGTATATTCAAAACAGATAAGAACTTCCAAACCAAAAACAAATGTGGCAGCCGTAGTTGAAAGCTAAAAATCCTTTATTGCATGAAGCGCTTTTCGTTCAAAGCTAGTACTCGAACTTCATCAGATGACATCTGATGAAGTTCGAGTACTAGCTTTGAATGAAAAGAGCTTCATGTAATAAAGGATTTTTAGCTTTCAACTACGGCTGCCACGTTTGTTTTTGGTTTAACAAGTGAATATGTCTTTACTGCACTGAAGAAGGCTTTGTCATTTTCACAGCTGAAAGTCTGTTTTGTCTTTTTTTCATGCTTTTGAGCTAATAAATTTTTGCTACAGTCTGCTGGCTCTCTATTTTTTTACTGCTACAAGGTCTTTTTGGAGCCATGCAGTTGCAACACTCCCATTTATCCTATTGGATATACTTGCAGTCTATCTGTGGCAATCAGTATATTTTGCTGGAAACACCTATAAGAGCTGAGTGCCCTAGTGGGCTAATGCACTATGCTGTAGTTGACAGGGGCCCGGGTTTGAGATGTGGTAGGGCTTATTATTTTGTAGATGTGCCTATTACTGTGAGAAACACATACGATCATTAAGGCACATTAAAACACATTTAAGCAGGTTTGCGTGGGTTTGTGTGGTGCTCCACTTAGGTCTGCGCAAATCTGCACTAAAAATTTAAAAAGAAAAGAAAAAGGAGGTGATAGGTCAGTGCTGAAATGAGGCAAGCAGGGGGAAATCATACTGAAAGGCAGGTCGGGATGTGCAGGAACTGTGCAGGAAAGGACCATAGCTTTCCACTTCTTGTACAGCAACAGCTGTGCAATTTTACATATTTTGTAAATTAATTTGGACCCTCAAACCCCAAAGGGAGGGGTGAGGACAACATAAATGTGTTGTCAAGCCAACTGGACCTACTTAGATATGTCCAGTGGACACTTGTGTGAAATAGAGAGCTACATATGATGCAATATATATATATATATATATACATATATATATATATATATATATATATATATATATATATATATATATATATATATTTTGTGGGACAGGTGCCCATTTTTTTTTCAAAGAAAGAGTGGAATGTTGGGGAAGGGATGTAGGCATGTGTGGGGAGGTAAGTTGGGTAGGAGAGGTTGTACTTTCAGACAAACTAGAGAGACAAGCAGAATACAGGGGTGGTGTGTGACACATCAAGGGGGGTAAACACCTTGGATGGGGAGGGTGTTGTGGAATCAGAGATGCATGTTCCCCCAGACAGCAGCAGCATGACTGACATCCCCACCCACTGGCAGTCAACACTGCTCCTTCACTGCTCCAAAGGTGGCTTTGCTGCAGGCTGGGCACCAGGGCCACAAAGCCCCAGTAGGTTGTTGAGTCTGCCCTCAATCCTGTGCAGGTGTTGCTCATGGTTCCTATGTACAATCCTGCACACCATGGCTGGTAGGTGATCTTGGATGAATACCACCCCTCCCCCACTGCTCCCAGTGGGGGGACAGTCCCCATCCCCTGAAGCAGTTCCACCCAAGGGTGGTGCAGGGCCAGCAGAGGGGGCACCACCAGCCTGGATCCCAGGCATGCTGGTACCCAGTGCTGCAGCCAGCTGAGGTATGGTAGGGGGATCAGCAGGAACCGGCCTACCCTGTTGTGCTGTGGTGGTAGAAATATAGCAATGTGTATAGGTTAGTTATGAACAAAAACATTTGTTAGTTATAGCAGCATGCCAGAACATTGGAAATAACCCATCAACATATCAATGCATATTATATGGAACACAACAATAAATAACATAACACTCAGTATATTAACAGCATGCCAGTAACAGTTACGGCATAAGGCCAACAACATAGGTAATTCAACAAGATTTGGAACAGTTTGGTTTTGTCAAAGGGAGATCATGCCTGTTGAACTTGATTGACTTCTTTGAAACATTCACCAAAGCCATGGACGAGGGGAAGATGGTGCACACTGCCTACCTTGACCTAGCCAAAGCCTTTGACTCTATTCCCCACTTGGGCATAATAGACAACCTCTCCCAGCTAGGCATCAACCTGTATCTTGCCAGATTGGTAGCTAACTGGCTCACTGATAGAACCCACTCAGTCAAAGTAGGGGAAGCCACCTCTAGTAGTAGACCCGTAATGAGCGGTGTACCCAAGGATCGGTCTTGAAACCTCTACTGTTTGGGATATACTTTTCTGAGGTGCATGCCAAAGCCAGGTCTGTGGCTGATCAAGGTTGTAGATGACTGCAAGCTGGGCACTGTCTTAAATTCCCCCTAGTGATATGAACATCCTCCAAGAGGGCCTTACCCAAACTAATGACTAATGTCAGAAGCATGGCATCAAACTGAATGCCAAGAAATGCATCATTATCCCCTTTGGGGAAAATGTCACCCGCACTAATTATCACATTAATAACAATGTACTAAACCCACAGTGGTGGTGCTGCGGTAGCATTGTCGCCTCACAGTAAGACGCTGTCCGGTTCGATTATCAGCTAGAGCGTCTTCTGCGTGGAGACATGCGTGAATGGGCGTACCTTCGTTGACGGTTGTGCGTCAGGGCTGGTAACTTGGCACATAAAAATCAACTACCAATCATTAGCAGACCGGAGTTCTGCTGTTGCGACCCCTGACCTGGAAAAGCCGAAAGACTCAACAACTAAACATGCAATCAGTCGTGAGGGACTTGGAAACCCAGGTTGATAGGAACCTGACTTTTGACCACCACATTGCCTCCATTGTACAGAAGGCTTTCTACATGGCCCACCTCATATGTAAGGGTATTTCATCCAGGAACAATGTGATCATAACATCTCTGTACTCTTCCCTTATCAGACTCATTACTGAGTACAGTGCCCCCTTCAGCATGTACCTTGCTCAGCACATGCAGCAGTTGGAGAGACCACACAGGTTCCTGACCAGGAAAATCCAGGGTCTCAAACACCTATCCTAAAGAGATAGGCTAAAAGCCTTGTCCCTCTACTCAGTCTCATACATACTGCTCAGAGGTGACTTGTGTTTAGCATACAAGGCCATTTCAGACCCAGCCTTGCTGGAGTTGCTGCATATACGTAAGACAAACTCCACTCATGCAACCCACATGCAAGGCTTTAACCTGGTCTGTGACATTAATAGAACTTGTTGATGGGATAGAGTTTTGTCTCAAAGACTCCCCTGTCTGTGGAATAAACTCCTTCTTCATGTCAAGCAGATTACCTCTCTAGCCCTCTTTAAAAGGAACCTGGACAACTGGATTATAAACAGAAAATATACCCCTGGGATTCCACTTGTGTCCCTGCTAAATAGGGTGAAATTGGTGCTGACTTTGAGAGAACATGGGCGAAATTCTTGGCTAGGCTTTTAAGGGTCTCTCGGCCAATAGTCTAGTATCATCCTATGAACCTATAAGGTATGTTAATATGCAACCACTGTAATACATAACAATAATAAAACACTTGCCCCAAAATAAAGTTTAGAGAACAACATATGTTAATAGTAAACCATAACCAATGAATAATGATAATAAACGTAGATGAAGATAAGGGGTGAGGAGAGACAGAAATAGAGTCCATTAATACCAGTACAGGCTTATAGTTCACAACAGTACTGCTATATACTCTACAGGCCTGTCCTTCCTTTATGTATAACAGTGCCCTATAGCTGCTGTAGGACGTACGTACCTCTTAACCTATCTGCATGGGGCAGTATGGGCCAAACAGGAAAACCTGCAGGTACACAACTACATAGAACACTTATACATCAGGTGGACCTATATAACTTCCAATGTTTACTGTGGACTTATGTAGTGTTACTGTGCTATTAACATAATCATGCCAATGATATATATGTGACAGAGGGATTACACAACAGTAATTACATTCTGTGACAGCATGACACTTGAGAGACATGTATGTGCACAGTAAAGAGAGTAAACAACTATCATGCCTTGCTTGGCAGGCATGAGGATAGAACTTCCACAAACTTTCACAGACACTTCAGGCATACAGCTACAACAAGATTACACATTTTATTTATTTTATTTTATTTTATTATTATTGTACTTTTTGCCTTTATTTATGGTCTTATCACATTCCTGGTCAGTGCTGTTAATAGTCTGTTAGATCTGAACACACAAAATATTTACTCATAATGGGGGCTACCTCACCTATTTACCTGTATTTCCTGTGGAGAGAATATCTGTCTTCAAAACTGATGCAGTAATATTCATTACCATATGGCACTGGATTTGAACCCTGGTCTGTGTGGCAAGATGTTCTTCATAGAGAGCATTTAACAAACTGAGCTACTGAACCACTGTTTATTGCTGATTGACTGATATTTGCCTAGACCTCACCTAGAAACAAACTGTGACCTGGTAATATTACTACAGTTTTATACTAGACTGCAGTGACAGTTGAACACGCATGCATGAGATTCATGCTTGACAGAGATACTAGGTAAACTATACATTACTACATAGAATGTAGGTGTGTACAATATACTGTTAGTGGGTAGAAATATCTGTGTAATCTACTAACCCTATCAGATTATTGGGTTGGCTACCTCACCCATATACAGTTGCAGACAATATATATTGCCGTCTACAGCAATTACACTGTCATACTTGCCTGCAGCACTGTACCTCGGAGTATGAATACATATAGCTGAAATACAATTGTTGATACAAGACAATCCTGATCTACACAATATACCTTGGCTGTTAATGTTATTACTTCAGATATTATTGCAGAGCAGGTGTCATAATACATTTCTTGTAATACAGCTCTGAATCTACAGTTATTGCATAACACTCTTTATTAGCTATACCTTGAGGCAGGTAGTGGTATTCTTTTGTGTTTTTATTTCAGAGCAGTTATCATAATTGGTTTCATGCAAAACAGCCCTAATTACACATATATTGCACAACACAGCTTTATTAGGGGTACCTTCATGCAGTAACTGGTATAGTTTTGAGTCTTTATCGCACAACAGTTGATGTAATACAGGTGTTGCAATACAGCTGTAATGCCATAATTATTGCAGTGGAAACTTTATTTCATTTACTTTATCAGGGCTAATGCTTTAGTCTGCCCTTTTTATTGCACTATAGTTGGCAGTAGTCACTTATTGCAGTACAGGTCTACATCCACATTTATTGCAATACACAAATCTTTACAGTATATACTTATTGGCAGTTAATGCTTTACTCTTTCTTGCCTATTTGACTATAGATTGCAAATTAATCTGTACTCACCACACTCACGGTGCAACCTGGCAAAGCACCCAGCATGCACCTCTAGGTTGTGAGCTCTCCCCTCTGCAGCTTTAAGGGGAGAGAAGCACACCATTATGCATACCTATCTATCAAACATTCAGAGTAGGTATTGGTAAAACAATGATAACAGTACTTACAAACTTCTGCGACATTCCCAGCCCAAGCTTCTCAGAACCAGGTGTCCAGAGGATCCCCCTTCTGATGCTTCAGGTCATCATAGTGGTGATGGACCTGCTCATCTGTGTGGGGGATATCTGTAGCACTGGTGAAATTGTGTGCCAGTCAGTTCCAGGCTTCCACCTTGTACTCTAAACCTGGAACTGCTCCTGCAGCAACTGGTCATCATGGTCTTCCCAAAAGAAGATCCAGCACAAAAGAAGAAAAAATTAAATGGCTTTTATTGTGGCAACTCCATCAAGAAAAGCAAACCGGTTTCGGCTAAAACATAAGCCTTCTTCAGTGCAACAGAAAATTTAGTTACAGCGCATCTTAGTGTCTACTTATATATCCTCAAATTAAAGAGCTATATACACACCCTGGATATAATAGAAATGGAACTACCAAAGCAAAATTCAACTTAATTCATTTAAACCAGGTCTGAGTAAAGCTCCCAGCCTGGTGATCCAAGAGGACTCCATATTGTCTAGTATTTCATGCCAACCTGCTTTGGAAGTTCTATACATCTGAATTTTGTCAATTATAGTAAACTTAAATTTCACAGTTTTTGTGTATAGTAGTGTGTTTGTACAGAGCATCTCGCTTAGATGTTTACTTATACGATGTCTGAAGGGTCTGGATGTTTGTCCTACATAAAAGGATGAGCACGTACATGTAGCTAAATAGATCAACCAGTCACTGCTGCAGTTACCAAAAATTCTAATCTGGTACACTTTAGAAGTGTTACAACTAGTAAATTCTGTGCTTTTGAAAATATGTTTACAAGCACTGCAGTGACCACAAGGAACACAGCCGACTAGAGAGTCACCAAATAGTGTTTTCTGCATTGGGATCGTTGGGTTGTATCTTTTGTAGTGTGTAAGATGTGAGTTAATCGTTCTGCCCCTACGGTAAGAAAAAGCACATCGATCCAGTAATATCTCATTAAGATGTTCATGCGCCCACAAAATATCCCAATGATTGTTGATGATGTCCCTAAATTTAGGTGTGTTACTTCCAAATGGGGTGACTAATCTAATGGGTTGGGGTGTCTGTGTATTATCTCCAGTAGTTCTGTGTTTGTATTCCAAAAGTTGTGATCTTGGCATATCTTTAACCTGGGTTGCAGTTTGGGTAATACGATGTTCATTGTAGCCTCTGGTTATCAGTCTTTGTGTAAGGTCTTTTTGGCACTCCTGGTGGGAATCTTCTGAAGAGCAAATCCGCTTCATGCATAAAAATTGAGACTTGGGTATGTTGTTAATGATGTGCCGTGGATGATGACTGGAAGCATGAAGTAATGTGTGGTATTTTGGAAATTTCCTATGTACCTGAGTTTCCAATGTGTGGTCTTCCTGTCGAGTTATTAGGACATCCAAAAAAATAATTTCTTGATATTCAATAGTTAAAGTAAACTGAATATCCCATCTATTGCTGTTGAGATATCTAACAAATTCATGTACCAATGTCGCATCACCCCACCACACCATCCAACAATCATCTAGATAACATCTCCAAATATCTAGCTCTTCCACAAAAATGTTGTTATTAGAGTCATAAATTAATTGTTCCTCGAAATATCCCATGAGCAGGTCCGCATAAATAGGAGCAAAAGATGCTCCCATAGCTGTACCTCTAACCTGCCAATAAGGCTGGCCCTCAAAGTAAAATAATGTTCTTATTTAGAACAAATTCAGTTAGCTTGACTAATAAATTGTTAAACCCAGGAGTATATTAATTAGATTTCTCCAACCAATATTCAATCGCTTGTAAACCAGCACCATGTGGTATGCTGGTATAAAGGGAGGTGACATCAAGTGTACAAAAAAACCAGTCAGATTCCAATTGTGTATCTCTGATGATATTCAAAAATTCCGTGGTGTCTTTAAGTCTGGACCCAACCAGGGGTAATAATGGTTTTAAATAATATGTCAAAAAAGCTGACAACGGTTCAGTAAGAGACCCCTTACCAGAAACAATTGTTCTGCCTGGTGGACATGTTGGGTGTTTGTGTATCTTTGGGAGTAAATATAAGTACTGAGGAATAGGACCTGAAACTTTAAGTTGTTTACATATATGTTGGTTAATGCTGCCCTCTTCCATAGCTAAGTCAAGAAATGAGTCAATATGTATTTTGAAACTGGGTGTGGGATCGACAATCATGTGTATATAAAAACGGGCATCAGATAGTTGTTTGTGTGCCTCCACCTGGTACATCTACTAATCCATTATTACAATGCCACCCCCCTTGTCAGCTGGTATGATAACTATATTATGGTTGGAACTAAGCTCCTGTGATGCTTGTTGTTCCTGTTTGGTTAGATTATGTTGAATAGGCTGATAAACCTGAGAGAAATGTAGGTCTTTGATAACGCATTCCTTAAATATGGCTACATGTTTGTCCATAGGAGGTTGAAAGTCCGATCTCCCAAACTGGAACCCAGTAGATCTTTGAGAATTATCTAAGTCTGCAAAAAATATTTTCAGGTTAATAAGTCTGCAGAAGTCATTCAGTTCATTAACCAAAACATGTCCAGAAACAAAAGATGTAGGTACAAAATTGAGACCCTTATTAAGTAGTTTATTGTGAACAGTTGACAATTCATATGAAGAAATATTATGCACATTGTTTATTGGCTCACAATCTTCTGCAACAATTGTTGTAAATTCTGAGTGTTTCTTTCTGTGTTTTTCCCCCCTCTCCATTCTTTGGGCCTAAAGGGTCTAAAGGTTGCTTCCGTTTAGCTACTGGAGATTCTTAGTTGAAAGGGCAGTCAAAATCAGTGGCAGAAGATGTTTCGTCTTCTGATGTACCACTTAGTGACTGCATGTTTTTCCTAAGTATAGACCTAGGTCTTTTCCTCCTATTAGTTCCTCTGTAACTGGAGTCCGAAAATCAAACATTTTTTTGAATCACAAAAGGTTTCCCTTTCTCATAATCAGCCATATCTCTTTGAAATTTCTGAGTTTTCTTTTTAATTAACTGTTCCTCTAATGTAGCTAAATCCTTGGCCAAATTAGTCAAATGATTGTTATAAAAACTTTCAGACTCAAAAGCATTGGCCTCTTGACAGTTAGCATTAATTTCTAAGGTCTGAGTTTCAATCATTCTTTCATAATAAGTGATGAGAGTATCTACAAATAACATTGATGCTTGGTGTTGTGTTTGTGCCCAATCTGTAGAGAGTTGATCATCAATAACACCCACTAATGGTTGGATGCGGAGTCTTAATCCTCGAGGCGTGATGTTTTTTCAATTTATAAGCTTTGAACAACTTAAGATGCCAAATATTGGCTCTTAAAGTTCTCATATTCCTAGTTATTTTTTGGAATAATACACCACAAAGATGTTTGGCATCCCCCATGTAAATATTTGAATTACCAGAGCTTGATGGGTTTAAGCCAAAAACATCCAAATTATCATTATCTGCAGATAAACCTTGTAGAATACCTGTAAGGTCCATTGTGCCAAATAACGCAACACCGTAAACTGATATTATTTCTTATATTTCTTGTGCCAATGAATACACACACACACCCTTTTTGATTCTTTTTGGTCATCATATGCTATCTATAACATGTTAAAGGCTATGTTGGTCACCATTTTTTAGGATTTTCAAAACTTTTCTTGTGGAATTACATATGCCATATGACATATGACTAAGTCCATTAGGGGTTTTTTCATCTTTTGTCTTTTTTTATAGTACATACAAAGAGAGGGTGCTCATTTATATAAGCACAAATATTATTCACATATCTGTTGGTATATGTTACATGTGGCCAAGACGAAGGTCGGCCACAGGTTTATAATTTATCTATCACACTCACATGAGTATTTATGTTAAATTGGGCTGAGACGAAGGTCAGCCAGAATTCCGATTACTAATAATAAAACTAATATAAACACTTGGGTTGTTTTAATCCTATTGAGAAATAAACCTTTTTACTTTTACATAATAGTAGTTGAGACGAAGGTCGGCTACTCAAATAGGGACAGCCGTCCCTTATAATATACACATGTTTGTTTGATTTGAGTTTTTTGGCCTCTCTCGGTGTGTTATGACTAGCATTTGATATGATCAATAGGTCTCATATTGGCATCCAAATAGTTTTGGATAATTTTGTGAACACTTTACAATGATCAGGCACCTAATGTTTGCATGATGCCAAATTAATATACACACACTCTTTACATATATAACTGTTGTTATAATTATTTTCTATATACATAGGGTGTGTGTGTATCCATATTTTGTTCCTTTCTAGGGCTTTTAATTTCAATACAGGAGAGATCTTACTACAAGCAGATAGATGGCCAGGGATAAATGACAGAACATCCATCTCTCCTGTATTGAAATTAAAAGCCCTAAAAAGGAACAAAATATCTCAAAACATTTGTTAAGCACAAGCACTTTTGTGTGTATTTGGCTTTGGTAAACATTTTAGCATTATGTGAATATTTAACATGAGATTTTAAAAATGGCTTTGGCTTTAGTTTTATCCTATTTATAATCACTCATGACACAAGTATGAAACTAATAATTTATCTTTTAATTACAAGTTTTAGTTGTATTTAAGATGCAACAGTTTCAACTGTAAGACATCATCAAGGGGTTAATTAATGTTCTGTCTCAGTGTTGCTTAGCTAGCTGCCTCTCTATGCTTACCCAATCAGTGTTTTTATATGTATATAAATGGCTGTCTTACATTTTAATGGTGTCTGATGAAGTTAACACTTGTTTAACGAAAGCGCTCACATTTTATTTGTTTTTCTTGTGGATTTTTATCATTAAATACATCTTTGGTTTATCATCACCTGAGTGATTTGTGCATGTGAAACTCTGCCTGCCAGGATTTTTATTTATTAAGAATAAAAAAATAATCATAACAATTTGTCTTTGGAAAATAAATGCTTAATTTCCCTTCCATGTATTCAAACACTGCACATAAGGTCGTAACTCTAACCACTTGGCTACATGGAATGCTGCTATACTTTTATATATACTTCTGAGCTAACTTCAAGCACTGCTAAGCACCACACTGTGCCAATCAAACCCACTAAGTTATGCTTAAACTTGACCATTGCATCACAAACTAAATGCATCTGGTTTCTATTTGTAGATGTCAGGCCCCATGTCAGTTGTTGCAATCCACTCCACGCCACACAAAAAAATGAAAAATAAATAAATAAATAAAATTAAATACATTGATATAATGCAGTTTGACAGTGCATGGGGGTGCAGACACAGTCACGCACTCCCTGCACTGATTCAATAACCTTGTTCCACGCTCTCCCTCAGCAACATTAATATGCATGGCTTGTTACGGAGGGAGGATCCACACACATTGACACAGTAACTTCTGTGTAGGCTCTACATTATGCCTACATGGATTTTATTAAATCTTTTGGATAATTTAAAGCAACATATAAACATGTTACTATGGTCTTATAAATAAATTCTACATTTAAGTATATAGCTACATATATTCCTAGAAACACACATATCTAGCAGCAATGTTCAGGTAATGGTCTTGCACATGAACCATATACAACATTATGTCTGAACAAGTGCATAGCAGTAGCAGCTGAAGAAAAAAATATTGCACCTGGGATAGTAGTATAATTTATAATGGTTGGCTGGGCTTAATAAATAATAGATAAAATAATATTGCACAGTGACTTGGAAGTCCTGATTTCCTGACCTGTCAGTGATCATACCTAATGTTGGAATTAAGAAGTCTGATCCGCTTCAGATAAAAGCTGTCTTTGAATCTAGTTCCCCTGCATCAAATACTGCGATATCTTTTACCTGACGACAGGCTCATAAACAAACTGCAGGATTAGTTGCATCATTTAGTATTTTGGTGGCTCTCTTTAGGCTCCTCAGTGTATAAAGACCCTGGATTGTGGGCAGACTAATACCCGTTATCCTCTTGACAACTCTCACCACTCTCAGAAATGATTTCTTGTCTGTGACCAAAGAGCTCCCATACCATAGCAAAAACTGGATGTTAGGATGCTTTCAATTGCTACTCTGTAGAAGGTGGAAAGTGCTGACAATGGTAATTTCACCTTTTTGAGTCTGCTCAAAAAGTGGAGATATTGGTGTGCTTTTTTCACTATGTGGCAGGTGTTCCCTGACCAAGCGAGATCATCAGAGATATGAACTCAGAGGAATTTGGTACTGCATACCCTTCCCACTGTCTTGCTGTTGATCAGGAGTGGTGTATGGGGTGTTTGCTTCTTCCTGTAGTCTATTGTTTGTGTCTTTCGGCTTTTCCCGGTTAGGGGTCGCCACAGCGGAACTCCGGTCCGCTAATGATTGGCAGTTGATTTTTACATACCGGCTTGCCAGGCCTGACACACAACATTAAACGAAGGTACGCCCATTCACGCATGTCTCCACGCAAAAGACGCTCTAGCTGAGAATCGAACCGGACAGCGTCTTACTGTGAGGAGACAATGATGATCTCTTTTGTTTTACTTACATTCAGAATAAGGTTGTTTATTGCACACCAGGCAATAAGTGTGTTCACCTCTTCTCTGTATGCACTCTTGTCCTCTCTCCTGATGAGACCTATGGCTATGATGTTGTCAGCAAACTTGATGATATGATTTGGATTGAAGTTTGCTGAGACGTCATGGGTTAGGATAGTAAATAATAGGCGGCTGAGAACCCAACCCTGATTAACACCTTGTTGAGTGTTACGCTCCTAGAAGTATTCTTGCCCACACAAACCTTCTGCGGCCTATTAATCAAAACATCTAGGATGCAATTGCAGAGGTGTTTGCTGATGCCCAGATGCACTAGCTTATTGATCAACTGCATGGGGACAACTTAAATGTTGAGCTAAAATTGATGAATAACATCCTCACATAGTTGTCCTTGTTTTCCAGATGCTCAAGAGCAAGATGCAATGTGACTGCTATTGCATCAGCCATGGATCTGTTTTATCTGTAGGCAAACTGCAGTGGATCGAAAGTTGATGGTAGTTCTGCAGACAGGTGTTTCTTGACTAGCCACTCAAAGCATTTCATAACTGTGGATGTTAGTGCAACAGGCCTGAAGTCATTCAAGCTGGAGGGTGAGGCTTTTTTGGGTGGAGGGATCATATTTCTTACTTTGTAACATGAAGAGACCTTTGTTAGACCAAGTGAGGTGTTAAATATATCCATGAGTATACATAGTTGGTCTGCACAGCTCTTTAACACCTTACCCATGATATTACCTGGACCGGCCACCTTTCTGGGATTGACTTTCTGTAGTAGCCTTTTTACTTCCTTCAGACTAAGGCTGAGTACTGCATCATACTGCTCTGTGTGTAAGCTTGCACAGTTGTGGTGTTCTTCTCCTCAAATCTTCCAAAAAAGGTATTCAGCTTGTCTAGGAATTCAGTGTTATCATCACATTGTGCGACTCTCATTTTATAGTCCATAATTTGTTGTATACCATGCCACAACCATCTGGTATCCCTCGTGTCCTGAAATTGGTTTAATACTTCTTCCCATATTCCCTGTTAGCCTTTTTTATGCCTTTCTTCAGGTTTGACCTTGCCACACTTAAGGCTTTCCTGTCATTTGCCCTGAATGCTGAATTTTGTATCTTCAGAAGATCATAGACCTTACTTGTAAGCCATTGCTTTTAGTTAGCTCTTGTGAAAATGCTTCTTATCTCTGTGTCATTATCAATGCATTTTATGATGTAAGCCATCACTGCATCAGTATGTTCATCTAGGTCGATGTGCTAGTCTGTTGTGGCTGCCTCCTTGAAAATGCTACAGTTAGTACGCTCAAAACAATCCTGGAGAGCTGATAATGCTCCCTTAAGCCAAATCCTGATCTGTTTCACTGTGGGTTTCTCCCTGACCAGAACAGGTTTATAGGAAGGTTTTCCTTCATTTTGATGGACAGAGCTAACCTGGTAAGTGTTCTGAAAGCTATGTCTGTCAGAATACTTTTTTGACCTATGTTTAACATAAAGTTCTCCATTTTAACAAAGCTATCAGTTGTATTTTTAAATATATTCATACCCATTGTATGTCTGTGTAAGTTTGTGAGCAAGATGTTCATTCTCTGCTTTGTAACAGAGTGTAGAAAGTAATTTTTAATTTATGTCAAGAACAGAGATCTTCAGTAAATGAGCTACATAAAATCAATAATATTTGGTTGTGAAAGCCAGCAAGAATAACTGAATTTTTGTTATGGAACAAGAACATTACATGATCAACACTGAACTAATAATATATGTTTTATTGGATAGCCACTTTAGATTTCATCAATCAGTGCTAAAAACAAATTGATAATTGCATTTTAATCTTCGTAAATAAATGTTTATTGATCTGGTGTTATAGCATTTTACCTTTCCATCCAGATAATATCAGAACATTTTATGGAGTGCCAAACATCCACAGAAAAACAAAATTTCTCCCTTCTGCCATATAGTGGCAGATCCTATTAAGAAAACTGGGTGTATTTATATTTTTCTGAATACGATACTCAATCCCATTCTTCAGAATAGCATCTTAGAAATGTTAAGATTCCGTACAAAAGTTTATCTTTTCTGTGCCAGAAAGTTTTAGCACAACAATGGACATGGAATCTTTGTGCACTCTCCTCAGGCTATAAGAGTAGAATAAATCAGAACATGCTGATGTGAATTCACTTCTATAAGTAACTCAGATTTTAGCACAACATATATTTTAATATATGCGTTATCATCTAACAACTTTTCCATTTAATAATTACATTATTTCTTCATCAGGTAAAAGGTGTAGCTATGAAGCAACTGCGTTACAATTAGTTTCAAATCTAGTATTAGTAATCATACCTCTCAGCTGTCCAGATTTTTGTAGAATGTCCAGATTTTGCCTCATATTTTTGGTCTGTTCCTCATAAAACTTGTGTTTTTATGGCAAATTACTGTTCATTGAAGCCACTAAATAATGGCATACATTTGAATTTCAAAGTTCATCTCTTCCAGAAAATACATGCTAACACAAATCATGTAACCAAATTTTCTAAGTTTATATGATCAATATTTAAACTGTCCCTATTTTTTGGGCCTTTGTCCCCACATTATTTTAGACTTTGTCCCAATTTCTTGCACTAGGAGGTTGATAGGTATGACTAACATGGAGAGAATGCCTGATCCTCTACAAGGCACTCTCCACTTAATATGTCAGATTTTACAGGAAATAAACTGATTACGTCTTTTTTTTAGGCATCTGACCTTTATCCACTTTTAGCTGTTTGTGATGGATTGAACAGAAATACTGAATGTTTACATTTCATGTTAAGGGATATTGGTGGTAATGTAGATTTTTAGACATGTCATTCTCTATGTATACATTTCTTAAAAGTTTTAGTTCTGTATATTGTAAGAACACTTCTTAAAAATTGTTTTCTTGTTTGTAGCTTACAATCACTCCGTTTAAAAATTAATGTTGCAAAAAGTCAAATGGTCAGAGCATAAAAAATCATTAGTGATAACTGTGTCTCATAAAGAACTGTTTTTTTTTCCAGTTTATCATTTTATACACAGAAGATTCCTTGTTAGCAAATTATTGGGTTAACAAGAAGAAATTTGATCTAATAGGTTTAACTGATTTCCTCCTATTATTATAGTTTGGGTTAGAAAGAAATAAAACGACTCTGACAAAAATTTTGCTAAAGCATTTCCTAATATATTTTTTATTAGATTGAGGGAATTAAAATGATTTATCTAACAACTGCAATATCATAAGTAGTAACGCTGATCTAGTTAAGACATTTTGTATTAAATCAAACTTTATTTACAAGATGCCTTTTAATATGAAATCTGTATTAGAAAGACCACTATATGGGGAATGATTAGAGAACAAGGCTAGGTCATTCCTGTGTGGAATGATGCAGTTGGTGACACAGTAGTCCAGTGGATAGTGTTGTTGCCTCACAGCAAGAGGTTCCCTGATTCAATTCTCAGCTGGGCTGCCTTTTGTGTGGAGTCTACATGTCCTCCATCTGTTCATGTGGCTTTCCTACTACATTCCAAAGACATGCAGTAAATGGATTAGACACTCTAAATTGGCCATAGGTGTGAGTGTGTGGAGTGGAAGAACTACTGTGGCAGGGCATGCCACTTAGCAGAGTAAACCTTGGCTCTAGATGACTGTCAGTGTTGAAGTGACACCCCAACCCCATGTATAAAAATGTGAAAAGTCATTATGAATGGGTGGATTCCTGTATGGGTTCTGCAGATAATGTCAATACACTAACAGCAGGGTTGTGGTGGTGTTTTACTACACAAATCAAGTAATTTCTATCCAATGCAGGTGCAACTATGATTCTGTGGGTGCAATTTACATCATCAGATGTTCAAATTTTGAAAGCTTTTATGGGGGCAGAAGTACTAGGTAGCCCTCATAAGGAATTTTTGAACACTGCTTATCAATAATATATAAAGACATGAACAGTGCCTTATTCAAGTGTATGATGCAATGTTTTGATCACAACAAATTTTATTCTCTTTAGCAGAACAGGCATTACCTTATCTAACAATAGGTGGTTTTAACAGTCTTTTTGAAGTAATGGAGGTGCACTGGCAGCTTCTGTTGTTCATGGGTTCATAGGTTCATAGGTTGGTACTAGGCTATCAGCCTTAGGGCCTATACAAGCCTAGCCATAACAATTCCCTGGCTATTTCTTCCCACATTATTTACTTTCCTGGACCCCTGTCTAGCAGGGCGACTGACGTGATCCCTGGGGTGAATTTCCTTTCTCCCATCCAATTGTCAAGGTTCCTCTTGAAGAGGTCCAAAGAGGCACTCTGCTTGACATGTATGGGCAATCTATTCCAGAGTCTGGGGAGTCTCTGGGTCAGGAACCTATCCCTCCAGCATGTTTTGTTTATTGCGATGACAAGGTTTAGATCCCTGGAGCGTGTAGCTCTGAGGGATTGGGATTTCTTTAAGTGTAGCATGTCCAACAGCTCTGGGTTTGACATGGCCTTGTATGTTAAGCAGAGATCGCCTCTGAGTAGACGATATGCGACAGAGTATAGCTGGAGTTTTTTAAGGCGGTCAGTGTAGGGCATCTGCTTTAGGCCTGTGATTCTTTTAGTGAGGTATTTCTGAGGCCTTTCCAGTTGTTGCAGATGTCTTGAGAGGTACATACCAAATGGGGCATCGTATTCTATAATGGGTCTAATGAGGGGTGAGTACAGTGGGACAATAACCTCCTTCTTTCTGGATGAAAAGCCCTTTGTGATGAGATGTGCCACATAGAAGGATTTCCTGACTGTTGTGGCAATGTGGTTATCGAAGGTGAGACCACTGTCCACCTGTGTCCCTAAGTCTCTTATCACACTTTCTGTGTTTAGTGTACTGCCACCTATATGGTAATTTATGGATACATGTTTTTTCCCAAAGGGGATAACAATACATTTCTTGGCATTGAGCTTGAGCCCATGGCTCTGGCACCAAGCATCTGTTTCTGTAAGGCCCTTTTGTAGAGTATCCACAACATTTGGGGATTCAATAATGGCTCCCAGTTTGCAGTCATTTGCAAACTTTGTTAGCCAGAGTCCCTTAGTGTTGACTTGTACTTCAGAGAAGTACATGCCAAACAAGAGCGGCCCCAGGACTGAACCCTGAGATACTCCACTTGTCACTTGTCTGGAGCTGGATTTGGAGTCGGCTACTTTTACAGTGTGGGTTCTATCAGTAAGCCATTTAGCAACCCATTGGGTGACATAGGGATTAATGCCCAACTTAGTAAGTTTATCTATGATTCCAGAGTGGGGGATGGTGTCAAAGGCCTTGGCAAGGTCTAGATAGGCTGTGTGGACCACCTTACCCTTGTCCATGGCTCTGGAGACTGATTCAAAGAAGTCAATCAGGTTCAGGAGACAAGATCGGCCCTTCACAAACCCAAACTGGGTGGGGTCCAGTGTTTGAAGGTTGCCAATGTCTTTGTTTATAAGTTCCATGATAATACGTTCCATGGCCTTGCAGATAAGGCTTGTCAGACTGATGGGACGGTAGTTTCCGGGATCCAAGGTGGATCCCCCCTTGTGGATTGGGATAACTGTAGCTCTGTGCCACTCAGTGGGCACGAAACCTGAGGTGAGGCTATGATTAAACACGACACTTAGGTGAGGTGCCAGTTCATATTGTAGTTCATGTAGTGCACAGCCCGGGATGTCATCTGGTCCCATGGATGCTGTATTCTTGGCTTTAGAGAGTGCGTTTTGTACCTGTGTGGCCATTATTACTGGAATTTGGCAATCTTCTGGTATTGAGATGGGCCATTTAGGGCGTGAGAGGGGGGTGAAGTTGGCACTGAATCGATCTGCCAGGATATTGGCAATATCCTTTGGATCAGTATATTTAATGCCATTCTGTTTTAGCTCAGAGCAGATCTGAGCATTGCCATTTAAATTCTTGACATAGTTATAGAATGCTTTGTGGTTGTCTTTGGAATCTTTGGCAATTTTATTTTCATAACTAGCTTTGGAGGATTTTATGAGGCGTCTCAGTTTCTTACTGAGGCTAGTAAGGGAGTTTTTTGCATTCTGGGATTTTCCTCTTTTCTGCAAAAGTTTCTTCCTTTTGTTGTAAAGTTTGTTTATGGCAGGGGACCACCAGATTGGCTTCCTTTTTTTGGATGAGAGCATTTTGGTTCTATTTGGGATGGCACGATTCATGCATGAGTGGATGTGCTCGTACAGTGCCTTAGTGTAGGATTCAGCAGTTGAACTTTCAGTTCCCGTCTGCATGGGTGTTATGAAGTTTGTCACTTCTGACTTGAGTAGCATGAAGTTGGCTTTGGAGAAGTTTTTTATGGTGGTTTCTTTACTGGGGGGTGGGGGTGGGATGTGGGTGTTAAGGGTGATCAGCTTATGGTCAGACCTGACTAACGAGGGGGGTGACCACAGGTATGGAGCATTGATTTCCCATGTTGGTAATGACCAGGTCTAGGATATTGGAGCCCCTGGTGGGACTATGGATTAGTTGATCCAGGGCATTGGAATTTATGAATTCCAAGAACCGTTGCGCAAAGGTGTTGGGACATGAGTAGTTTTCCCAGTTAATGGCAGGGTAGTTAAAATCACCCAGTATTAGGGTGTTTGGTTCTATCTTAATATTTTCCAGTATGTTTAGAAAGGTGTATTGAGAATCTTGGGGTATGGTGGGGGATCTGTAGCAAGCTACAATTTGGATTGCAGTCTTTCCTAGTGTTAGTTGCACTTGGAGAATTTCAGACACATTGTGTTGGCCAACTAGCCTGGTGGTGTGAATATCCTTGGTGAATATTGACACTCCTCCACCTTTAGTGTTTCGGTCCTGGTTTGGTGGCCGAAAAGTGTGGTAAGAGTTGTAGCCTGGCATTGCAGGGGTGCTCTCTGGAGCCTTGAACCAGGTCTCAGTTACTGCACAGATATCGATGTTCTCCATTTTTAGGAGTGCCTCGAGAGAGTGTATTTTGAGGTTTAGACTTCTAGCATTGAGTAGCATTACCTTCAGATTTTGCATGCTTGTACCTGTTACGGTGGTGGTGGTTAGTAGACAAAGTCCGATGGCTTAATGAGAATATTAATATGAATACTTAAGGCAAGATCACTTAAACAGATTTAATTTACTGTGTATTTATCATTTTTTATTCCTTTATTTGTGTATGTCATTTCATAGAATTATATAATTTTCTGTTTTTAGCAGTTTTTAAATGTTTGTCCCATGTTTTGATCACATGACTTATAACATAAAATAGGATTTTTGGTATTTTACAGTACTGGTGAAGTTCCATACATTTCAAAAAACAGGTGCTCAATTTCTAGTTACTAATGTTGTGATGGTAGTTTTTTTTTTTTTTTTTTTTTTTTTTTGAGGTTTCAGTAGTGTTCCATGCCTACCTTTGTTCTACTTTTTTCTGGAAATGTTTATAGCATATTGATGCTAATATACCCTTTGTGCTACTTTTCTTTGAGTCCCCTTTCATCATATTTTATTTAATAAACTTTAGGTTTTCTAGGTTAACATCTGATATTAAAGATTCTGATAAGGTATTGGAAGTCCTCAAAATCATGTTTATTTTGGGAGCGTGGCCAAGATGGCAAGCAGTTAACAGCATAAGAATTTTTCTCTGCTTCTCCTAAACATTTTTGACTGGATTTAATTTTTAGTTTCACTAACAAAACTTCTAAAAAGGTAAAATAAAGAACTGGAATCTATTGAGGAATGTCTGATGAAAAAATCTACTCTTTTTTAAACTTTTCCTGTCAAAACGTCAGCTTGAAAATATCAAATGAAAATGAGTCACTCTAAGCAACACTTTAAGAACTGACTGTGAAGAAGAAGTTACAATCTATCATCAATAGTATTCAAAACTTATTTCTGAAATTGGGTAACCTATACTCTAAGGTAGACCCAGTCAAAGAAGATTGTAAAAAGCAGATAGACTTAATAAATGAAGTAGTTAAACAGCAACAACATCAGATATCTGCCATGGAAGACTCACTCACTGATTTAGATGGTAGACTGACGGAAGGAGAAAGTAACACTGAATTCATTTTAAAACAAAACATGTTCCTGGAGAAGATAAATTATCTTGAAAATAGGGCAAGAAGGAACAATATCAGGATATATGGAGTGCCTGAGAAGCAAGAGGGAGAAAATATGGTAAACATTTTTAACATCCTGGCATGTCAGAAAGATGTGAGCCATGCATGGTAGAGGTATCATTTCAAGGCTGTCATCTCTGACTGAGAGAACTGGATCTGCCAGGAGTTGCACTGACACATCCATTGCCATAGTCAGATGTACTGCTACTACCTGAATGTAAGTGACGTCTGGAAGATGAGATCTCCTCATGACTACACCCAAGTCCATGACAATATTGCTTACCACATCTGAGTGTGGACACCTCAACCACTGATGAAGCTATGGAAGTAGTGACATTAGATATTGATAGTTCATCAATGTTTATTGCTCTGGCCATGCCTTAAACTTTTGGAAAAAAAAAATCATTTTGCTGTATTCTTCTGTATACTTTTAAATGATTGTACTTAATTTAGTGTTTTTTATTGTATATTGTTATTTTGCATATCATTCGTTAATGGCTTGTTGTACTCAACATGGAGCTTTTCTCCCCAGGACTCTACTGAAAATGGACATGTATCCAGCTAGACTAGCCTGGTCAACAAATGTAAAATAAATAAAATAAACATTACAGGAGCGGGATCAGACACAGCCATGGCAGCTAACACAACATGATGTTGCAGTTCTATGGCCACGTGGATGCTATCACCCTTGCAGGAGACATTCCATCACAGACACTGCTTGTTCCATTTTGATATTCCTCCAATCCATTGAACTGGCCACATGGGGGAGGCAGTAATGTATGTCAGATTGTGCCACATCTAGAATCCAAACAGGTCCTCTGAGGCCCTAGAGAAACATGCCTGTGACTCTAAGAAAGCCCTATACATATGTCAAGTGGCACATAATGACATTCTGGCATTAGGCACACAAACTGCAGTAACCACATTACCTTGATCAACAGTGTCACCTTCAATCTGTCCACTATCTGAGGGCTCAGTGGAATGGGTATGCATAGGCATACTGACTGTGCCTGAAGAAAATCCAGGGGATGTTTAAGTCATAACCTCAGTGACAGACTTAACCTTTGCACCCCCGAATGTGCCTCCATTTTACCACCATCATCATCACAGCCTACCGATACAATGATCTCAGGTGGAAAGAGTCCTACACTTCCACTGTCAGGTTCAGCAGTGATAATAAGCAACAAACAAGGGAATACAATTATTACTCCCTTAAATATTGACCCCAACTATATGAACAAAAAGTAACACTGGCTACATAATTGGAAATGCTACAACAATACATTCACTCATTACACCCTCTTCACACATAAAGATAATATATCTAAATAATGCTAAGTGATAAGAAAAGAAACATTTGCTTACCACATGCAGATGTCTCAACACTCTGTAGGGAAGATGGGCCTGGAAGAAATGAAGCAATGAAAGGATGGCAATTATTCAACACAATCTGTATAACACAGGCACTGTGAATAAACAATCACTTATATGACTTTAAGAAATAGCTGTCACTGAAACTTGTCTGAGTCTAGCCCCTACCACCATGTTTATTGTCCCACTCTATTGTATAACTATAAATTAAGAAATAGGTACAGATTTGAAATATATCACAAGCATTAGCAACCAAATTATATTTTAGTCTACAAGACAATATACTGTTGCGGCCTTAAGCACCAAGTAGATAGTAACTACATTTCAGTAGTAGTCATATCCCACTGGCCTCTCTCAAATAGGAAGGGTCCATGGCACCTCCCAACCTATATGATAACCTCATTCTAGGCCTCACTAAAAGGGATTTTTGTGGATTTGTTGGCCTGGGCACCATAATCCTATGTGACATAAAAAAGAGAAGGACAAAACCCCATTAATAGCACATAAGTAATATTTTTTTCCAAAAAATAATCATGCTGTGTACCCATTGTCAGCATAAAGCACCTAAAGCACAGTTCCCATTTAGGACAACAGAATGATACGATGCAACCCCAAACCCTCCAACACAAATGTAAAGGTCTGGACAAACACCCCAAGTCTGTCAACATTCCTGTACTAAAGAATGCAGTTATGTCATTGATTACTGGATAACAATTATCATTGCAAAAGGTCAAGAATGCAAATTAGGAATGACAGTCAGTTTTCAAAATCCAACCACCACTGCTGTAGAGGTTGCCCTGTGGCATCTGAGAAGCCTAAAACCACTGTCAGCCACATGCACAACCCCCTGCATTTGATGACAAACATAATTAGACTTTTCTCCAATCCCAGCTGAAATTACAAAAGCAAATGGTAAGAACATTATTGTGCTGTAAGCATAACTAACCTGTGTATCTCACAAATCTAAAGCCTTAGAAAATCTGCCTATGCCAACAGTGAAGTATAAGAAGTGTATAAAGATCAACCTGCATTTTTCTATTTAATATGTAAATACATTTCTAAAATGTTACAATCTAAATGTCCTTGAATAATAGAAATATACCTTGGCACAATAAGTGCTCCTTATTTAAAGGAAAGCTCCTTCAAAGAAATACCAGTCTTCTGTTTTGTCTGAAACAAGCTTCATCACCTTCAAATTCCCTAGCTACACAATTACCTTTTTAAAGTATATATTTAGCCCCCTGAGCACTGTAAAGATGCAAATGAGCTGTGAACTCATTAGAATTGCAGAATACCAAACTTCTGACTTTTTGTAGTAAATGTAAACGTAGTGCATCCTCTACACCATTGTTAGATGCCAATGGCTTGCAACTGTGAATGATTAGTGTGAGAGAGAAGGAAAACACAACAGCAATTCAGACACCCTTCGCTGCAGTGGGTGTGTCATTGAGGATACACTTACAAAGTGTTGAACTAATTGCAGTGAGCTTTTAAACAAAATCAGACTCCACACATGTAAATATTTTTGGCCATAATAGTAAAGTCTCCTGTCTTTGCTGAAAACTTTTGTTCACTGTTATGTATTTGTATCACACCTTGAAAGAAAAATGATAGGAAATGCACTGCAGATTGCATGTCCAATAATAAAGCAGAGATAAGGGAAGAATGACCAGAATAGAAAGAGAAGACAGAGCTACATTTCTGAAAGTATATTCATAAACAATTGTGTGATCACTCATAGCACTAAAGATGTTAGACACACATGTGCAACCAACTGAGACTGTCCAACTGTATGAACTCTTAATACAGGATATGATATGTGAATTGCTTGTTTGTACATGATTGGATTTGGTATTGCAAAGCTGTGTTTGTGGCACAGAGAGATAGCTTACTACAAGTGTGTTGTATAAGTGCAATAGTCTGATTGTTCAAAATCACAGATGTCTAGTTGTTTAACCTTTGTTTTCCTTTTTTGCATCTTTTTTTGTGCACTGCTTGTGGCATAGTGCAAACATTGTTAGCTGATGAAAAAGTGAACATTTTATTTCAATTGCCTTATAGAGCACAAACATGCATAGCGGGATTAGACAGTGGTCAGCATCATGGATGGTAATTACTGTATAAATTAAATCTGTTATTCAGGCATAAGGTAATACATTGAGCAAAAACAGAGATAGAACATAGGTAAAGTGGAGCTGCAGTCCCACAGTAGATATTTTTATGGAGAATGAGTTATAATGAGTATTTACACAAGTAAATATGATCGCTATTGCCTTTTGCATTTGTACATTGCCTGCCTATGAGAAAACAGGATTCACTACTTAAGGAAAAAAAGTGAAAATTTGAATTTGGTTTGTCTTCCTTTGCACAAACAGGCTAAGCAGCAATGTGAGGTCATCAGCTAACTGGATAATACTGAGTGTGGAAAATACACCTACCGCCTCTCTCCCTGTAGCACCAAGTGTAAGTGTAGTGAGGCCATGATCAAGACATAGGTGATCCAGGGTTTAAATCCAGCAAACTCCGCTTTCTAGTAAGAGTGTCCCATTGTAATTTTTCATAAGACTTTGATTATAAAGGTAATATTGTATACCAATAGCTATATACACACATATATATATATATATATATATATATATATATATATATATATATATCAGGTTGATTTACAAAAATGTATCATTACTGCTTGCATACATACACTTCTGTTTGTATTAAATGTGTATCAAATGTGTTAGTGTTTGCCAGCCATGCTTATTACAGATACACCAGATCCCCATTAGATGCTCAATGTTTTAAAACTTTGAACTTCAAATGGTCGAGACCAGAAGATTGAAGTTTTGAAACATCAAACATTTTGAATGGAGATCGCCATACAGCACAGAACGAGATATTTACCATTTTCCTCATTGTAGTGCTTTCTCAGAGTTCATATATGTATTTAGCAGGGGTGGGGAATGCAGGGGGCATGTACATTTTTTTTTTTGTTTTTACTTTTTTTTTTTGAAGTTTCAAAACGTTGATCTTCTGCTCTCGGCTGTTTGAAGTTCAAAGTTGTGAAACTTCAAGCTTTAGAAGTAGATCTGATATACTATGTAACAGGTTTTTGCATGGCAATGATGCTTATGTTATAAAAACTGCAGTTGCATATCTCTGATGGACACTAGAACACTAGAGTTTACTGATAATCATCTACCCTCCACCCATGACCCAAGTAAAACTGTAAAACAGTATGTAGTGTGAAGTATGTATCATAACTCTAAACTCTATTACTAAAGTTATGCATGTTTATCCATTTCCAATATATTGTCAGACATTAGTCCTGCATCACACTTGAGAAAGCTTAAGCCAAGATCTTTTAACACCAACTACATACAGGCTTAATTAAAGTATAGCATCAGTCACTCTTTAAACTGCATATATGTAATTACCATGGTTGGGAAATACTTCTTTTGTAGCAATGAATAATTACCTATGTGAAAATGTATGCATTCCCATTTACATAGGTTTGAATCACACATTGTACAAATTACTTTTAATAGTGTGTAAGTCCCCACAAATATGTGTCAAGTTGTCCCACTGATCATTCCAAAGGCATGGCTAAAAAGCCAAGTCATTTAGCATTTTGTTGTTTGCCCCGAGACAAAGTGTGACCAGGTACTGCAGCACACATCACATCATCATTGCTGCTTCATAAACTCCATTCCTCTTTGTTTGGCAGTGTTTCCCTTTTCTTTCCATCCTGCAAATGTGGTTGACATGGTTGTGTGTGTCTGAAAGTGTTGGAGGACCTTTCCAGACATAACAGGAGATGGGATGGAAGGTGCTAAATTCAGGGCACACAGGTGGGGTGTGGAAGAGTCAAAAATATTTTCTGCACTCCTCATGAAGTACTACAGCCATAGGTTAATACAGAGGGACGATATTGGGTCTCACTACAAGGCTGAGGCTTGGAACTCCCTAGCCAAAGCTGTCTCTAATGCAACTGGCATACAATACACTTGGGAACAGTGTAGGCACCACTACAGTGACCTTAAGAGGTGCAAGCAGGCACACCTTGACCAGTGGCTAGATGAGAGTCCAACTGCTGACAACCCCCAGTGGTGTAGATATATAGATGAAGCAACTTGAAATGATATGAATGCTGTACATATCCAAGACTGGTATGCATAATGTTTTCATGTCTCTTTTTCCTCTTATTCTTTATTTTACATCTGCAGAGGAAATCACAGTGACCAGAGAGGCACATGCTGAGAGAGTGGAGTGACTCAGAGAGCCAGGATAGGTATGTCTGCAGCACAACTGACACAGATTGTAATAAATATATTTTGATTTCACAGATCAACATCAACTCCGGCATAGATATTGTAACTGTAACAGCAAGCATGCATGTTTTCTTCTTTAGCTCTTGCTAATTGTATTAAGCAAATGTAATACTGTATTCAGATTATGAAGTTCAATTCTCAGAAGTAACCTATAGAGTCACATTCAACAACTGTAATTTTTCAATTTAAAATGCAGTAATTAATCTGTAGAATCTTTAAAGCATATATGTAATATGTGCATATTCCAAGGATTACAGTTCACAATGGGATTGTGGAAGCTGTATAGCTACTTTAATAATAAAAGGATATTTGTTGTAATAAAGCATGAATGACACATTTTGTGGTTCAAATTTCACCCGCCCCTTATCTCTATTTTTTTGGTTGCCTGGAATCACCCCATTATGTTTTGTTTTCTGCCAGCAAACCAAATCAATTTCAGCAGAGGGGGCTGAGCCAACTGCTGTGCCTCAGCCTGCCAACCCTCCACCATCTGCCACACCAACACCTATTTGGTCGACTTCAGCAGACAGAAAAAAACAAAAGACCGATTCCCAAAAGACTGAAAATTCAAAATTATGAATAATGTCATTTTCCCCTTCTCCACTGTTGTGCAATCTTGGAGTTGTTATATATAGTTAGCAGGGGGTGTGGGGGTCACAGACCCCACATGAGGGGTGCAGGGGGCTTGCCCCCTGCATTACAAATGTGTTCAGCATTTTGAATTTTTAGTATTTTGGGACTCAGTCTTTTGGTTGTCAGTGTTCTGAAGTAGACCCCACCTAGCACCTTTGGGAAGCAACCTGGCAATTCTGCCTCAACAGCCTCTGCCCTATCTGGCCCAGCTACATCAGGTAGTATTGCCCTGGCTGGGGGTGCAGAGTGGTACCCCCTGAGAATATTGGTGGAGAAGATTCTTATGTCACCTGCTAGGAATTGCCAGGGATGGTGCATAATCTAATAGAGACTTGCCTTGGTGCCTGCATCAGCCACCTGGAGAGGTTGTTCATTAAAGCAGAAAAGTGACTCATACATCAAGCAGTCTTACAGGGAACTGAGGAACAGGGCTGTGATAGTTCTGAGGGTGAGGACTAGATTTTTGTAGTTCCAGTGCTTAACAGGCATGTTTCTCCAATGTCCCCTACCTATCCCCAGTCATGGTATACACAATGCATGTTCCTCCAATGTCTCCTACCTATCCCCAGTCATGGTATACACAATCTTTTGTATCTATCACCATCCCTGTATCGGTCTTGTATGTCCTGTTTGTCTGTACCTGTGTCCTCACTTTCCTAGGTTCCTTTGCCAACATTCCTCCCTTTTTGAAATACAAAAAAAAAAAACAAAAATGGGCACCTTTCCCAAAAAAAGAAATTTGTTCCATACATAGATCTCCACATGTTGTAATGCTGTCAGATAGACAAACATATGATATGCTGAGATTCACTTGCAACCTTGGCAAATTCATTGTATGCATGTTTGTGTTTCTGTTCGCAAGGATTATACAGGTGTTCTCTAGCAGCATTGTATGACTGTTACCATATGTGTCTTCTCAACACAATTCATTTGGTCCATTAGGCTATAGATCATCATTGCATTGTTGTCACCAATCTGTATTATGGTACAGTTCAAATTAATCAGATTTTGTCTACATATGCACATTACTGTGCTGAAGAAGTGGATGTCTATTGTTCTTTCTTATTACTGCCTGCAAATTCCTGTATTACTTCCCATTTGTTCTTTCCTCTGCTTGCACCTTCCCATTCCACCACTTTCCTATCAAACCCATTTTTGCATGTTTAATCTGGTCAAAAAATAGAATCACACGCAACACACATGGCCAGAAATGGCTTATAAAGAAGCTTTCACTTTTATCCTCTGAATTTGCGCAGAGTATGACATTGCTCTTCAATGACTAGTGGATGTGAATGATTGTTCATATCCTACAGAAAAACCTGGTGAGTTTTTGCCTTCAGCTGCACTAGTCCAGTTATCTTTATTCATATGTGCTTATACAAGCTGCGCTATAAGAAAGAGAGTTAAGGCAGAGTAAAGGCACTACTTTGAAACAGTTATGATGTTGAAATCTGCCCTCACTCAACTTGTGTGTGTGGTTGGTGGCATGTTACGGTCATTGTATGATGTTTTGCGTCTCTTTTCATTTGACTCCCACTCAGGAGAACCTTTCACATAGCCCCCTAAATCCAACATCCCATTTCACTCTGTCCACACAACATCCTTTCTGTGGAATATTGAGCATGTCATCATAAAAAAGATGCTTACACACACATCATGGAGCAGAGCCACTCCATGACCCTCTGCAAGTCATCTCCAGACCACTGGATGTGTGATTACTAATTCTGTCATGGGGTGGTGCACATGTCACATATGGGCAGAGGCAGTCACATACTGATATAGTGATTTGTGTTTAAATGGTATAATGGCTAAGACTTTATTTGCTCTTGGCTGTTAGCCAAGTAATGACCTATGATGAACATTGCACATGTCAATGTTGCTGTCATCCACATGTGCTATATTGAGCTGCGGATGTACTGCATTCTACAAGAGTGTATTCCAATCTGTGATTTGAGCTATTGTATTGATGACCACTGCTGCCATTTTGTTACATGTAATTCTATAATATTATTACAGAGGTCTGTTGACATGGGATATTGTTGCTTTACTAAGGCATGTGTTCTTGCAGTAGAGTACATCAACATCCCACACAGTTGTCATGCAACCTTTACAGCGAGAGATGCAGTATGACACAGGAGTGCATGTGTATACCTAGCATATGGAATGCAGCAATATTACATTATCCTGATTATATGGGCACATGTGCTTGGGTTTATGTGTCACATTTGGCACAGTGAGCTCTCACACATCTTGTCAGCCATGCAGAACTATTCTTTGGAATGCATGCTCATTAGGTTTTGATAGGTCTTGACAGTGCAGACCCCTTCAAGGTGTTCTACTAGATGCTTCTGAGATACATCTTTCTGTGTTTCACTTAGTAAATACACAGCTCAGTGACAACATTGATGGAATGGGTTTGATTCTTCCTGGTGTGGGTTGTGGCTTATGTGTCATAGAAACCTCTCAACTGCCTGTCCAGGTCTGGCCTTGATTTCCACTGCAGGTTTAACACTGTCCCTCTTAACCCCTTCAAAAAGTAGTCATTTTTCAGGAAGGCATGGTGAATTCCTCTTATAGAGCACTGACAATTATTACATTTGTACATATCTGTTCCTGCAGAACATGTGTAAGTTACACTCACATGTTCTGCCAATGATGCAGATTAATGGTCAAAATATTTTAAAAGTGTCTATGACTGTTCCTCTTTCTGTCTACATTTGTCCAGGAGTCTGTTTCTATGTGTCGCTGATTGGTTGAGTGTTATGGTAAAATGTCATTCATATTCAGGCAAGTCATTTTGCAGATCTTCAGAGTATGCCATAACTCCTCTAGGATATACCGTCCTTGCTAAATGCCCTCTCAAATGAGCATGTCAGTGATGTTTATATCACAACCATTCACCTCCACTGACATGTAACCTTTTGTGACCACTACATATATCCTATCATGTGTGATGATATAATATACTCAGATAGGAGGTGTCAACAGCAGTATGTACAGTGCTATCTACATATGTGCCTTGTGCTATGCTATTGACTTGCATTGGAAGTATATATCCATTGATATATCCTACCTTGGGGACATTGTCATATTTACAATGCCCTCTTCTTATTTATTTGTTCCAATCATTCCTTTCTGTGACTGTTTTCATCAGCACACTTTGCCCGCCCAGTGTACGTACACTTGTACTTGCCTTTGCCATGTACCCCCCCATCCATTATTTCATTCTGAAAATAATTGTTTTAGTGTACATTGCACTTGGTACACTTTTATTTACTGTGTTATAATGGCTGTTATTGCAGTATTTTCACCCCTGGTAATCACTGCGGCTGTCAGTGCAATATTGCCTAGTAGGTTTGCTTGCAAGCAAACTTGAATGCTTGTTGTTTATGTGGTCATGCTGCTCTGCATGCTTTTGCAGTGGCATCAGTGATGCTGGCCACAAAACCTTGCTTGTATTGGTGTAAGCACAATGAGCAGCAGAAATATGCAATTAATGTTTCTGCTCATCACGCTAACATGTAAACTCCATGTAAGCTTCATGCAAAGCCTGCACAGAGTTTATTGAATTCATGATTTAGTGTTTGGCCCTTCTGCTGCTACAATGAACAAAAAGTGTAATGAAAGGGGCAAGGGAATCTCTGAGATTTTTCATTTCTCCTTTTCCAAATTGTACAATGGATTTTCATACTCCAGATCCATTTTTTTTGGCAAAAAGAACAGAATAAACAGCCTTAACAGTATTCAGGTAAACAGGTGTTTAAGAATAAGTGACAAGGGGGTTCAAAAAAGAAGTCTTAAACCTCCCAAAACCAAAGGTAGTCCAACAAGTCTGAATGTCTTTTCAAAATACCTCATGTCCCCTTCCCGCCCTAGCCCCAATTCTCTTTCAGAAAGTCTGAATCTTAAGTTTTTTCTTTGGCAAAAAGTTGCTTCCGAAAAACGGGTTCTGAAAAACATTTATCAGGGTTATATATGGCAGTAAGAGGAAATTCCTCCTTTCCTGGGGGTCATTCCTCATCGTGCAGATTAGACTTTTTTATTTCCTACCATTTTTCATCACATGCTGTTTCAAGGAGTGAAATAACCAGTTCCTCATTCACAGGTAGTTTCTGATGCCAAAAAATTGCTTGGAGACCAGTTTTGTGTCTCTGTTTCCTAAACCTGTTTGTGAAAGTGCCCAAGTTCAAATTTATGTCACTTCACACCATGTTATCTCTTCGACTGAATAAAATTGTCAATTCTCTGCCTTACCCATTGGACTATCCGCTACACTAAGATTGTTTACAGAATGTCTGTCTCTAGTTATGGCTTATTGCAGGCTACAGCATATCCACATTTTTTTTGATCTTTAGATGACTTGCTTATCTTTGCAGAGTCTTTTTGAAAATGTCAGGAGTCTCTCTCTCGGGTGAGAGATTTCTAGCACAAGCTGGGATTTCAAGACAACATTCAAAAGTCTTTCTTGACTCTCTCACATAGGATTATGTTCTTGGAATGTCAACTAGACACCTCAGTTGAAAGAGCTTTTCATTCATGGGAAAAAAATAGATCTTTGTTTTGATCTATTTCTAAGGTTTTCTACACAGCTTTTGGTCATTGCGGGGGAATTTTGGGTCTTATGGCATCTTTGATTCTCATGACACCCCTAATAAGACTCCATGTGAGAAGGACGCAGTGGTATCTGAAATCTCTTTGGTTCCAGAATCAACAGGCTTAATCTTTTCAGATCCTAGTGCTGGGGTTTGACAGAAGAGTAATGTTTTGATGGAAACAACCAATATCCTTAAATCCAGGTCTCCCCATATCCATCCCTGCTTCAAAGCAGTCAGTCACTATAGATGCTTTAGACTTTGCTTAGTTAACAGAGTCAGAAGGGGTAAAAGTGCGGGGGATGTGGGACACCAAGGGCAGATGCAAGCACATAGATATGAAGGCTATGCTCGCCATGATCAAGACACTCAGCTCTCTGAACCATCTTTGGCTTCCGGGATCTCTTCAAGTGGTTACAGAAAATGCAACAGTCATAAGAATCATCAACAAGCAAGATGAAACCAGGTCATACCTCCTTTGCAGACTAGCCTTGTTAGATTGGGATTAGCTTCATAGTACAGTCTCTTTCTTCAGGCATCTTACATTCCACCAGAGAAAAATTATGTGTCAGACAAGCTGAGCAGGACCAGCGCAGACTCTTATAAATGTAAACTAGATCAGGGGATCTTCCAAGATTTCGTCCATTTGTGGGGAGTTCCTAAAGCAGACCTCTTTGTCTCATCTCTGAACAATCAACTTTCAAAATTCTATTCCAAGACTCCATGCAAGACAGCCTGGAAGACAGATGCCTTTTCTTTTCTTTGGACAGTAGTGTCCCAGTATGCCTTTCCACCCTTTCCACTAATATCCAGAATAATTCTAAAGATTCAGAAGGAATCCCTCCAAGATTATTGTGGTGACTCTCTTCTGGCCCAGGAAACCAGGGTTCTTCCTTCTTTTGGAAATGGCCAAGGGCAGTTCCCACAAACTTTCTCACAGAATAGATCTACTCACTGAAGAACAGGGATGTTTTACACACCCCACCATCAATTATTTTCAATTAACTGCCTGGATTATAGGGTCTTAATTCCTTTTAGGCACCTGTTTTCTGACGCTGGGCAGCAGGTACGAATGGAGGTAAGAAAGCTTGCTACTAGAAAGTCATATATTAGCAAAAAGAACAGTAAGTGCCAACAACATAACCTACACCCATTCAGCACTAGTTGTTCTCTGGTTTTACAGTACTTGTGTGAGTTACTATCCTACAGTCTTTCTTATTCCTCTGTCAAGGTTCATTAATCGGGTCTATATTAGAACACCGAACATTCAAAATGTTGAGTGTTCTAATATCGAACCCTAGCATTTGAAAATACAAAACACGAACATCCGGAACAGCAAATTTTTTCCTAGGGAAAAAATTAGCTGTTCCAAAACACATACACACGACACAAGCACACTAAACAAACAGCAATCCACACACATACACCTAAACTCTTACACCTAACCCTACACTAAACTATACATACACCATTAACTATCCACTTACCTTAACCCAAACCCTAACCCTAAGGTCCATCACTATCGCACAGTCACTTCACCCGTGCCCTAACCCTATCACACCTAGCCCACCCTAACCCACATATCCACACAATCACACACTTACCTGACCAGCGTCCTAACCCTAAGTTACCTAACCCGCCCTAACCCACACGTCCACACAATCACACACTTACCTGAACCTGACCCATAACTTTCCACCAGAGCACAGAAAATACTGAAGCACCAGAAACGGGCAACCAAATTCTTTCCCAAGGAAAGAATTCGGTTTCCTGTTTTTTCGATATTTTCAGAGTACGCTGAAAACAAGTCAATATTAGAACACTCGACATTTCAAATGTTCGGTGTTCTAATATAGACCCCATTAATCAGCCATTTCAGCATGTCTGCCCATGGATGCTCCTCTTTCAAGGCAGTCTCATGGCAAAACATTTTTGAAAGGGGTTTTGCATAAGAGGCCTCCAAGTAAACCAGTAGCCCCTCCTTAAGATCTTAATTTTGCTTTAGAAAAGCTGACACTTTCTCCGTTTGAACCAGCTACTCTGCCTGACTTAAGATTCTTAACATGGAAAACAGTTGTACTGATTGCTCTGACCTCTACAAGAAGGGTATCTGAGTTGTAAGCTCTTATGGTGATTGAGCCTACTTCAGTTTTCCATAGGTACAGGGTTTCTTTGAGAATAATCCTTCTTTTATGCCTAGAGTGGTATTCGAGTTTACTTTATGCCAAATTCTTCTTCTCTCCATTTTCTTTCCTAAACTTAAAAATGAGGGAGAAAGGATACTCCATACCTTAGATGTTCACAGACAACTCAGGTACTGTCTTGACAGAACTAAATCTTTCAGATAATCAGATCACTTGTTCATTTCTATTGAAGGGACAGCCTGTGTAAAAACAGACAATTTCCAATTTGCTGTCTAAGGCAGTTACCTTTGGTTATACTCACCATGTCAAATCTATTTCAGCCAGGGTCAAGGCTCACTCTATAAAGGCATTGGCTTCATCTATGGCTTTTTGGAAAAGGTTGAATTGTAGGAGTATTCTAGAAGCTGCTACGTTGTCCTTTGCACATACTTTTACAAAGCACTATAAACTTGATTCCTTCTCTTGGTCTAGAACAAGCTTTGCTAACACCATTCCCCAGGGGCTCCTGCACCATTCTCCTTCCTCCTCCCAAATATAGCTAGCTATAGTAAACTACCCATAGAGCTAAGGCTACTGCAGCAGCAATCCATATGAAGAACATGATAGTTGTGTAATTTGAACTTAACATAATAGCAGCTGTTCAAATGATCGCTGCTGCAGTAGCTGCTCCCTCCCTTCATCCCTCTTGCCTCTTGTTTGTTTTTTTTTTTTTATGTGTTTTTAAGCCAGGTTGTGGATATCTTTTTTTTTATTATTCCTAACATTATCCTTCAAGGGCTCTGCCTCCCTCCGTCTCTGCTGGCAGGAAAGTTTTGAAGGACTCTGCAGCCAAATTTGTCTTTTAGTCAGCTCATCTTGAGCTGCCTGACAGTTTGGATGCATGGAAGATGCCCTGTAACTTTGGAAGCTAGCAGGCTGTTATATCCTTAGCAGGATATATCCCATCTAGTTAAGGCTACTGCAGCAGTGATCATCTGAACAGCTACTGTTATTGTAAGTTCAACTTATTTGAATATACTTTCTGGAATGCAGCTATGCCCATTCAATACCTTTCCAAAACATAAGGATGCAGTAACTTGGTACAAACACTACCCATCGAAATGTACTCCAAATGCACAGATAAACAGCCTAATGTGCATGGGTCATGACAAGTCTCTACATGACCAGAACTGAGTAAGCAAGCTACAGATCACTTAAGACTTGATTAGGGAGAACAACACCATGTCTACCAGCTGAAAAAAATTGTACAAGTCCATTTGCTACCATTGAAAGGTGAGTAGGGATCCCCAGACCATAAACATTCCACTGAAATGTACTCAGAGCAGCACACCCCTCTTCATCTCAGAACATTATCTTTGGATCAAGCCACAACAATGGGAGGAACAAGACTCAAATGCCCACTACCTTTACTCCTGGCCTGGACTATGATCCTGAACAGAACACACCCATCTACCATGCCAGTCTATCTGTCTCTCTCTCTCTTTTTTTATTAAGAGCAAGAAGACTGAAACTGAAATGTCTGGCATTACCTAGAATCCATTTAAAGAAGTGATCAAAGGATCCAAAATGATTGATAAGCACTACATTATAGGATTATAGGATCAAAGGATGTTACTAGGCTAATGGCGCTAGGGCCCTTACAAGCCTAGACAAGTTCAAACCTTGTTTCCAAGAGTGTCTGTTTAAAGCAGTCACTAAAATCATCACCTATTGCTCCCGTCCAAGAGGGACTTAGGTGGGACCCCCCAGGTGAATTTCTAATTACCCATCCAATTGTCCAAAGTGTGCTTAAATAAGGTCAACAAGGGGCTCTGTTTAACATGAATTGGAAGCCTATTCCAGAGGTGAGGTAACTTCTGAGAGACAAATCTGTCACTCCAGAAGGTTCTGTCAATGCTGCATATGAGGTTAAGGTCCTTACAGTGAGTAACCCATGTGCCACTTGACTTGCAAATGTGCAGCATTCCCATTAAAGTAGGGTCAGAGATTCCCTTATATGCAAGGTACAGGTAGCCTCAGAGTAGTCTGTATGGCACAGAATAAAGTGACAATAATTTAATTCTTTCCACATATGACAGATGTAGATCCTGAATTTTCTTTGTAAGGAACCTTTGTGGTCTCTCCATTTGTTGAAGATGCTTGGAAAGGTACATTCCAATGGGAGCATTGCACTCTATTATTGGCCTGATGAGGGAAGAGTACAGGTGATTATCACCTCTTTTTTTTCTGGAGGCAATGCCCTTAGTTATGAGATGAGCAATATAAAATGCACTTCTTACCACTTTGGAGACATTGTGTTCAAAGGTAAAGTTGTTCTCAACCTATATGCTCAGGTTTCTCACCACTGAATGGGAGCTTAGGGTATAGCTATTGATGTGGTAGTTTGTAGGAACACCATCCTTGCTGATGGGAGTGATAAAGCATTTTTCTGCATTTAGTTTAAGATTATGACTTTGGCACCAGTCATTAGTCTGCATAAGTCCCTCTTGCAGGATGTTGCCATCATTAGGGGACTCAATGACTTCTCCCAGTTTGCAGTCATCAGCAAACTTTGTCAGCCACAGACCTTTAGCTTTTGCCTGAACTTTGGAGAAGTAGATTCCAAACAGTAAGTGTCCCAGAACCTATCCCTGTGGAACACCACTGACTATGGGTCTGTTGGAGGAGTTGGAATCCTCTATTTTGACTGCATGAGGTCTATGAGTGAGCCAGTTTGCAACCCACCTGATAATATATGGGTTTATACCCAACTGGTTGACTTCATCAATGATGCCTGAATGGGCCATTGTGCCAAAGGCCTTGGCTAACTCAAGTTAGGCTGTATGCACAGATTTAACCTCGTCTTGGACTTTGGTGATTGTCTGTAAGAAGTCCACCAAGTTTAACATGCATGATCTCCTCTTGACAAAGCCAAAGTGGGTGGGATCAAGAGTTTGGAGATTTCTTATATCTTTGTTGATAAGGTCTATGATGATTTGCTCCATGACCTTAAAGAAAAGGCTGGTCAAGCTATTGGGTCTATAGTTTCTGGGCTCCTTGGATGCACTTCCTTTGGGCAAAGGGATGACAGCAGCTATTTTCCATTTCTCTGGGACAAAGCCAATACTTAAGTCGTGATTGAAAAGAGTACCCAGTGGTGTTGCTAATTCCTGTTATAACTCATATATACACAGCCTGGTCCTATAGAGGCTGTGTTTTGGCCTTGGAGATGGTGTTTAAGACCTGCTCCTTAGGGATACTAAGTGTTGGACAGGTGTTGAGGGTGCTTTGGGGTATGAATGGTGGGGATGAGGGGTGAAGTTTTCACTGAACCTGTCAGCCATCAGGTTTACTACATCCTCATATTCTGCATGTGTAGTACCATTAACTACAAATTCTGAGCAAATCTGGGGCTTTCCTTTGAGGTTATGGATGTAACTAAAGAATGCCTTATGATCGTCCCTAATTGCAGAAGCTAATTTGGATTCATAGCTAGTTTTAGAGACTTGACAAGGAGTCTTATTTGCTTGTTTACGTTGAGGAGGGAGTGTTATCACTTTTGAGTCCATTCATTCGTACTCTTAGACAGCAATTTCTTTCTTGCATTGAATGGCCCGTTCGTGGCAGATGTCCACCAGGTAGGTTTGTTCTTCCTTGAAGATCATACCTTGGTCTTATCAGGTATGGCAGAGTCAACACAATTATATAGATGTTCTTATAAAACTTCGGTTTATAACCCAATATAGGTGTCCTTTCCATCTGTGGGGGAAGGGGATATGAAGCTATTTATGCCATCTTGTAAGAGGTTGTAATTGGCCTTGGAGAAGTTTTTTTAGTCTATTTGCTGCTGCAGGGGGGGGTACTGCTGTCATAGTTACTTCAAACAGATAGATTTGTGATTTGTGGTCAGATCTCACCAGGGAGGTCAGTACACTGAGGGTGGTGCAACCGTCCGCCATGTTGGTGAGCACCACATCTAGGATATTAGAGCTCCTTGTCGTGGTATTGACCAGCTGATTCAGGGCACGGGAGTTAATGAAATCCAGGAACCTTTGGGCAAGTGAGTCAAAACATGTATAATTTATCCAGTCAATGGACAGGTAATTAAAGTCACCCAAAACCAACGTGTTTAGTTGCATTTTGATTGACTCAAGTAGATCCAAGTAGGTTGAGTGGATGTCCTGTTTCATGGAGGGGGTTGTATAGCTGGCAATGACTTGAAGAAGGGTCTTACCAATGGTCAATTGCACCTGAAGTAATTCCAGTGAATCGTGCTGTGTAAGGCAAATTAGAAGCAATAAGCATTTTTCTTCAACCACTTTTAACTCCCTACTACAACACTGCAACTGGTCCCCACTATCTCTACTAAACCTTGATGCTGCTGTAGAATATTTCAATACTAAGTTCCTTGAAATTCTAAATACTGTAGCCCCAATTAGAAAAATCTGGGTCAAGGCTAACTATACCCCATGGCTGTCTAATGAAACCAAACAACTACTCAAAGATAGAGACAAGTTCTGGACCCTATATCCCATCATCAAAACCCAAAACTCTAAGGAAACTTACTGTCACCTAAGAAACAAAGCCAATACCCAAATCAAAAAAGAATAAAAGAGCCTACTATGCTCAAATTCAAAACACCCATCATAACAACCCTCAAAAATTCTGGATTAGTATAAAAAAACTTCTTCAACCAGGCCAATCCTCAACTTCTCCTCCCACCACATCCAATACTAGAGATTCTTTGGCCACCCAGTTTAACTCTTTTTTTACTAACTCCACCGTATCCCTTTTAAATCACTCAACCCACACCCCACCAACCATTCCACTCCCTACCTCTAACAATTCCACTGCCTTCTCCCTGACACCCATCCAAACATCCCCAGTAGGAAACTACTGCATATATTAAACCCCACAATCCTTGCTTTTGATCAGTTACCAAACTCTTACCTCAAGTTAGCTCCTAATTCCATAGCCTATCCTATTTCTATATTGATTAATAGATCAATCAATGAACAGTATGTTCCCAAACTTTGGAAGACCTCTTATATCATCCTGCTATGCAAGGGTAGAGTGTTAACTGAATTCACAAACTATAGACCAATAGCCATCCTATCTCCCCTGTCAAAAATCTTGGAAAATGCATCCACACCCAGTTTATTGGATACCTAACTAATCACAAATGACTAACTAACTTCCAGCATGGTTTCAGGCCTAACCATAGTACAACTACTGCCCTCCTTAGTTTCAGAGACACTATTAATCATCTAAAAAATAATGGCCAACAAGTAGCCTCTATCTTTTAAGACATGTCCAAGGCTTTTGACACAGTGTCACACCAAAAACAGTTGCATGAACTTGCCTCACTTAACGTATCCCACTCCACATTATCTTGGTTTCAGAGCTACCTCACAGAGCACCATCAAGCTGTCAAATGGAAAAAAAAATACCTATCCTCCCACCTGCCACTATTAGTAGTGGTCTCTCAAGGTTCAATCCTAGGCCCACTGCTATTTACAGTCTTCACCAACAATCTGCATACTGCACTAACTGGCTACCACTATTCAATATGCAAATGATTCAGTTCTAATTTGTGCTGCTCCCTCACTATCCCAGCTCCAACAAAAAACAAAACAATCCTTCACAGAAATAGAATCCTAATTTCCCAGCCAACAACTTATATTAAATCCAAAAAAAAAAAACTAAACTTATTCTTTTCTCTAACAAAAATCCAACAGTTCATTTTGTTATCTTCTCTGGTAATAACATTAAAATAGAACCCACATCTCATACAAAACTTTTAGGTGTCACTATTGATAGTAACCTTAAATTTGACAAACATATCTCAGAAGTTATCAAGAAAACCCATATTAAGCTTGGCACTCTATACAGGTCCAAGCAATTCCTTACCAATTCCACCCGACAGGCTATTGCTAGAACCCATCTTCTCTCCACCCAGTTATATCACTTACCAGTCCATACTAACCTGAGAAAATCTGAGTTAGCCAAGATGGAAACATGCTATAATAAAATAGCCAAATTTGCCATATGTTTCCCACACAGCTCCCACCACTGTGCTGCACTCCAACAGCTGAGCTGGCTTGAACTACCCAATCTCCTTTATTTCCATCAAATATCCACTGCCCACAATATTATTACCATACCTGATAACTGCCCTGCACTTCAAAAACTCATCGAGCCATACTCTAACCTCAGAACCCTATGATCCACAAATAAATCCCTTCGTTCAGTCTCTAAATCATATAACAGCTTTGGTGATGCCCTTTATTCTAATTACATTTCCAATGTCTGGAACACTATCCCCTATAACATGCTTAACACTACCAATTCCACTATATTCAAACAACTTCTTAGGACCCACCTAACCAACAACTGGCAGTGCTCTTGTACTGCCCCAGGCTAGAGTACATCAACATTGTTTGCCCACAAATCACTCTGTCACCTTCTATGATACTCATCTTTCACCTGCTCTTATGAGCAGTCATACTGGCAGCAGTTTACATCTATTACTATTGTATTAATTTAACATCTAGATTGTAAATAATTAGTTAACATTTGGCCTACACTAGATTGTTATAGTTTACTATATGTTGATAAGTTGGCACAAATTTAAATATTGCTTGCTTTCTCTGCACAATGTATTAGTTTTACATCATGCAAAAATGTGTGTTGACATACTTTTTTAACTGTCTCTCAATGTATTTCTCTTTTTGTACTTTACTTTTGTACTTTACTTTACTCTACTGTTTGTAATTATTGTGGAGCTTTTCTCCCCAGGCCACCTCTGGAAATGAGCTACCAACCCAGTCGAATTATCCCGGTAAACAAATGTTAAATAAATAAATAAACTGATCTAGAGGTGTAGTTATCATTAATGAATAATAATACACCACCTCCATTGTTCGCATGCCTTCAGTTTGTGGTCTGAACATGTGGGAGGGAATGTAACACGGTATGCTGGGGTGCTCTACACACCCTTAAAACAGGTCTCTGTGACTGCACAGATGTCAGCATCTTCCAAGGAAATACTGCTTCCAGTGAGTGAAGTTTCACGTTTAGACTCCTAGCATTTAGCAGCATGAACTTGAGGTTGTTTTTAGAAGATATTTTTACATCAGGGATTTTGTTATTGTGACGTTTCCTAGAAAAGGCACTATGGGCATGGCAAGAGCCTTAGCCAGTAGCCAAAATCCCAAGGTGACAGATGAAGACCATCTCTGGCAAAGCATGGAGGTCTGTCGACCATATCATCCCAGGCTGACAGATACTGGAACCCCTTAGAATGACACCAGAAACTTAGCCAATTGTTGAAGTCAATCAGTTTTTGTTAGTATTGTGGTATAATTCTGGGCAGAAGTAAAAGCTGCTCAAGGCTAGGGATATACCTGGCTGAGACACATAATCAGAGTGCTCAGTCATGTCTAGTCATACACTCCAGTGAAGTATGTCTCCTGTCATTCACATCAGCATGGACTATGACAGAATCTTAACAGTATCTGTTGTTAAGGGACTTGAGTGCATGTGTGATGTGGCAGATACTGGCACCTGACAGACAGCTGACCATGACCTTTTCCTAGTCCAGCCTGGTGAGAGGGACATCTGTATGTGTCACAATGGAGTCGCCTATGACTAAGATATTTGATGTTGTATTATACCTTAGGGCCTTGTCTAATGAGAAACAGATGTTATGTGTACTATGTTCTGCAGGGGATGTATTATGTAAAGCTTGCTTGTGTTTGGAAGGTTCCTGGTGTTTCAGTAAGCTTTTGATAAGGACCTCTGCATGCATAGGTCTATGTGTTGTTAGTTTGGTTGGTGCAAGAGGTGAAGTGTGCATGCTGACAACTTGCTTAGTGTCAGGTGCACTGACTGGTGAGCAAGAAGGTCAGGATTCCAGGTTCTTAGTATAGATCCATCTCTTGCATATTGAATTTAGTTGAACTAGAAGAAGTGGGTTGTCAGTGTACATGAGGCAATTACTACATTGCCTCAGGATACCCTTGTCGACCAGGTTGGCTAAGGAAACTGTGGGAAATTGTCCATCAAAAATGCTATGTAAGTTAATGTGGTCAGAAACAGAAGAGGACAGGCAGGACTAGGTAAAGCAGAGGACAGGAGAAGCAGTCAGTGGGTAAGATCTGATTCATGAGGAAACCAAGCCCAAAGTAAAAATCTGAACAAATCAGACCATGTCACATCATGAACAAAACTCATAAAGAAACATCACCTGAACAAATAATTTGAGTAATGAACAGCCCACTTGTAACAGATTAAAAAAAAAGAAGAACAGAATGAAGTAGAGATTGAACATTGGACTATCAAGGTACAAGCCTGAAGCTCAACCAATCAATCCAGTCTCCTCCTAGAGCTTAAACAGCAAACTTTATAGTTATTCAATCATTTCTTTTTTCTATTTACCTGACCAGTTGCTAGCCAACTGCACCATGGTGAAGGCCAACAGGTATTCACAGGAAGTCAATTTCGATGAAAGACAAGAGAACAAGTCAGCTCTCTGCATAAACAAACCAGCCATTGAGGTGAATCAGTCTGCTAAGAGGCTACTTCAACTTCCTCATGCCTCTGCCCCTAGCTAGGGACTTTCTTGAGCACAACTGGCTTGTGGGCAAGCTGTTCCAGTTTACTTTTTATTCACTTATTTACATTTTTGTTACCAGGATAGAAGACTGATTACAGTATGACAAATTGCTGGCTGAGACTGTTTGCATTCAATATAATAGTAATAAAAATGTAACAATTACAACTGACAGTGGAACACAAAGGTAATGCAAACTAGTCACAAAAAAAGAGGAATGCAGAATCCATGCCATGTTGGGATGAACATTTCACAAGAAGAAAAGTGCAATCAGAGGAGTAGCAAGAAAAGAGCGAGAAGCAAGTTTAGTTTTGGAAATTGTAGTGGGTAACACAAGGCGTATGGAAAACAAGGCAAGAGATAATTAATGGTAAAGACACTGAGTTAAAGGTGACAGAGGGACAGAGGAAGGTAAAAACTGTAAGATAATGGAGGGCAAGGAGAAAGAGAAGCTAAATAAACATTTATAGGAATCAAGAGACTTAGTGATAATCAATAGAATAATGGTGTAAATGGGGTGATGTGTGATTGAGTTAACCTAGTGCAAACTGATGTAGTTTAAGCAATTTGTCTTGATTGTGGACTGACACTGTCTGAGTTGGGACCTGAACTTAACAAAGTTAGTATGCTCAGGAAGATAGTGAGGAAGAGACTGCAAAAGTTTTGCATTTTAAGGATAGGGTCATTGACTGCAGTTTTATTGGCAATTCAAATGGCATTTTACTGTAATGCATACAATCACTATCCTGCTGTGAAGCATGTTTCACCAACAGTTATGTTGCTTGAAATCTACCTTTAAAGCCACATTTCATGGATCATATGCTCCACCTTTATAAATAAATGTTTTAGTCAGCAGAATCCTTTGCTAAGTCAGACATTCAAATGATGTTATTAGTTGAATGGAACATGTAGAACCATCCTACTATCTGCATGATGTATTCAAACTGATGTCTATGAACATGATTACTAATTTGTAACCCTGCTGTGTATCTGTTACCTAGTTAGAAACAACAACATGCATATCAAATATCAATGCCTGTTGCATGCATGCCTTTCAGGGTCAGCATCATATAGGAGTAATTTTGTCACTTTATGTTTAGGAAACCATAATTTGAAGAATTATTACATGTGCAGTGCACATATTGCTGGATGTAACTAAGAAATGTAATTTAATCAGACACCACTACATTACTTTATACTAATAATCCTTTTAAACTTCGGTAACTATTATGGTCATGTAACAGCATTTGCAGTGCTAAGTTTACAATTATGCAATCTTTATCAAGTTTCTGCCTTGCTACTTTCAGCTGATTTTTCTTTTCTTTTTATGATCTTAAAGTACATGGCATGTAGCTATTTGCATTTTTGAAGCTCTCAAGCACGAGTCAGTAGTCTTTATTACTGCATGACTTTCTTAACAAAATGTTATCTTTGAACAATTATTTAGTGCTATTTAGACATCTAATGCTATTCAGCTGGCATTGTAACCCATTTTCAAACTCTCTCAGTAGAGTCAGTGTTGAATTTCTGATAAGTGACATCTCATTTTTCCTTTGTGTTTATTTAAGAAAGCAGTGTAAAAACTGCAAATAGGTAAAGTGCTTTCTGTTTGCAAATGGCTCTATGAAGACGACATATGAACTTATCCTGTTGACAGTCAGTTATACATTAAGTTTATTTTCCATTGTCAGACCTTCTCTATTTTATGTGCCAAAGTTAGCAAAATCATTTTCTTTTGAATATTATTAAAGCCACTGTCTGTGGTATCTGCAATTGGTAATAACAATTTAATTGAGTGATTAATAAGTCAGTGACTCTATCTTGCAAGCTTATCTTATTTCATCATCCTGAAGTAGATTCAACTTTATCATGTACAGAACAGCGTAATTAAATACCCAAACAATGTATTTTATATACAAGACTTTAAGGCATGCTGTGATCAATCAAGCAAATGTAATCCTGGCAATACATTTCTACTTAAGAATAATGGTGTGTTTCAGCAGTAGAGTGATATACCTGTTGAGATGTTTTGTGTATGACTGACTCCTTGATGAAGACAGCCTTGGTCATTTGGATAGAAAGTAGTGCCTGTATGACCAGTACCTCAGATGTCTTTGATATACCACAGAAGTGCTTAATGGATCTGCAAAATGCATGCAGACAAACACATTTCTATACTATTAGGTAGCTTGTCATTAATAAAATAATTTACTGTTGTATCAGTGCTACGGTACTCTGAAACGGTTACGTGTGACAATGTTAAGGAAGAAATGAAAAGGAAATAAATAAAATAATTTTTATAGACTTAGCGCTTCTTAAAAAATAGAAGTGCAGGGCTGGTTTTAGCATTTTGGGGGCCCCCAGCAAATATCAAGTTGGGGGCCGCTATGCACCTCCAGCCTAAACATCACCCTGCCCCTGCCACCCCTCCTAAGCAACCTTTTAGTTCTTGCTGCAAACTTTTAGTAGTAGCATGCACAGACTGACCTATAGCTGCAATGCTCTTACTTATAACAGGCCTGTGTACTACATTATGTTGGTCATTTCACAAAGGCACATTCACAGTTACTGGCATTTAGTTACAGCAATAATACATTACAACAACTCTGTGTACATGTCTGGATTTAGGTGAAATGGTGCCCTAGGTCTACACACCCACACACACACACACACACACACACACACACACACACACACACACACACACACACACACACACACACACACATACCCACACACACACACACACACACACACACACACACACACACACACACACACACACACACACACACACACACACACACACACACACACACACACACACACACACACACACACACACACACACACACACACACACACACACACACACACACAAACACACACCCACACACACACACACACACACACACACACACACACACACACACACACACACACACACACACACACAAAACCTCCAGTCTTCCCCTCTGTTTTCCCCTATCTTTGTCTCCCCACACCATGCACATTGCTTTTCTCTTTCTTTTCTCACGTTTTGTCTTACCTTTCAGCTCTTTCAAGATGCTATAACTTTCTATATGCTTTTTCTTTTTACCCAACCTTTTTATCCAATGCTAGCTTGAAGATAAATTATGATTAAGGAAATAAATTCAGTGTTGCTGTTCTGCTTTAGCTTTGCTTGCACCCTATCAACACAACTTTTGTGACCACAACAGCACAGTAATAACTATTCAAGGAATAATTCAAATAAGCCAGGGCTAAAGAAACCATACGGTTATAGATGCTCTGAGTGAATTGTAGAGCATTTCCCAGACTTTTAATCCAATTGTGGGATAAACACAAATCAGGAAAAGAATAAGAAAAGAATTTCAGTCTTTTTTTTTCTTTCAAGGAAGATAAACTATGTCCAAGGTTTAATGTTCAAAGCTGACAAAATAGTAACTCACAATAAACTAACAAGACAATTGTGAGGATACACAGGTCCTATATGGGAATACTGCCTGCCTCCCTACCCCCCACCCCCCAAAAAAAACAGACAGTCAATGCCTGTGCATCTGTCTGGTGTTAGATAGCTTGCCTCTTCACTCCTCACCCCAATTCCAGAAGCAGACACTTGTATATGTCCCTGATGTGTGATTGTGAGAAAAGTGAAAAAAATAATGGATGACTGTAATGTATTCTACTTTGTTGCTCCTAGACAGCACACTGCCCTTACACAAGCCTTAGTAACTTTCTCTGTATACCTCTGAGGTCTATGAAAAAAGTAAAAGAATCCATGGCAACAGTGTCTTCAACCCAAACACAAGCTATAATGACCTCCTGTGCCCACCTCTAAGATTTGAGTCTGAAGAAATTTTAAAAAGTAGTAACCACACAGTCGTCACCCCCACCCCCACCCCAGTAACCTAGAGTAGCTCTCTGTACACACATATCTGAGCAGGGCTGGTTTTATAATGGGTGCATTTGAGAGAAGAGGCCATTATCAGCTTTATCCTAACAGAGTCATATGACAGCCCGGTTCAGGTTAAAGAACATAATCAGAAAATGCAAACGTTATTATTCTATTAACTTTTTAAATGAATTAGCATAATATTTAAAACATGTTCCTGATTTTGAGCCTTTATTCTGCTATTATGTTTGGCATTGTGTTGAATTATTCAGCAAAGAAGGTTGAGAGTAATAGTATCTGGTGTTCTGCCAGTATTTATAAAACTCCCTGAAAGGAAAACCATCCCTGAAGATTGGAAGCATTGGCTTTTCTTAAAATCCAAGGTTTGCACTTAGATCAGTCACTCTGGGCTGCTAATCTCTATCTCTAGTGCTCACCTGTCTCATTTTTATTATAAGTTTTATCCTGACAGGGTCTTATCACAGTCCTGTTTGGGCTGAAGAGCATAATATGGAGATTAATACATTTCCCCAAAGAGCAACAGCTTTTGTGGGGCCCCCACACAATCACATGTATTGTAGGTCCCTAAATCTGGCTATGTTTTTAGTTTTAGTGGAGGTAATATCCACCGGCAGGGTTTAATTAAGCCAGGGGCACCGTGTCAATGATACAATATTTAATGGAATTGTGAAGCCTGTAACTTGATAAAAAGCTGTTATTATAACCAAATATATCTATACATTTTAAAGGAGATATAAGTATACAAGATTGCTGCACTAGCTTTTGTTGGTTTGACAGATATATTACAAAATATCAAGATAACTTGTTGTGGCTGGGGGCCCCCAAGCAATAGGGTCCCCGAGCGACCGCAGAGTTCGCTGATGCCTAAAGCTGGCTATGTACAAGTGATATTTAACACTAAGTATAGTTTAAAAAATATCAGCAAACATCATGTGTGAATTGGGTTTATTAATTTTTTTTTTTTACAATTGCCATTGTAAACTACCCCCACCATTCTAAAATAAGCCCCCCATAGCATGTTCCCTTGTCTGTATTTTGCTTCAGTTTCTAATCCCTGGCTTCTTACAAAGATGCAGAATCCCAGCCAAGTAAAGGCTAATTAAAGATTATGCAAAGGTTACTGCCAAGCTATGTAAATGGCAGTTCATTTTTTAGCAGATGTTAGAAAATTGCTTATCAGTTTGCAGGAAAAAATGTTTCTAAGAACTGTGACAGGCAAGTGAATTCACATTCATGTTAAATGATAAAGCTGACGATTTTACACATTGCTTTCTTATACTTTATTATTACCATAAAATTATTTATCAGATGCAAACAGCTTATTTCTCTGAAATGCCAGTGAAGTTTAAAACTACATTTTCAGCCTTCTAGTAATACACCCATAATTTGTTTTGAGTCAGCTGAGATTATATTTCTGGTTAAGTTATCCTTTTGTTTTTGTCTTTCTGTCTGAAGAAAATCATTCATTCCCTTCAGGATTGTTAATATAAAAACATAATTATAAACACTGTGCATATTCTTTGTTGTGATACTGAATGAAGAGTAGAAGGAGTAGCTGTTATATCTGGACCCATTTATTCAAATCACAATATTTATGAAAATTGACACAATTAGTTTGTCATGTTGGATTTTGTTATAATCTGTGTGTTTTGTTGATTAAACAATCTCCTACTTGACAGGTTAACGTTTACTCCCTCTTTCCATCGTCCATCTCCATAGGTCATCACTCAGTGACTGTACTATCTGCACCCAATCTGCCCTTTCATTCTGTGGAGGTGGGAAATGTTTAGCCCTGGGCTAGATGAGATTCCCCCAGCTTATTTGTTCCACCTGGGAAGGCCTATTTCTTCACCTATTCTGTCAGTGATGAGAGTCAAAGAGCAGACAGCTGTCCAGCTGCAAGTCCGGAAGAGCAGCATATCCTTTCATACCTCAGGCTATACTCAGATGTGCTACTACTCTAGTTGGGGAAAGGAGTCTTGTGTACTCACACACATACACACACACACACACACACACACACACACACACACACACACACACACACGCACGCACATGCACACACACACACACACACACACACACACACACACACACACACACACACACACACACAGCACGCATGCACGCACGCACGCATGTACACACACATGCACACACACACGCATTCTATTCCTGGGATCAACAAGCAATTCACTGGCCAAAGCAGCATGAGTGACTGTAGTCTCCACATGTGGGTGATGCACTTAGACATCTCTAAATATTCTGAATGTAGCAGCCTCTCTCCACCCATAATAACCAAGATGGCATCAGCTACTCAAGCTGATTCCCCCACCCTATCACATCTATCAGATTCCAGTACCATTAATTGAAAACAGTTTACTTGAGCCATAAAGGCTCCATCCCTCTGCACAGCATTACTGGTATATTTATTATTCATCCTGATCACATTCTGTGCTTGTGCCACAGTTTCCACCACTGATTGTTACTAGAATTATTAGTGATAGTTATACCAAATCACAATCTATGATATAGTGGGACAAAGCTGAGTTTCAGCTCAGTAAAAAAAAAAAAAAGTTAGATAACGTACCCTGAGAGTGCTATAGAAATTGTACTCAGAAGTGTTAGCTAAATTCAAGATGAAAAGCTAATTGAACAATCATGACTTTCACAATATCCACTCAAGAATACTTCAGACAGGCTTCCATATAATCTGCAAGCTTTTCTGATTTCTGTTTCTTTCCCGACATTGCCTAGTTATTGATTTTAATTTGCACACTCATTTTTGTCAACTTTTTTTGTTGACTTTTAGGCTGAGAATCTATTTAACTTTTATATACACATATCTATCTATCTATCTATCTATCTATCTATCTATCTATCTATCTATCTATCTATCTATCTATCTATCTATCTATCTATCTATCTATCTATCTATCTATCTATCTATCTATCTATCTCAGCTGGTCGACACCTCCACAAGAGGTGAAAATATCCTGGACTTGGTACTAACCAACATGAGTAGCCACTGTAGCACCCCTACAGTGGCATCCTCCATGGCAAGATTCGACCATAAAGCAATTACTTTCGAAGTCACCATATCCCCTGACCACCCTCTCTGCCAGGGATGAACAAAAAAACTTTTCCAAAGCTGACTTCAACCTCCTGAGAGCAGGTATAAGCAGCTACACAGTCACCATCCCTTCAGTTAGCACAAGCACTAATGCCCAAGCTTACACCAAAAAACTATATGAGCACCTATATAGCTGCATGGACTCAGCAATACCCGACAGGACCAAATCATCTTCCTCAAGGAAGAGTAAACCTGTCTAGTGGACAACAGCAATAAACAGTCTCTATAAGGAAATAATTGCTTTCCAGGTCCAAGAAGGAGTGAGTGCCAAGTTGGAAGGAGTCTCTCCTTTGTCTGAACAATCAAATAAGGTCACAAGTAAAATCCTCTAAGGCTAACTTCAAGTCCAAAATTGGCCACATCCACTAAGGACAATCACAAGGCATTCTTCGCATATGTCTGCAATCTCAAAGGTAACTCCAAAATCTGCTCTGAATTGGTGGTCAAGAGAAACACATACACAAACACCACAGATATAGCCAACCTCTTGCAGACATTTTCACTGAAATCTTCACACCCCTGTCCCCCCATCAGTAAACCAGGACATCCCCAGCACCAGCAACACTGCCCTCATCACCAGGGAGCAGGTCATTAATGCCCCCTCAAAGACAAACAATACAGCCTCCATGGGACCTGAAAACATCCTTGGCTGTGTCCTACATAGACTCAGGCAAGAGTTCTCAGCACCACTATGCACCCTATTCAACCAAAGCCTGTGCTCTGGCTTCATCCCAGCTGAATGGTGGACAGCCACTGTCATCCCTCTACACAAAGTTGGAGCATCCCTGACCCAGGCAATTATAGGCCCATCAGCCTAACTAGCCTGATCTGCAAGGCAATGGAACACATTATCATGGACCTTTATAAACAAGGACATTGGCAACCTCCAAACACTTGATCCCACACAGTTTGGTTTTAACAAAGAGAGATCACGCCTGTTAAACATGGTCACCTTCTTTGAAACAGTCACCAAAGCCATGGATGAGGGGAAGACAGTGCACACCTCCTACCTTGACCTAGCCAAAGCCTTTGACACTATTCCCCATGCAGTATAATAGATAAAGTTTCCCAGCTAGGCATCTACCCGTATATTACCAGATGGGTAGCTAAATGGCTCACTGATAGAACCCACTCAGTCAAAATAGGGGAAGACATCTCTAGTAGTAGACCTGTAACAAGCGGCGTACCCCAAGAATCGGTCTTGGGGTCTTTACTATTTGGGATATACTTTTCTGAGGTGCAAGCCAAAACCAGTGGTCTCTGGCTGACCAAATCTGCAGATGACTTACTGGTCAATTATTCAATTAACCAATCAGAAAAAAATCTTCTCACCACTTTAAGATCAAGAACATTCATAAAACTAATATCTCCTTTCATTAATACCAAATGAACCTACAATCTTAATAAAACTCATGGACAGAGGCAGTCAGTCTTAGATAACATAGAATAGGCTCATACCTGTGTGACCATCGTTCAACCAGCTACAGTAAAATAATGAAATCTGTACAGAGACGCAGGTAAAAACTTGTGTCAACAACGTTTAGAACAAAAACAAATGTTAATGAAGTTAAGTGCTTTTGCAATAACAAAATTGCTTCATCAGACCACAGTAACAATAACACCACCAGGTTAAATAAATAGCTGCAAAAAACTAGACAATTATTCAATTAACCCATCAGAAAAGATCTTTACACCACCTTAAAACCAAGAACATTCATAAAACTAATATTACATTTCATTAATACCAAATGAACATACAATCTTAATAAAAACTAAAAAAAAATCTTAAAATTAACTAGATTACTCATCTGTTTAGCTTCGTTTTTTTCAGGACTGGTTTCAAAGAGACATAATCATTGAGTCCATTCCCTTTATGTGCACTGACCCTCAGAATCCACCGTAACTAGGTGCTTTCAGTTTCTCCCATCTCCCATCCTAACATCTTCATGTATAATCTCTAATACCTGAAAAAAGAAGCTATGTTCCTCACCTTTACTATTACTATGTTTAGTTATTGCACTATTATTTAAGCCCTTAACAGCACAATAATAATTATCTGAAATGCGTTCTCTCAAATGCCTATTCATTTTTGCCCATGTAGAATATCGAACAAATTTTACAATGGGCTAAATACACCAGATTTCTTGTGTTGCAGTCTGCTGACACTTTTATATTATAAACTCGCCCATTATCAGGATGTACAAAGACTAGTGACTCGTCTTATGTATGTGTAAAATGAGCATGCATTGCATCATTTTGTACCCATTGTACCATTGCTAAACTGAGGTTCAAACTCCTTTGGATAGCATACCTGCCGCTGAAGTGATTTCTTGTTGTTATAACAAAATTTAAGTCTAGCACCTACTATTTCCACAGCCCTTTCATCTGTATGCAATATACGCCAGTTTTGTATAACAATATTCCTCAACTTGTTGATATCACCACTATAAGTTAAACATATGGTAGAATCATTCTTGCATCTATTCTCATTGCTTTGACTTACAACGGGAGATTAAAATAAGTTTTTTTCTTGGAAACCAGTCCTGAAAAAAAAGAAGCTAAAGAGATGTATAATCTAGTTAATTTTAAGATTTTTATGAGTTTTATTAAGTTTGTAGGTTCATTTGGTATTAATGAAATGTGATATTAGTTTTATGAATGTTCTTAGTTTTAAGGTGGTGTGAAGATTTTTTTCTGATTGGTTAATTGAATAATTCACCATTTTTTTGCTGCAGTTTGTTTAACCAGGTTGTGTCATTGTTACTGTGGTGTGATGAAGCAATTTTGCTACTGCAAAAGTGCTTATCAACTTCATTAAAGTTTATTTTTGTTCTAAACATTGTTGCCATGAGTTTTTAGCTGCGTCTGTGTACAGATTTCATTATTTTACTGCTGCTTTTCATTTATACCATACAGTTTATTGCCAGAGTGTTCTCTCCTGTCTGTTTTGCTGCACTTAACATTTCTGTTGAGCATGGCTGTAGGGTTGACACCCACCATTGAAGGCGATGTGTTGCTTACATTGGCAAACCATAGGAGTGAATATTTGCTCATCTTTATGAGCTTAGACAAGAACCCACTCTTCATAGATTACTTCCAGTTGGAGGAAACAAGTGAAGTGTCCAATAAAGGTAAGAAGCTGAAAAAGGAAAGAGTTGCTGAGGAATTTAGAAAATGACTTATTTCAGTTTAAAAGGCTACAATGTCAAAGACTCCATCTAGAGGCATGTAGTGTTATGAAAGTTATACCAAGAGGTTTAAGGGTCTTAAATATGCCCAGTTATGGGGATTCATATACTGACCTCTTGGCTAGATGGCAACAAATTCATTTGGAAAAAGTTTTTCGTATATGAACTTCTCATTGAATTCTTCTCCCCCAAAGAATGTGAGTTAAATAGGAAGATACAGGATCAGTGTGTTGAGCTATATAAAGTAGTTGGCAATGATGTGGCTGAGGTGCACATCGGTGAACTGAGTAATCAAGTATAAGTTTATAAAAGGAAGTTATTACAATATAAAAAAAAGAAACTTTCATGAGATGTCAGTGACTTTAAGAACAATGATATTTTTACATGGCTGAGGGACAGAACAATAGAACGTGCCCCTGAACTGACATCATCTCTTCCAGGAGTGGATGTAATGAAGGAAACGCCAATACTAACAAGAAAGGAGGTCCCTTTACCATCAAGTAGTGGTTCAGTTTATGTGATACCACCTGGGGATAATTCATCCAATGAGGCTGTTGTTCAGCTGTAAGAAGTAGAACCTGAACAGGTAGTAAGGAAGAAAATTCCTCTAGGAAACAAAGAAAAAATTTTTTCAAATCTGCTTCTGCAGCAACAGGTCGACATCTATGGAAAGAGTAACAAATCAGAGAGGTCAAAAAAGGAAACAACTACCTCAAGGGATATATGGACACTGAAAAAGATGTGGACATCGATAGATATGAACTAGTTTAGAATATTTCCAAACAATGTTTAACTGATGAAGAACATAACATTTTAAATAAAGATTTGTCATTTATTATGGCACAAGCTGCTGACTTACTAGATATGTTGGCCCGTGGACAATCTTTTTTTGTTATGGAGAGGTGATGCTGAGCAATTGAAGGACTCTTTGAAACCTTGAACAACAGCAATAGGTTTCTGAAGTTCTCTATGAAATATTCCACTTCCAAGATTGAATATCTGGACATAGAAATAAATAAAGAATTGGATGGTATCTTTTCTACTAGATTGTATAGGAAGGACTGTTACAGAACCTCCTATGTTACAGAACCTCCTATGTACATTGAAGTAGCATGCATCCAAGGTACGTGTTTGCTAATGTTGTTAATGATCAAACAATGCAGACATCTCAGCTTTCTCTAGAGACAAATGAGTTTGAAGCAGGTTTAGGACAGACGAGGTTGGATTTTATTAAATCGGGCGATGGAGAGGATGAAGTTGATGGGGCTTGCTCCTTGGCTTGAAAATTTAGAACTACCAAGGGGGAACCTTATTTTTCATCTCCCATTGCAAGTTGAAGCAATGAAAATAGATGCAAGAATGATCCTACCATATGTTTAACTTATCATAGTGATATCAGCAAATTAAGGAATATTATTAAACAACACTGGCGTATATTACATACAGATGAAAGGATTGTGGAAACAGTAGGTGCTAGACATAAATTTTGTTATAAAAACAAGAAATCACTTAAGTGGTGGCTATGCTATCTGAAGGAGTTTGAACCTCAACTTAGCAGTGGTACAATGGGTACAAAAAGATGTAATGCATGCTCGTTTTAACACTTACATAGACAAGTCACTAGTCTTTGCACATCATGATAATGGGAGAGTTTATATATAAAAGTGGCAGCAGACTGCAAAATAAGAAATCTGGTGTATTTAGCCCATTGTAAAATATGTTCCATATTCTACGTGGGCAAAATGAGTAGGCATTTGAGAGAATGCTTTAGAGATCATTATTATTGTGCATGGAAGGGCTTGGATTATAGTGCAATAGCTAAACATATTAATAGTAAGCGTGAGGAATATAGCTTCCTTTTGCAGGTATTAGAGATTATACATGAAGATGTTAAGATGGGAGATTTAATCAATGAAACTGAACACACTGAGTTATGCTGGATTCTGAGGGTCAGTGCACATAAAGGGCATTGACTCAATGATTATGTCTCTTTGAAACCAGTCCTGAAAAAAAGGAAGCTAAAGAGATGAGTTATCTAGTTAATGTTAAGATTTTTTTTAGTTTTTCTTAAGATTGTAGGTTCATTTGGTATTAATGAAATGTGATATTAGTTTTATGAATGTTCTTGGTTTTAAGGTGGTGTGAAGATCTTTTCTGATTGGTTAATGGAATAATTGTCCAGTTTTTTGCTGTTATTTATTTAACCTGGTGGTGTTATTGTTACTGTGGTCTGATGAAGCAATTTTGTTATTGCAAAAGCACTTAACTTCATTAACGTTTGTTTTGTTCTAAACTTTGTTGCCACGAGTTTTTAGCTGTGTCTCTGTATAGATTTCATTATTTTACTGTAGCTGGTAGAACGATGCTCACACAGGTATGATCCTATGCTATGTTATCTAAGACCAACTGCCTCTGTCCATGAGGGACATGGGCACAACACCAGGAGTACAATTACAATTAACCATCCATTGATCTAGGTTGGATTTGAAGAGGGTCAGGAAAGGCCTTTGCTTTACATTAATGGGAAGGTTTTCTAGGGAAGGGCTAGTGTCTGATAGATGTGTCTATCTCTTCTGCATTATTTATTATGTCAGATGCTAGGTTAACATCATTGGAATGAGTGACCCTCATGCAGTTTGCTTTACCAATTTGTAATATTTTCATCAGGGCCAGATTGGAGTCTGACCTTTAGGCCAGATGCAGATCATCCCTTAATAGTCTGTATGTTACAGAATACAGTGATAGAGCTTTCAGTCTTTCTGCATAATCTGTGTTTTTTACACCGTGGATTTTTCTTGTGCAAAAACTCTGGGGTTACTGCAGCTGTTGCAGATGTGTGGTGAGGTACATGCAAAAGGGTGGATTGTACTCAATTACTTTTGTGATAAGGGCTGAGTATAATGTAATTATAACATCCTTTGACCTGAATGCCATTCCCATATATATGATTTTGCCACATTGAAGAGCATTTTCACCACTGTGGAAACATGGTGGTCGAACTTCCAATTTCTATCTAGTTGAATATCCAGATCACATACCACTGGGTCTACTCACAGGGCTGAGCTGTCTATGTTGTAATTAGAGTGGGTATTTGCATTCCAAAAGGGCATAATAATGCTTTATTGGCAATTTAGTGTGTCTTAATAACTCTGACAACAATCATTTGTGTGCTGTTTTACTTTGTGCAGTATATCAGTAGCATTAGTGGATTCAAGGATTGTCCACAATTTGCAATCATCCACTGTCTAAGTTTGCCTTTACTTCTGGGACTTAAATACTGAACAGGAAAGTGCCAAGTACAGAACCCCGTGGTACTGTCTTGGTCACTGACCACTTACTAGTGGTGAATTCACACACTTTCACAGTATGTGTCCTGCCGTTGAGCCAGTTGTTTACCCATTTGGTGACATAAGAGTTTATCCCCAGTTGAGACATTTTCTATGTAATACCTGAGTGTGTAATTGAGTAAAATGCCTTGACCAGGTCAAGTTAGACAGAATGCACAGTCTTTATCTCATCCATAGCCTTAGTGCCTTCTTGATAAATTCAGCCAGATTTAACAGACATGATCTAGCCTTAATGAATCAAAAATGAGTTTGGTACACAGTTGGAAGATTACCTGTGTTTTTGTTGGTAAGGTCCATGATGATTCTTTCTATCGCTTCAAAGATGAGGCATGTCAGTCTTATGTGTCTATAATTCCCTGTATCATGTGATGTCCACCCTTATTCAGACAAGATGATTGTAGCTGTCCAACATTCTGCCAGAGTATAGCATGTGTGGAGACTGTGCTTAAATAGGGATCAAACTGTGTCTGCTAGATCAGGTTTTCAGTTATTGAAAGAGTAACCTGGAATGTTGTCAGAGCCCACTGATGCTGTGTTTTTAGTCTTACAGAGTGCAGAGATGAGTTGATCTCTTGAGAATTAAGCTGAGTAATGTTTCAATGTATACCTTGGGGTGACAACCATTGGGAATAGGGTGATGAAGATTAATCAAACTTTGTCAGCTAGCAGGTTGTTTATTCCAGTTCAGCATGTGTGGTGCCATCCTCAACCATCTCTGTACATAGCTGTATATTCCCTTTAAGATTTTGTATTTAGTTAAAATATGATTTGTGACAATTCCAAATACAGCCTTGGGTATGCATCACATGCCATACAGTGGAACTGTTAATGCAGTCATACATCTTTACCTAATTCACATTGTTACATCAATTGCATATCACATGCCTATAAGTGTATTATTGGAAAAGTGCTTGATGGCCCTTATACCATATATGGACACATTACAAGTAAGGTAGATGTGGTTCATGCATAACAATTAATGACACAGATGCTGACAGTCACACAATGCTGCTGGGAAACACCTGAATATTCCTTGTGAATAACAACACAGTTGTGCATACAATTAAGTCCACAAGGTTGCAAGTGAATCTGAACTTGTTTTTGTTTATATGTATAACAGCATTACACCATGTGGATAAAACAAGGCATATGTGCCCATGTCATCAGTATTATGTAATATTGCTGCATGTCACATAGCATTTCATGATAGTAGGTATACACATGCACACCTGTGCCACACTGCAACTGACACTGTTATTGTTGAATGATAACTGTGTAGAATGTGATATATTCCACTACAAGAACACATGCCTTACTAAGGTAACAATATTCATAGCATCATCCCATGTCAACAGTCCTCAAGAGGCATATTACTACAACTGTTATGGAAGGAACGTGTAATCAAATGGCAGCAGTGGCCATCAATAAAGTACATCAAATCACAGATCAGAATACAATGTTGTATGGCTACCGTAAATCTATACCTCAACATAGCACCTGTGGATGACAACATTGACATGTGGAATGTTTATAGTGTCATAGGACATTATTAGGCTAATGGCCAACATCTCATAAAATCCTAGCCATTATTATACCATTTAAACCAAAATCGCTATATCTATATGATGAAAAGTAGTACGGGCATGTGCATATGTGTGTATGTGTTTGATTTATGCTTCTGCCCATATGTGACATGTGCACCACTCAATGACAGAATTATCAACCACACATTCAGTGGTCTAGAGATGGCTTGCAGAGGGTAATAGAAGGTATCTGTTTCACGATGTGTGCTTGCATCTTTGAGATGATGACATCCACCACATGTTCTTCAGAAAGGATTTTACATGGACAAAGGGAAAGGGAGATGTTGGATTCATTACTAAAGGTTATTCTGTGTAGGATTTAAATGAAAAGAGATTCAAAAGATCATATCATGACTGTAATATAAAACCAACCACACACACACACACAGCAATTGATTAAGGTCAGATTTGAACATTAAACCTCAGTAGGTATACAAGTTGTATTCCATACAACGTAAGACTTGCACAACCACAGATTTAATGGTATCACTGTGCACTTTACAGAGGAGGACAGCATCAATGTATGCTGAGAACAAGATTTTGGGAGGAGTGTCTGACCCAGATGTGGAGTCACATCTCTGTGTAGAATTGTCTCCACAGTAATATTTGAATGAACACTCAAAAGTTGTCTGCTGTGAGATTAAAACCCCTACCTATCTAGGTGTATAAGCTAGAGTACACAGTAGTGAATGATTGTGTCAACAGAGACATCTAAGTGTAAAACTGTCAGACTGCACTTTAAAGGGAATCACATCATTATGTATGTCAAGAAGAAGATGTTGAGAGAAGTGGCTGGCATAGCTGTGGATTCACAAGCTGTTCTAAAATTGCCCTGAGACTGATAGTTGAGTGAACACACACACACACACACACACACACACACACACACACACACACACACACACACACACACACACAGTGACTGCTTTGAGATTAGAACCCCTACATATCTAGGTTACACAAGCTGGAGAACACACTACCTAATGCTGGCACCACAACACAAATCTTACTTTTATAATGTCAGAGTACACTTTTTAGCAGATGACAGCATCAGTGTATGATGAGAAGAAGATACTGCTAGTACTGCCTCACATAGCTATGTACTCACATGCTGCTCTAAAGTTGACGTCTGACTGATAGCTGACTGAACACTCACTGCTGATCTAAAATCGTCTCCTGACTGATAGTTGACTGAATGCACAAGCACAAGTTGACTGCTGTAAGATGAGAACTTCTCCCTACTTAGTTATTCAAGCTATAGAACACAGCACTTAACGCTAGCACCACAGCATAAGTATGACTTTCACAATGTCATAGAACAGTTTATAGTAGATGACAGCACCAGTGTATTATGAGAAGAAGATGTTGTTAGGAGTGTCTCACATAGGTGTGTACTCATATGTTGCTCTAAAAGTTACTCCTGACTGATCACACACACAGACACACACACACACACACACACACACACACACACACACACACACACACACACACACACACACACACACACACACACACACACACACACACACACACAAACGTTGACTGCTATGAGATTAGAACCCCTATCTACTTAGTTACAGAAGCTAGTGAACACAGTACTCAACACTAGTATCACTCACAAGTCTTATTTTGACAGTGTCCGGCTGTATTTTATAGGGGATGATTTCATCATTATATGTTGAGAAGACGCTGTTGAGAGGGCTGTATAAAATTACTGTGTAGTCATGTACCACTGTAAAAATGTATTCTGAAAGATACTTGAGTGAGGACATTAGGATATAGACTCATATTCTTCTGATTATGCACATACACAGTTAGACATACAGGCACACACACAAACAGGTCGGCTGCTGTGCCATTTGAACCCTTACATAACTAGTTTTTCTAGTTGAAGAGCACAGTACCTAGGTTTAGTGCCATCACAGAAATCTGTTATTATCATTGTTGTAGTGGTCTTTATAGAGGATGATATCAGCATAATGTTGCAGGTGACATATACTGTTAAGAGACTTGTGTGCAAAGGCTGGACTTCAGATTTGATTTTGTGATTGCAATGTGCAAAATATATTTAAATAGATCCTGACAATATCAATATGATATGAGCAGGGATGACCAACCTATACCAAGTGTAATAGTGCAGTTGTACTCTTTGTTTCTGAAGTCTCTTTGACAGTGTACCAATTACTGATATATCATTTGCAAGTACATTGCTGCAGGACACACATGACTCTGAGTAAGCATGTTTTCAGTAAAGGAGATGTCCCTACCCTTCTATTATTTTCTGAATGCCTTTCTATGCGATGAAAGATAACTGTCCAATGACCACAGTAAGCCATGCTAAAGAAATCCTTACAAAGTGCATTGGTGAGAAACTCATTTACACAGATGACAACAAAATGTTAGCTCACTCGTGATTCCCATTTCATGAATTCAACTTGAACTTGGGTTGTAATTAGAAAGGTATGTTATGGGAGAAATGGTTGACAGATGCTATGCTTTTTATACTGTATTTTATATTGGAAATGTTGTGTCATAAGTTTTATTACCTAAATAATTGCAGCTGTTGCCTTTCCCATTTTCATGGAGTTAAGCGATGAGCAATCACTTTTCTCTGCTTAAATGAAAAATAGTAAAAAGTCAACTGGTTCACCGCATTCCTAGTAAATAGGTTAAATGTCAATGTGTGGCTGTTAGCACTTTGGACAGTCTTGAGTGTGGAAAATACGCTTGCTGCCTAGTTTGCCCTGTTGCAGCAGTTATTAGAGCACCAAGCTCTTGATCAGAGTACAAATGTGAACAGGATTCAAACCAGATTTCTCTTTTTTTTTTTCAAATGGTGTCATGATGGCATTAGCTAAGCAAATGTGATCAGGACTGCAAATGTGATAATCAAATACTACAGTAAAGTATGTGTCTTCCACAATTCTTATTTAGTAATGTCTACCTCAGTACAGTTGTAGAGCTATTAGCCATTTTGTAGACCTCATTGCAAATCACAATTTAACTGCGTGTATAGCTTCCTAGAAATGACAAGGGGTGGTACATGTTTTCAAATAATTATTACAAAGAGCAAAAAGGTCACACAGATAACCAACGAGTTAAAAACACAAAAAGAAAAATCTAGCAAAGCTAGACTTTGATACCTTAAACCTCTTGTATCAGAGGCCTCATGGGATATATGCAAATCACCCTTTAGGGATATCGGGTGTTACAGATAAATGGCAATTCGGAATGTCCATGACTTTTTCTTTTACTTTCATAATTATTAAATAATAATTAAATATTAAATATTAATTAAATAATTATTGCAATTTAGCAGATATGTTAACTATTTGTGTATGGCCAGATGTTCTGTAAAGTCTATGCAACATGCTTTGTCACAGTAAGGGCAGTTTCCACATCGCATTAGATGAAGATTTCATCCATCATCACCTGAAAATGTCACAAACAGAATCCTACAGATGATTTTAAAACATGCCACAGTACATGAGCAATGATAAACTGTTGACTTAAGTTAACATGTTAGTATTATCCATCAACACAGTCAAGTCAGTCTGCAGACCAAATTCATCAACTTAATAGATACACACACGGAAAGAGGGGTTGGAGTGATGGGATGAATATAAGGAGAGATGAACATACACCAAGTAGTGTTTTATTTAATGGTACATTAATGGTAATGTTTTGGTCTGTTCTCATTATTAACCATACATGTAATGTAGCATGAAGTAACTGACACAGGGATAACAAAGGCTTAGGAGAGGAACAACAGGCTTATGACAAGCAGGATAAGGAAATATATATGATAATAGTGAGGATGGATGTCACTTACTTACTTTTGATCAGTAATCAATATATCTCCATGAAAATTCAAAACTGCAAATTTAATATATGGGTGATTAAATATAGCATACACATATATCATCGCACTGAGAAATGATGAGAGATGCATTTGAAATCAAACACTTACAGCTATTATCAAGAAAAATCTTTAGACAAGTGATTTATGTCAACACTCTACATAGGAAGTTGCAATTTCTTACATTAAGCAGTCTAAAGAACTGTCAGAGTAAATGTTTCAATGTACCTCTTTTATTGTTTTAAAACTGTGTTCCTTTAGAGCATAAAGTTTAAGCAGCACTACACAGATATCAAAGGACTAGTGCAGCTGATGGCAAAACCTCACCAGGTTTTGCCAGAGGACATGAAGAGCCATTCTCTACTGCTCAACATTGGTGCGCATTGCCAAACTCTGTGTAAATGCAGTGGACAAAAAGTGAAGGCTTTATTATGGAAAATTCCTGGCCATGTCTGTGGTGTGTGATTGTATTTTTTTGTCCAGATGAAAACTGTGAAAATGGGAATGATAGGAAAGTGGTGAAATGGTGGCAAGCAGGGTGAAGACAAAGGGAAAGTAATAAAGGTATGTGCAGGAGGGAATTAGGAAAGAACCATAGCTATCCACTTCTTTAACTGTAATTTGAAGATTAGAAAAAATTGGATGAATGTGGGCTCTCACCACAACACAGATGGGTGACAAAAACACAATCATATTATATAGCTAATTCAATCAAATAAAGTGTGCTGAGAAGACACTTTGGAGAGGAACAACAGGCTTATGACAAGCAGGATAAGGAAAAATATATAATAATAGTGAGGATGGATGTCACATAGATGTCACAACATGGTTTTAGGCCCCACCACAGTACTTCCACTGCCCTCCTCTCCTTCACAGACGTGATCAACAAAAATCGCAATAACAACCTTTTCTCCTCTGCACTATTCCTGGACCTCTCTAAAGCCTTCGATATGGTCAACCATCAGCTTCTCCTAGATACTTTAAAATCCCTCTCACTAGATTCGCTAGCACTACAGTGGTTTGACTCTTACTTGAAAAATAGAAAACAAGCAGTCCTCTGGGACAGCCATCTATCCTCTCAGCTCCCAGTCACTATTGGCATCCCACAAGGATCCATCTTAGGTCCCCTCCTTTTCTCCATATTCATAAATAACCTGCCTACTTCTCTCCCTACATCCACTTGTATACAATATGCTGATGATTCAACTCTCATCTGCTCTGCTCTATCTCCAGAAGAACTCCACTCCTCCACCCAAAAAGTCTTTACAGCAGCAGAAAAATGGTTCCAACATATCTGTCTCCTCCTTAATCCCAAAAAAAACAAACTACTACTTTTCACCCCAACCCTTAAATCTGCCCCAGTCTCATTTTCCATTGTGTCCTGTAATGGCACTATCATTAAACCTGACTATTCCACCAAACTACTAGGCGTCACTATAGACAATCAGCTAAGCTTTGACTGCCACATTGATCTAACCATCAAGACTGTTAATAAAAAAATAGGTGCCCTCTACAGACTTAAGCCCTTTCTTACTGCTACCACCCAAGTGTCTCTTGCCCAAACTCACCTCATCTCCACACTATTGTATGCCTCTCCATCTTTTATCAACATTTCTAAAGCTAACCTTCATAAACTTAACACAGCCTACCATAGTATTGCCAGGTTTGCCACAGGTTCCCCATTCCGTACTCACCATTGTCTCAATCTAAAAAAACTTAACTGGCTAGAACTTCAGAACCTAATACTCCTACATCAATTAGTCATCACTTACAAAATTCTACATTACCCCTCCAATACACCCATACGTAATAACCTCATCACCCCATATAAAAATCTTACTTCCCTTTACTCAGCCAGCAAGCTTCTAGTAACTACTCTTAAATCTCACAATAAAGCAGGTGACTCCTTATTTGCAAATACTGTTGGATCATATTGGAATAAACTTCCCGTAGAACTGACCACCCTAAGCTCATCTCATCTTTTCAAAAAACAAATAAGAAACCATCTCCAAACCCATTGGCTATGCCCATGCTCTAATCCTGACTGAGCTCAGCATAGAATTCCCCTCTTTCCAGTCCCCTCCTTTCACTTCTACTGGTTATTCATTACTTCTGATTATCCCTCTACTGACCGACTTGCATAATTTTCTTCTTTCTTTTCTTTTACACTTCCTACTTCCTCCTTTTTACATGCTATATCACTACATCTTGTCATCTCTTCTTTTCTAACTTATATACAGATCACTTCTATGCTAATCTCTTTCCTAATACTAGTGCCCTGGCACAACTTGTTCTAGTCTAAATTGTAAATAGTGAAATTTTTATTGACTCTCCATATGTCACTTTTTTTTTAATCCTCTTCTTCCTTAGCAGTCTTACTCTAGCAATTATTACAGAATAATATTGCCTCTACATTGTTATCTCTTGTTTAACTGCCACTGCATTTTTCTAAACTACATAATAACTGTTCCTTTATCTGCTTTCATGTTTATATATTTTGTTTAATTTGTTTGCTTTTTTGCTTTTTGTGTTTTGTTTGATTGTTTGATTGCTTTTATTGTAAGTTACTAGTATGATAATGGAGCTTTTCTCCTCGGGCCTCTGCTGAAAATGGACATGTATCTAGCCAGACTAGCCCGGTTAACAAATGTAAAATAAAATAAAAATAAAGGCACCCATGTGAAGTGGAGAGTTATGTAAGGGATACTTTTTTTTTAAGACAGTTGCCCATTTTTTTCCTTTCAAGAAGAGAGAAATATTGGGAAGTGATATAAGAATGCCAAGATCAGGTAGTTAGGGTGATGTACATAAAAGGTTGAGGGAAACCATGACTGGGATAGGCAGGGGACATCAAAGGCACATGCTTATCAAGCTTGGGAAAATATATATGATAATAGTGAGGATGGATGTCACTTACTCACTTTTGATCAGTAATCAATATATCTCCATGAAAATTCAAAACTGCAAATTTAATATATGGGTGATTAAATATAGCATGCACATATATAATCGCATTGAGAAATGATGAGAGATGCATTTGAAATCAAACACTTAAAGCTATTATCAAGAAAAATCTTTAGACAAGTGATTTATGTCAACACTCCACATAGGAAGTTGCAATTTCTTACATTAAGCAGTTTAAAGAACTGTCAGAGTAAGTGTTTCAATGTACCTCTTTTATTGTTTTAAAACTGTCTTCCTTTAGAGCAGAAAGTTTAAGCAGCACTACACAGATATCACAGGACTAGTGCAGCTGACAGAAAAACCTCACCAGATTTTGCCAGAGGACATGAAGAGCCATTCTCTACTACTCAACATTGGTGTGCATTGCCAAACTCTGTGCAAATGCAGTGGACAAAAAGTGAAGGCTTTATTATGGAAAATTCCTGGCCATGTCTGTGGTGTGTGATTGTATTTTTTTGTCCAGATGAAAACTGTGAAAATGGGAATGATAGGAAAGTGGTGAAATGGTGGCAAGCAGGGTGAAGACAAAGGGAAAGTAATAAAGTTATGTGCAGGAGGGAATTAGGAAAGAACCATAGTTATCCACTTCTTTAACACTGTAATTTGAAGATGTAGAGAAAATTGGGTGAATGTGGGCTCTCACCACAACACAGATTGGTGACAAAAACACAATCATATTATATAGCTAATTCAATCAAATAAAGTGTGCTGAGAAGACACCCATGTGAAGTGGAGAGTTATGTAAGGGATACTTTTTTTTAAGACAGTTGCCCATGTTTTTTCCTTTCAAGAAGAGAGAAATATTGGGAAGGGTGATATACATAAAAGGCTGAGGGGAACCATGATTGGGATAGTTAGGGGACATCAAAGACGCATGTTTATCAAGCTTGGGAACAGTGAGAATCAAGTCCTCACCCTCAGAACTGTCATCAATTTCCCCTTCTGGTGCTCCCAGTGAGATTGCATTCTAAGGAGCAACATTCCCAGAAGGCTGAGGTGGGCAGCAAGGCCAGTTTCTATCACATCATACAGCATCCCTGGCAGCTCCTGGCAGGTAATGTAATCATTGCCTCCACCAATACTCCTGGAGTGCATCAATGCACCAGCAGCTGAGACAATGCTATCTGATGTGGATGGGCCAGATAGTGCAGAGCTGTGCTGGTAGTACTGCCAGCTTGTGTCCCAGAAGTGTTAGGCATTGGTGCAGCAGCCAATGGAGGGTTGATAGGCTGAGCCACAGTGGTTGGCCTACCTCCCTGTGTTGAAAAGCATTTTGTTTGTTGGCAGAAAATTATGACATCAGAATGGTGTAGTCCCATTTATAATAAAAATAAGAGAGATAAGAGGTGAGATGAGACAAAAAAAAGAAAATTGATGATTAAAACTATTATATATCACATTCAAATGTTGTAGTACAATAAATATACTTTTATTATTATATTAGCTATATAGCTTTCCAAAGCCATAAGAGGACTACAAAGTGTTGCAAGTAATCCTTGCAATATGCAGATATTGCATATATGCTTGTAAATATACCACAGTTTAAGTTAACAACATGACATTAAAGCCAGTATTGTTGGAATTAAAATTAAAATTAAAAGAAATGATATTTTTGTAATCTGAATGCATATGTTTCTTGTGAGAATTGAACCGACAAATCTGAATACACTATTACATTTGCCTAGTACAATTATCAAGAACTACATAAGAAAACATGCATGTTTTACAGTTAGTATCTGCATGCTTATGCTGCTAGTAGAGTATAGAAGGACAACAATTTTAATACAATCATGTTCATTTGTGCTACATACATACCCCTTACCTAAGTCTTTCTAAGCTTTCAGCATGTGGCTCCCTGTTTGCAGAAATTTCCTGAGCAGCTGTTAAATAAAGAATGAGAGAAAAATAGACATGAAAGCATCATGCATACCAGCCTTGGCTGTCTACAGCTTTCCATAACATTTAAAGTTGCTTTATCTGTATACTTACACAACAGTGAGATGTTAGCAATTCTAAACTCACCCAGCTAATGGTAGAGTTGTACCTGCTTGTGCCATTTTAGGTCATTATAATGGTGCATGTATTGCCTTCAAGAGTGATATGCCAGTTGCACTGGAAACAGCATTAGCTAGACAGTTTCAAGTCTCAGCCTTATACTGAGACCCAGTATAGTCTCCTTGCAGCAGCCTATGGGTGTAGCACTTTAACACCCCACCTCTGTGTCCTGAATTTGGCAACATCCTTCCCATCTCCTGCCATGTCTGCACAGGTCCTTCAACAAAAATAAAAGTATTTTTCCACCAATTTGTCATAATGTGTTTATGTCCAGTGCACAAACCCACACAACCATGCTAACCACATTTGTGCAATGTTAAGTGGAGATAAATATTTCCAGAGGAAGGGAGTTTATGAAATAGGAAGGATAATGTGACATTTGGCGTTAATTTATGGCATGTGTGCTGCTATATCTGCCAACACTTTGTCCAGTGCTCAACACTGAAATGTTAAATAACTTAGCTTTTAAGACATAACTTTGGGGGGATCAATGGTATGACTTGACAAATGTTTTGTGGGGACTTGAACACTGTTAAAAGTAATTTTTACAATGTGGAATTCAAACATATGTAAACAAAAGTACAGAAGAAGTGTTTGCCAGCCATGGTCAATACAAATATACACTTTAAAGAGTGAGTGGTGCTATACATCAATTAAGCCTATATGTGTGTGACATGACAAGGTCCTGACTTATGCATTCTTAGGTATGATGCAGGAGTAATGTCTGAGAATATCCTGGAAATGGATATTCTGGTATTACTTTCACAGTAGATTTTTTAGTTCTGATTCAAACCATACAATACATTCTGTTTTACAGTTATATTTATGTTATGAGAACTGTGTAGATGATTGTCAGTAAACTATGAACTACATCCCTGGTCTGAATCATCATTGTCATGTTATAAAAGTTACAGAGATAATAGATATGATACATAGGTATTGGTCTGTAGAATTATCTTTGTAATCTAAGTTTTGTGAAAAATTACAGTGGGACACCCCTTAATAAAAAAGTGGAGTGTTCTGGATTAGCACCCTCACTCACCTGTTTTCTGGCCCCAAACTTACAGCTGGTGCCACAAGAAAGCTAGACTACCAGCATAATTTTTCTACTTTGTTATGTTCAGAGTGCTGATGGCCTCATATCACTGCTTAGCCTGTTTGTGCGAAGAAAGGCAAACAAAATACATGTTTTCATTTTCTTTTCCTTAAGCAGTGAACCTAGTTTGGGCACAGGTGAACAATGTTCAAATGTAACAGGCAATAGCAAAAATATACTCCTTCTGTTGATACTTATTGTGATCCTTCCTCAGTAAAAAAAAACTACTGTTGAACTTGAACAACACTTTACCTTGCTTATCTATTATGCATCTCAACACATTTCCACATTGTGCTGCACACATATATGGGTCACAGATGTAATTTCTGCTGTCATTTCCATCCAAGTTGCAGACTGTTGCACAATGCCATTAAGCATTTTTGCGCTTCTTAAGGCAATTGATAGCAAAATTTAATTTTTATGCATTTCATTGTGTTTATCCTAAGCCATGTGTTGCGCAAATGTTAAAGGCAAAGAAATAAATACAAGTTAGACAAAGGGGAAACAAACACACAGTTCTGGATTTGAACCATCGGACTAATGAAATTACAAAACACAGTTAGAACATTATTCCTTTTTGCCACAGACACACCTTTGCAACAATAATCAAATTGTGTTCATACAAGCAATTCACATTTCACCTCCAGTATTAACAGATCATACACTTGGACATTCTCAGTTGGTTGTACATGTATGGCTAACATATTTACTGCAATGAGTGATCACACAACCATTTATGAATATGTTTGCAGAAATGCAGCTACATCTTCTCTTTGTATTTGGGTCATTCTTCCATTATCTCTGCTGTAATATCTAACATGCAGTCTATAGTGCATTTTCTATTATTTTACATTAAATGTGTGCTAAAAATACATGACAGTTGCAACAGTTTTAAGCGAAGGCAGGAGAGTTTTGCTATTATGGACAAAAATTATAAACATGTAGTGTTTTGCTTTATTGAAAAGCTCACTGAAGCTAGTTCCACACTTTGTGAGTTTATCTTCACTGACACACCCACTACAGTGAAGAGTGGTTTTCCTTCTCTCACTCTAATCATTCACATTTGCAAGCCATTAGCAGCTAACAATGGTGTAGAGCCTAGACTGTGTTTGCATCTGCTATAGGAAGTCAAATGTTTGGTATTAAGCAATTCTAAACAGTTCACATATCATTTGCATCTTCTCAGTGCTCAGGGGGTTGAATCTATACTATAAAAAGGTAACTATGTAACTAGGGATCTTGAAGATGAGGAGACTTGTGTATTTTGATAAAACAGAAACTTGCTATTTTTTAAGGTGATTTCTCTGCAGAGTAGGCTTAATTTTGTTAACATCTGTTTGAATTATTCAAGGACAGTTTATAATTTTTAAAATGTTACAAATGTATTTATAGAATATATCCAGGAGACAAAAGCCATGGAAAGAATCATCATGGACCTCATCCAGAATGACATAGGCAACCTTCAAACTCTAAACCCTACTCCGTTTAGATTCAACAAGGGCAGATCTTACTTATTAAACCTGGTGGACTTCTTTGGGCATGTCACCAAAGCCTGGATGAGGGAAAACAGTACACACTGCTTATCTAAATTTGGCCAAGGCTTTTTACACAATCCCTCATTCAGGCATCACAGAGAAACTCTCCCAGTTGGGGATTAACTCATAAATTATTAGATGGGTAGCAAACTGGCTCACTGACAGCACACACACTGTCAAAGTTGGAGAGTCCGCCTCCACCAATAGACCAGTTACCAGAGGGGTACGAAGGGAATCTGTGCTCAGCCCTCTACTATTTGGAATCTATTTCTTCAAAGTCTAGGCTAAGGTGGATGGCGTGTGGCTTACCAAGTTTGCAAATGACTGGAAACTGGGTGTAATCATAGAGTCCCCACATGATGTTAACATACTTCAGCAAGGACTGATGGAAACAAATGACCAGTGCCAAACTCAAGAACTAAAACACAACACAAAAAATGCCTCATTATCTCCTTTGAGAAAAAAAAGCAGCCACTGCAAATTATGACATAGATAGCACTCCTCTAAGCTTAAACTCAGTGGTGTGAGACTGAGGAACACACATGTTCATAACAACCTAAACTTTGATCATCACATGTCTTGAACTTTTATCTGTATGCATTTCTTACACTTCACTGTTGTCATAGACAGTTTGGGCAGGCATTTACATTTCTCAGATAGACAGGTTATACTTTCAGCACAACTATGTCCTTAACCCTTACTTTTCAAATGATGGAAACACAGTTGGGGCTGCATGCCATAGTAAACAAGGTATGGGGGTGGTCCTGCTACTGAGCCCCCTGACAGAACTGTAGGACTCCTACCATCTGATAGAGTATCATTAAGCTCTGATAATAATTGGCCAAACAGAGGCACACTTTTGGGATGCAGAGGTTGAATCTGACACTGAGGTTGTGACTCACATATCCCCTGGATTTCCTTCAGACACAGTCAGTATGCCTGCACATACCAATTCCACTGAGCCCTCAGATAGTGGACAGGTTGAGGGTGAGACAGTTGATCAGAGTAGTGTGGTTAGTGCAGCTTCAGTGCTCATTTACTCTAGCCATAGCCCAAATATGGGCAAGGTACCACACAGGAGGTTTGGTAGGGGTGCTAGGAGGAGTCTTGTTGTCAATTCATGTGACTTGACATGTTTAGAGCCATCATGGAGGCAAAGGCACTTTCCACTGGGGGCTCTGAGGACATTCTTAAGGTTTTAGATGTGGCTTAGGCTGATGTGCATGACAGCCTCAACCATATGGCTGATTTAAATGATCAGATGAATGACACAATGGAATGGACAGCCTCTGTGATGGAACATCTGCTGGGAGGGGAACAGCATCCATGTGGCCGTAGGTTTGCAACATCATCTGGTGTTAGCCAGTGTGGCCTCACCCAGTCCCATAGCAGCAGTAATTCCACTGCTCCATCTGTGGTTGAGATGTCCATGCCCAGACATGGTAGGCCATTGGGTTGTGGATCTGGGCATAGTCATGGGGAAATCTCATCCAGCAGACACTTCTGAATTTCAGGTAGTACCACCGCACCTGACCCTGGGCATAGACATGGTAGTGCAATTCCTGGAAGAGCCAGTTCTCGAGGATGGGAGCAATGATGGTAAACTGATACCTCTACCATGCATGGCTCACATTTGTCTGACATGCCAGGATATTATACTAGCACAGACCTTGGCTGTGATCATGCAGACATTCACGCACAAATTTTACATTGGTTGCCCATGCAGAGACATGCAGAAAACAGCTACATGAGGCATTCATGAGGCTTGCAGGTCATTCTGTTTCAGTGGCCATTTGATAATTAGCTACATGTCTGCCTGCCTGCCTGTCTTTCTTACTTACACACAGTCACTACTTTTAAGTCAATCTTGACCTCCTGCCTCCCCAACCCTGTGCAAATGATGATAGCTGTGCCATCACCTTGTTACTATCTTTTGAATTTAGGAACACATATGTATTTTGTCTGATGTACAAGGTGCATAGCTAAATGAGTGCTAAGTATATGTAGTGGAGATGTTATTTCAACATTTTTTCTGATTTCTTACAGCCTTTTAGTGCTGTGATTATTACCTTGAAATCACCAATACATCAGTGAGGCTTATTGCTCCACTTGTGAGAATGTTGGGATAATTAGACTTTGGACTGCTTTATGTGTAGTCCGTGGCACCCAGGACTTCAGGGAAGTGTGCTATAGGGTAGAAATCCTTAATAGTTGTAGCTCTCTGTCCTTGGGGTATGGGGAATATATATATATATATATATATATATATATATATATATATATATATGTACTGGCATACTGCAGCATAGCATTCAGGAATTGATGTAAGATCCTGGATGCTGATGCCTGTGACACCCCCAGCATATCCCCTCTTGGTCTCTGGAAGGTTCCAGTAGCAATAATTCTAAGTACTACATATTTCCTGGTCTTCACAGGTACTGCTTCCCCTCAGTTTGCCCTTGCTCTCAGACGAAATCAACAGAGGTTGCAGAGTTCCTGGAGTGTGCCTCTATCTACCCTGTTGTGCTCTACTATTTCTACGTCATGTGGACCATGAAAAGTTAAACTGGGTCTAAACACTCTTCATATACACACACACACACAAGCATCTACCTATCTATATCTCTGTCTATCTATAGATATATGTTCAGTTTGGTAACCAAGGCACAGCATTGATCCAAATGGACCCATTTCAATCTCAAACTGAACAAATTTAAATGACAGTGTATGAGCAATTTATAAAGAAACATAATGAATACAAACAAAATGTTGTGGGAAGATAGCAATGAATCAGTAATAGTATTAATAAAGTACACAGTATTGGGCCAATAGGAAATGATGGTTAGAGTTACAATGGAAGATGAAGAAAAGGGTGACATAGTGAAGGGAGAGTACAAAAAGTGAGATATAACAATAGTAAGGTAAGGGCACAGAGAAATTAACTATATATAATATATACAATGTAGAAGAGATGGCACATATTATTGAAGGGTTTTAATGCAAGGAAGACAAAGGTGACCGACCAGTGAAGGAAAGATTAGGGATTAGAGGATGTATCCAGAGGGAAAGGATTTGCAAATTGACTTGGACTTGACATGATCTTTATGCTGACCATGGGATGATGAGTATGAGGTGAGATCTTTAAGAATGAGAAGACATACTTAGTGAAATGAAGCCTGCATCTGGGACCTTGAAGAAATGGACCAGAATGGTTAAGACTTCCTAGATTGTAATTTTTTTTTTGAATAAGTTGGTGGAAAGAGAAGGGCTGGATTGTTCTTTGAGGAGCTTGTGGAGTTGAGAACTGCGAAGCAGGTTGACATATTGCTGTACAGGTAGTCAATTGACTTTATTAAGCATGATACTTGATACTCATTATAGGGGAGAGGTTAATGAAATGGCAGATAGAGAATCTTATAGTTTGGATGGTGAAGGAATTTTTCTTGGATGCTTCTGCAGCCATTGGACAGTAGAGTAGCTTGCCTGGGGTGAGATGGGCAACCCCCCCAGAAATAAAGTGTTAGGGGGTGAGTTCACCTGATCCCAATCTGTCTTTAATGTCGTTCTGGTCTTTAACAGTTGGTATTGCATTTTCAGACAAACCTGAGAGCTGTAGCTCTCAGTGTGTGGTCTAAACTGTAGTAACTGCTTGTTATATTTTAGTAAGCAGTTTGCTACATAAAAAAAAAAATAAAAAAAAACTTTAGCACACCATGAGGAGTATAAACTGGAACAACTGCTTGCTATATTTGTAGAAAACATTTTTCTACAGTTTAAAAATTGTAAAACAAAAGATTTTTTTTTAAATGTAAACCTAAGCATTGTAGTACTCAGTGCAGGGTACAAACTATAGCAACTGTTACAAGCAGTTTGCTATAGTTTAAAGGAGAAATTATTATTTTTATTTTCTTTTTAAACTAAAACCTGATCACTGTAGTGCTCTGTGTGGGTAGGATATAAATTGTAGCAACTATGTGACCATCAAGCCCTGTATGCTAGAACTATATGCTTGAAAGGAAAATATTTTCAAGTGAAAACTGAGTTGATAATTCAGGATGCAATATGAAATTCATTAGCATTTCCAAAAGGTGCTAACAATGTGAGTAACTTAGCAAATCAATTAATACCATATTACTCAGTTTCTGCCTTTAGCAGGCAAGTTATCTTCTCCACAAACTGTACTTACACATGACTAAGGTAAGTAGGGGTGTTTGCCCCCTTGCACCATCTTATTTACATGTGTTAATTTAATCGTAATCCCAATTCTACTCTAGCTCTATCCTTAACCTTACACATTACATAATCAAAAACCCTTTTCCTAACATTAACTCTACACAAGACAAAAGGACACAGAACACAGACAACACAAAGTATGTACAACACTGAATCTATCTCCTTACTTAAGCCTTACTCTAAGCCTAACTTGCAAAGGCTTCCATATTCACAACATCTGTTATAAAAGTCTTGCACATATTTACAAATGCCACTTTTTCATTCAGACCATAATTTCCTGCTCACTCCCTCTCACCTACATTATATAAAACCATATCCAACCATATGTGATTTACTGAAATGAGCATTCACTCATTGGTGCATTCTCTCTTTTTTTACACCCTCAAAAACCTTTCTACCAAATGTGTTTTCTCCATTTTCAGTTACACACACACACACACACACACACACACACACACACACACACACACACACACATATATATATATATATATATATATATATATATATATATATATATATATAGATATGTGTGTGTGTGTGTGTGTGTGTGTGGGTGTACCTGATTTTAACAAAGACACCCATATTCAAATGAAAAATTATCAAATACATATGGGAAAAAACACAAGCTGATACTGCACTATGCATTCACCAAGAAACAGCCAAGGCACTTACTGTTTCAAACTTAAAAGAAAAAAGTAAAACATTGTCTGCACCCCCATATCTTCTGCTAATTAGATATACTAATTCTGAGATGACACAATTCAGTTGGGAAGGGAATATTTAGCTACCAGAGGATTGTTAATCTTGTTTGCTTGTCAACCAACTGCCTAGTTGGCTGTCTGCAGTTAACTAAACAGTTGCTGACCTTACCCATACTCAAAATTTTTAGTTATACCAAGATAGATAGACAGATTGACAGATAGATATAGATATATGTGTATAGCTATACCTCGATTTTCACATTTCTTTTAAGTGTGGTTGCCACACACCATTGTTTACACAAAAACAGGAGGAAAAGCTGAATTATATTTACATATAAACAAATGTGTATATCTATAGTCAATTGCTACATATTACTTTTAATGTATTAGTTAATACCCTTATACAGAGGTGAGATAATCTAGCCCTTATTCGTGAAACAAGCACAGTGGTAGGAACATTTTTAGATATGCAAGAAGCTTTGGTCTGAAAGTTAGTGAAGTATATAGTTTTCTTAATGTCCAGTGGGAAATTATTCTATCTGGCTGACTTATCAAAACTCCTTTCAACGATATCAAAGTTTGATAGAGGTCTTTGAGAAATCAGGTCATTGTTATCCTGCACACAAACGAAATTTGGGAAAGCATTTCACTGTTAGTTTGTTTTTAAGGTATAACAGTGTTCTCCATAAAATAGTTAAATGTTAAGTATAGACACCAGCAAGTCAGATGAAGTTGCATGTAGTAACTCCACTACTTTTTTTTGACAGGTACAGTTGTACTCACTTCTTGGTGAGACAAATGACTGAATTTGCAGATGCTGTTTTTAATTATTTGATTTTTTGCAAGTTTTAGAAGAAATTTAAAGTAATAATGAAGAATGCATATTCCAGACGTAAGATGGAGTAGGGTATCAGGTTACTAAGCAAGAGTCTTTAAATTGCCTGTTACCTTGTCCTCTGTCCTGCTCATGAAGATTTAAAGGAGAAGTCTAGCTCTATGGTAAGCTCAAAGTACTTATATTGTGTTAACCAGGTCTATGTTCACACACAGAAGAAAAACTTCATTGAACGACTATTCCACGAACAGTAATCTGTAAACATTGCTTTCAGTGAAGAGTGAAATCATTGTAAAAAAATCATTGAAAGATAATAGTTGGACAACAAGAAAGTACCCCACTGTATAAGGTAAACTAAATGAAACCTTTTAAAATGTGCCCTTTTCCCCCACTGATAGTATGATCTTGGAGTTGGTTTATATAGTTAGATGAGGTGGGGTGTGCAGCCTCTCCATTGGGGGGCATGAGGGGTGCAGCACCCCCCTCACCTTCATGGGTTACTTCCTTGTTGTTGGCCAACTATTACCTTTTGATGATTTTTTTTAATGATTACTTCACTTTTAGATGAAAGTGCCATTTGGGGATTACTGTTTGTGGAATAGCTGTTTGATGAGGTTTTTCTTCAATGTGTGAGCACAGACCCATTAACCATAGCAGGACTAACCAACAGGTGCCATGAACACTGGCTGATATCCAGACCCCATGTACAAATTGGGAAAGGGGGGTGATGGGGATGCCAGTTTGAGAAAATTGATGTTTATTTGGAATTGATAAAGTAAGAAGCTGCTTGTTTCATAACTTTTTGTAGGTACTGAATAACAAAGCAGCTGTATTGTAGTATTACGTTAGTTGTGAACCAATTATATAATCAGTATATATCATTTTACAAATCTTTTTGAATGTGGGCTATTGGTAGACTTGCTCTGTAGAATATGATGTCATAAGTGTAAGGGTATACACTGAGGGTGTATGTTACAGATTTCATTAAACAAACACAAAAAAAACAGAGTAAAGTGAGGACCCAAAAACAAACACTTGTGCCACTCTTCAAGTGCCAGTTCAGTTTTATTATCTCCCATCTTGCAGTGAAGGTGCTGTGCTACAAATAATTTTGAAGCTGGATTTTGCATTATATGTGTAAGCAGTTATAAGTAGTGTCAACCTGCATTATAAAAAGCTCAATCTGATGTTGCATCTTTTTAAATATTTTCCAGAAAAATCATTATCAAACAAGATGGTACAAAATATATGGAGTCATATAGTGATCCAGTAAACATAACAAATAATAAACAGAAACATAAGCAAACACCAATACGTTGATGCTAAATAAATGTCATGAACTACAATAGTGCAATTCAGATACTACCAGTGGAGGTTTCACAAACACTTTATCAACCTCAACCTGACCTTCCAAAAGAAGGGATCAAATTTAGACACCCTGCAAATTCTTCTAAATGCATTATCAGAATGACAAAAATGTGAGATCTGAGTGAAGCAGATGGCAAGCTTAAAATATTAATTGAATTAAAAACTGACCCAAGGGAAATACAAGTATTAAGAAATGGAGGAATGTTAAGACATATTATTAGCATTAACGTTGTCAGTTAAGTGTGTAGCATTAATTACTGGGATCAGCTTTGCCTGGATCATACTCCTCTGCATCAATATTTTGACTTGCTTCATCAGCATAGATTTCTTCCAGTATTCCTTTTGTCAATATATTGCTAAAATTACAAATTTCAGCAAGACAATCACAGCTTGTAAAAATAGCAAAATGCAATAAATACTTCAGTATATCTTGCACTTCCACTGAGCGTCTGAAATCTTAAACTGAGAATAAATAAGTAAAATGGTGCAGGGATACAGAAGAACATAGATGCTTCTGCTGTATGGTTTCCCCCATTTGAAAGAGGATAATGTATTGTCCTGCTTTGTATGTAGGGGTCTATTCTACAGGTGAGGGAGATGAATGCATCTCTCCACATCGTTTTAGCAGATTTAAAGGCTTTGCTCTGGTATTTGTTGGGCTACTTTAATTAAGAAGGTACAAGAGAATTTGCATTAGTGGGTCCCTGATTGCTTTGAAGGCAAGGCATAGGTATCCTTGTTGTAGCCTATAAGCCACAGAGACTTGGTTAGCCATTAGTCTTATTTTTTAGTCTGTAGGTCAGAGAAGTAAATACCAAACAAAATCTGTCCTAGCATGGAGCCCTGTGGGACACCACTGGTCACCATCATATTCTCTGATGTTAACCCTGCAACCCTCACCATGTAGGTTCTGTCTTTTAGCCAATATGCTATGCATCTTGCCAGCCAGGGATATATTTGCACTGGAATTAGTTTACTAATTCTGCTAGCCTGAGGAAGAGGTTAAATTAAGCTGAGTGTACAGTGTGGCCATTGTTGACAGCTTATGATACATTTTTGATTAAGTTTACCACACTCATTTGACAGGATTTTGCAAAACATGCTGCAGATCTAGCCTGATGAGATTTTTAATGTCGGTGTTATTCAAGTCTGTTATAATGTGTGTTCTGTGGCCTTACAAATAAGACATCTGTGGCTGATGTGTCTTTATTTTCTGGGGTATGTAGTAGGGACACCTTTTTGGAATAGTATCACAAGTGCTGTATACCATCTTTCTAGGACTAGACCTACAGCCATTCTCAATTTAATATCTTATGGAGAGTTTCTTCCAGGACATGTTTATCAATATTTATCAGACAGCCTAGTATTTTGTCGGATCAGTGAAGGAAATGTTCTTATCCTTGGACAGAACTTTCAGTACACATTCTTTACTGAAGTTAGGGTTTGAGAGATTCTGTGATCACAGGCTTTTGGATAGTGAACACAGCATTTAAATTTGTACTACATTTATTTTCTAGTATATTGACAATGCCCACCTTATCCGAGTAGACTTTTTCTTTTAATTTGAGTTCTGTACACTTCTGAGTGTTGTTTCTTAATTTTTTAAGAGAACTAATGAAATTTCTGTAATTGTACTTAGCTTTATATGTCAGCTTGTGATTATGGACTTTTTTTTTTGCATGCCTTACACAAATGTGTACTACTTTCCTTTATCTGCTGTATACTCCAGTGAATTTTTTTTTACTTTTTTTTACTTTTATCATATGCGTTATTTATGCTGTTGGACCATGAATGTGGATTGTTTTTAAATTTCCAATTATATTTGGCTTTGCATGGGACTACTAATTCCATCCATTTATTTATGTGGATATGGAACTTTGCAAGTCAACCTTTTGAAATGATGTCAGAGGAGATTATGTTATAGGTGCATTCTTCTTCTTCTTCTTCTTTCGGCTTTTCCCATTTAGGGGTCGCCACAACAGATCACCCGTCCGCTCATGATTGGCAGTGAAGTTTTACGGTGCCGAGGTGCCAGCCCAGCGCCTGACCTTCCACAGAAGGCACACCCACACACTTACCCCTAGGGCCAATTTGGAGTGTCCAATCCACCTACAGCATGTCTTTGGGATGTGGGAGGAAACCGGAGCACCCGGAGGTAACCAACGCGATCACAGGGAGGGCATGCAGACTCTGCACAGAAGGCACCCAAGCTGAGAATCGAACTGGAGAACCTCTTGCTATGAGGCAACAACACCAACTGCTACACCACCGAGGTGCATTCTGAGACTTCATAATAGAATTTGAAGAGATTTCTGGGTTTGATGTCTTTGAATTCCAATGTATTGATTTCCAGGGGATTAGATAGCTTGAAAGAATAGGTTACTTACATATGGTCTGATTTTATCAAAGACAGAGTTAATAATGGAATTGTACTCTATAATGTAACATCTGTAAGCACCAGGTCAAGAACATTTACCCTTTGTTTTGACTTGTAACAATCTGGTCCACTGAGTTTTTATTTATTAGGTCTAAATACATCTGAGTGTGTATTACACTAGATATGTATGTACAACACTCAGTGTATGGGTAGATAAAGTCTCCTGAAATTATGGAGTTATAATTCATGAGGAGGTCATCCATTACACTTACAAACCTGACATGAATGTCTGGTATCATGGAGCTCATCCAGTATCAGGTGATACACTGATATGGGATTTTGGTTAGTGTGACCTGGAGTTCAATAAGTTCTATGTGTGATTATCTGGGAAACTGTCTAGAGGTAATATGGTATCTGAGAAATATGGGTATGCCATCATAGTGGCCACTGCATATGAAGGCATGGTAGGTGCTAAACCCAGGTATGAAGGGAGAGTTTTCTGTGTAGCTAAAACAGCTTTTAGTGATTAAGCATATATGGATGCCTTCCAAATGCAAAGCTGTCTTAAGGTCAGGCAGCTTGCTGTTCAGATTGCTAGCATTGAACAATGTCACCTTAATCTGACCATGTTTTGATACTGACATTTTTTTTTTACATTGGAATGTTCATTAAGTAAACATTTGGCCTTAAAAGACATTATGGTGGTAGAAAGGGCTAGCCCAGTAACTCATGGTCAGGTCACACTGCTTTGTCTGTTCTAATGAGTTGGGAATCTGTATGCCTCACTGTGGAATTAGCAATCAGTAAACTATTTTTCGTTTAAAATGTGGTCTGTTGTACTGGAATCGAGAACCTTCCTGTCATGACCCTTTTTGAAGGATGAGATATATTGTGATGCAATGTTTGATATTGATTGTTCATAAAATGTAATGCTTACAGGTCAAGGAGGCTTAGGTAAGGATTTCTTTGCAGTATAAGCATACAACTACTTCTTGAACTAAATATTATAGCATCTTCTTGCATCTGTATATGTATATATATATATATATATATATATATATATATATATATATATAAAAAAATATATATATATATATATATATATATATATATATATATATATATATATATATATATATATAAAAAAATATATATATATATATATATATATATATATATAGTTACACTTCAGAATCTCGAACTACTGAAATATTGAACTTCAGTAGCTCGAGACCGAAGTGTTGAAACTGCACTTGTGCGAAAATGCAGAATGCCAAATGGGGAAATGTCAAATCTGTGGTAGTGGAGGCACGTACGTGACATGGGATTCCCTGTGTTCGTAATGTGCGGGCTGGTATGTGGATGTAGCTGGAGATTCAGGCAAGTGATGTTTTACTAGGGGTTTTGGGTAGGGATTTTAGTGTGTGTTAGTGTGTTTGGAGTTTTGAGGTGTGGGTTAGGGTAGGTAGGTAAGACTGTGAGTGTGTAAGTGTTGAGAGTGGTGGTATTTGTACATTTGTGATGTGTGTTTGTGCAGGAGGAGTGTAGAATGTGTAGTGGTGTTTTTTTTGTGTGTTTGTGTTTTTAATGCAACCTCAGACTTAGTATATATAAGTAGCAGGGGTGTGGGGGGGTGCAGCTCATATGTAGGGTTCGCCCGTGTGTTTGGTTTGTTGTCTGGGTTTGTAGTAAAGGGAGGAAGCTGTATGTATGATTGTTTATGTATGGAGTGTGTATGTGGGCAGTCGCAATTTTAAATTATGCGCTTTTGGGGTTTTGAAGTTTTTGGCTTTACATTCTCGAGATACTGAATTTCGATATTTCAGTATTTCGGGATTGTAAAGTGAAACTATATATATATATATATATATATATATATATATATATATATATATATATATATATATTGTATTGTTTTTTTTTTTTTTTTTGTATTTTTTGTTTTTTAGCATATCCTTGTATCTGCAAATATGTTTTGTTCACATCATATGTGATCCCATTCACCTGGGCTGTGCATACAAATGGTCCATTGAAATCAGTGAACTACTCCACTAAACAAATATAAATAAATGCATGACATAGCAGCATGTGTCAGTGCTGGGTTGCAAACCAGGTGGCTTGTTAGTGTGCTGCTCACAGTTTGTATTTTTGTAAGAGTGAGGCTCCCATATCGACTAAATACTTGTACCTCCTACAGCATTATTGTATTAATTAAGAGATCATTGTCTGTGAGAATAAGGAAGTTGCTACATTGTTTTAGGATACCAAATGGAATGAGGCTTGTAATAGATGGGAAACAAGTAGGCTGACTTTTCATATTGTTAAGTATAAAATAATACATGATTTGATTTACTGAGAGATTAACCTTGTTTTACATGTTATCAAGGTCATCTTCAACATCAAGCAAGCTTTACTTCTGGATTGTAAGGACACAGAATGCCCAGCTGTACAAGCTGGCTTTAGAAGGGTGAGAGATTACAGATAATAAACTGCCAACATCCACTGGATAGTATGGAAAACATGAGAGTCCCTAAAATATTTGCTTTTCAAATAACTACTCCAAAATCTTTAATTGTGTGGATTATAACAAACTGATGTAAGGGTTTAAAGAAATGTGGACATAATATTACCTTATCTGTCTCTTGAAAAATCTGTGTGCCGAAGGAGCAGTGGTTAGAAACAGATATGGAATAAATATGTGATAGAAGGATGGAAATAAGATAGTATTGTCACTCAGATTACTTAGTTTACATATATTGAATATCTTGTGTGAAATGCTAGGACAGACATCATATACTGGAATCAAAATTTCATAGAGAAGCATTAACATCATATAGTCAGATGATAGTACTCTCACTTTAATAGCTTAAAGTAAGGAGTAGTCCAAGGGTCAGCTTCCTGTGATTTCTCCTGTCCACCTGGTGAATCTGGGCATACTGGGGCAATGCAGCAACTGCCTCATGTCCACAGACAACCTTCTCGCCTACCACCCAACACTACAACCTGCGAGAGATGCACTTACATATCCAAACTGGAGGCAAAGTCCTCTCCAGCCAAGATTGTGCTACACAGTCAAGAAGAGAAGGTTAACACCTGCACTACACCTCAAGCAACACATAGCCCTTCAAAACCTACACCATCAACACCCACACATAGCAACACTAAACCCACATATTTGGAGGCCCTTATCATTAACTTTCCCAAGCAACAAGGACCTCCGAAGCTGAAACGCAAACAAACACAAGTCACAACCAAAGTGACACATAGCTCACAACACCAGTGTGCCACACAAGAACAGCCCCTAAGGCAAAACAACTTACCCAACACTTTAGTCATAGGTGACTCTATAGACAGGCATACTGATGTCCCACTCACCAGGCTAAACAAGGAGAAAATTACAGTCAGCTGCCTGTCGGGTGCCAGGATCCGCCACATAATGCATGCACTCAAGTCACTCCACAACAAGTACAAATACTTCTCTGTCATTGTCCATGTTGGAGTGAATTACTTGAGACATACCTCCCTGGACTTCATGAAAAGAGACATGGAAGAGCTCTCAGATCATGTGGCCCAGGCAAGTATGACCCTAGCCTTAAGTAGCATCCTGCCTTCGCCCAGAATTATACCACAGTATAAGGACAAAATGATTGATTTCAACAATTAGCTAAGCTTCTGGTTTCATTCTAAGGGGATCCAGTATCTGTCTGCCTGGGACGACATGATCGACAAACCACGATGCTTTGCCAGAGATGGTCTGCACCTGTCACCCCTGGGATTCAGGTTACTGGCTAAAGCTCTTGCCAACCCTATAGTGCCTTTCTTTAGGCAAGGTTCAAAGGACAAAACCACCACCATAACAGATACAAGCATGCAAAATCTGAAGGTAATGCTACTCAATGCTAGAAGTCTAAACCTCAAAATGCACTCTCTCAAGGCACTCCTAAATGTGGAAAACATCAATATCTGTGCAGTAACTGAGACCTGGTTCAAGGCTCCAGAGAGCACACCTGCAATACCAGGCTACAACTCTTACCACACTTTTCAGCCACCAAACCAAGACCGAAACACTAAAGGTGGAGGAGTGTCCATATTCACCAAAGATATTCACACCTCCAGGCTAGTTGCCCAACACAATGCATCTGAAATTCTCCAGGTGAAAATAACACTAGGTAAGACTGCAATCCAAATTGTAGCTTGCTACAGATCCCCCATCATGCCCCAAGATTCTCACTACACCTTTCTAAACATACTGGAAAATATTAAGATACAAACACCCTAATACTGGGTTATTTCAACTACCCTGTCATTAACTGGGAAAACTACTCAGGTACCAACACCTTTTCCCAACTGTTCTTGGAATTCATAAATTCCAATGCCCTGGATCAACTAATCCATTGTCCCACCAGGAGCTCCAATATCCTCAACTTGGTCATTACCAACATGGGAGACAGATGCTCCACGCCAGTGGTCACACCCTCATTGGTCAGGTCTAACCATAAGCTAATCATCCTTGACATCCACGTCCCACCACCACCCCCCAGTAATGAAACCTCCATAAAAAAACTTCTCCAAAGCCGACTTCATGCTACTCAAATCAGAAGTGACAAACTTCATGACACCCATGCAGATGGGAGCTGAAAGTTCGACTGCTGAATCCTACACTAAGGCACTGTATGAGCAAATCCACTTGTGCATGAATCATGCCAACCCAAATAGAACCAAGATGCTGTCCTCCAAAAAAAGGAAGCCAATCTGGTGGTCGCCCTGCCATAAACAAACTATACAACAGAAGGGAGAAACTGTTGCAGAAAAGAGAAAAATCCCAGGATGCAAAAAACTCCCTTACCAGCCTCAGTCAGAAGCTGAGATCCCTCATAAAATCCTCCAAAGCTAGTTACGAAAATAAAATTGCCAAAGAATCCAGATAACCACAAGGCATTCTATAGTTATGTCAAGAATCTAAATGGCAATGCTCAGATCTGCTCTGAGCTACAACAGAATGGCATTAAATATACTGATCCCAAGGATATTGCCAATATCCTGGCAGATCGATTTAGTGCCATCTTCACCCCCCTCTCACCCCATAAAGGGCCCATCTCAATACCAAAAGATTGCCAAATTGCAGTAATCACAGCCACACAGGTAGAAATCGCACTCTCCAAAGCTAAGAATACAGCATCCATGGGACCAGATGACATCCCGAGCTGTGTACTACATGAACTACAAAATAAACTGGCAACTCACCTAAGTGTCATGTTTAATCATAGCCTCACCTCAGGCTTCATGCCCACTGAGTGGCGCACAGCTACAGTTATCTCACTCCACAAGGGGGGATCCACCTTGTATCCCGGGAACTACCGTCCCATCAGTCTGGCAAGCCTGATCTGCAAGGGCATAGAACACATTATCATGGAACTTATAAACAAAGACATTGTCAACTTTCAAACACTGGACCCCACCCCGTTTGAGGTCGTGAAGGGCCGATCTTATCTCCTGAACCTGACTGACTTCTTTGAATTAGTCTCCAGAGCTGTGGACGAGGGTAAGACATTCAACACAGACTATCTGGACATCGACAAGACCTTCAATACCATCCCCCACTCTGGAATCATAGATAAATTTACTAAGCTGGGCATAAATCCCTACATCACTCAATAGGTTGCCAACTGGCTTACTGACAGAAACCAGATTGTAGAAGTAGCCAACTCCAAATCCAGCTCCAGACAAGTGACAAGTGGAGTACCTCAGGAATCAGTCCTTGGACCGCTCTTGTTTGGCATTTACTTCTCTGAAGTACAGGCTAACACTAAGGGACTCTGGCTAACAAAGTTCGCAGATAACTGCAAACTGGGAGCCATTATTGAATCCCCAAATGATGAGGATATTCTACAAAAGGACCTTACAGAAACAGATGCTTGGTACCAGAGCCATGGGCTCAAGCATAATGCCAAGAAATGTATAGTTATCCCCTTTGGAAGAAACATGTACCCATGAATTACCACATAGGTGGCAGTACACTAAACACCGAAAGTGTGATGAGAGACTTAGGGCACAGGTGGACAATGGTCTCACCTTCGATAACCACATATCCACAACAGTCAGGAAATCCTTCTATGTGGCACACCTCATCCCTAAGGGCTTTTCATCCAGAAAAAAGGAGGTCATTTTCCCACTGTACTCATCCCTCATTAGACCCATTAGAGTACAACACCCCATTTGGTATGTACCTCACAAGACATCTGCAACAGCTGGAAAGGCCACAGAAATACCTCACTAAAAGAATCACAGGCCTAAAGCAGATGCCCTGTGCTGACCGTCTAAAAAAACTCCAGCTATACTTTGTGACATATCATCTACTCAGAGGTGATCTCTGTTTAATATACAAGGCCATGTCAAACCCTGAGCTGTTGGACATGCTCCACTTAAAGAAATCCCAATCCCTCAGAGCCACACGCTCCAGGGATCTAAACCTTGTCATCACAATGAACAAAACATGCTGGAGGGATATGTTCCTGACCCAGAGACTCCCCATGCTCAGGAATAGAATGCCCATACACGTCAAGCAGAGCGCCTCCTTGGCCCTCTTCAGAAGGAACCTCGACGATTGGATGGATGATAGAAAATTCATCCGGGGATCACGTCAGTCGCCCTGCTAGACAGAGGTCCAGGGAAGTAAATATTGTAGGAAGAAATATTCAGGGAATTGTCATGGCTAGGCTTGTATAGGCCCTACAGCCAATAGCCTAGTACCAACCTATGAACCTAGTTGAAGACCCTACTAAAGAATGCAAAAGATGTTAGCTAAAAAGCCAGCATGCTGCTCATCAAGAAAAAAATTCTCATCTTGTCTATCAATTTTTGCAGATGGACAGGGAAGAAGGGGCAGATTTTATTTTCCTCAGATCAACAATCTTTGCAAATTGTTTCTGCTGCCAGAAAACTAAAAGATACTTGCTTCTTGGCAAGAAAACTATGGCAAATCTAATTATTTTTTAAACAAAGACATCACTTTGTCAAAAAGCATCTGCATAGTCAAAGCTATTGCCTTTACAGGAATAACACTGGGCTGACAATAAATCTGTGTGATGGAGAATTGATACTTTTCACCAGTATTATTGGAGAAAACAACTGAGAATTCCATAGCTAGCAAGACAATCAAATCAATCAATCCTTATTGAAACAAACTCCAGGGCTACAAGTTCAGACACTAAAACTACAGCTCATACACTTTCGTTATGTAATGCTAAGGCAGGATTCACTGGAGAAGACACTGATACAGGACAAGGTTGAAGGCAAAAGAAGAAGGTGGTTGCAGAAGCTAAGATGGAACATGAAACAGTTGTTGACAGACAGACTTGGTGTAATGAAGTCCTTGAGGTAAAAAAGCTGGATCTGACTAAGGAGCAACAACAATAATGAGCCCTGTTCCTTATGGTCTTGTTGTATACACCAAATTACCATATAATATATAAAAAAAAAAAAAAATATATATATATATATATATATATATATATATATATATATATATATATGTGTGTGTGTGTGTGTGTGTGTGTGTGTGTGTGTGTGTGTGTGTGTGTGTGTGTTTTCCAAAAATCTTTGAAGTACTAAGTTCTTTTACTCCATGAGCAACTTGCTCCACAGGTTAGCAATTATATTTTTAAAAGACGTTATGCTTCAGAGTTTGTACCTTTTATAAACAGGTATAAGCAGACTTGCTGTATCTTTTTATGTTAGTAGTGTTTATTCCAAGAGAAGATTGCAACACCTCATTCTCCAGATATAATTTTTTCATCTCATTCACTGCTGACTTCACATTTTACTTGCCACTTCCCTATGGCCCTAGGCCAGCTCTTTGCAGTACACATGAGAATTGGTTCCCCCTTCCAAGAGAGAATCTGCACGCAAAGTAGTCCTCCCCCTTGTGCTGGCTCACATTTCAGCAACTACTAGCTCTACATAGTGGGAGGAGCCAGGCTGCAAGCTGTCATACTGCAGTTTTGGGAGGGATTTTATATGCACCTTCTCTCTCTCTCTCTCTCTTTCGCTCTCTCTATCTCTGTATCTCTCCCACCCAGTTTGCCAACATCAGCATCAGGCTGGATGGTCAATGTGCTATAGCTTTAAATGGGTGCCCCTGCCATAGGCCCATACAGGGAAGTCATGTCTTCTCTTTTCTCTCATTGCATCAGCTGTATCCACTCCAATAGCTCTACTAGAAAGGCACTGAGCATAATCCTCAGGATAGGCAGCACTATCCATCCTCCTTCACCATCGAGTACTTGAGTCGCTAATCAAATTTGAGCATCTGAGTTACAGTCAGGGCTTTATCCCTCTATACTACTGATGACCATTTTATCTTTCATACATTTATAGGTCAAGAGTGAAAGAAGTTTCTGTTTAACTAATCTGTAGCTGCAGCTTAATATTCTCAAAGATGACTTTATCTAAAGTAATACTTTTGTAGGCTTTCTAAGTTATAATTTTCTTTCTACTATAAATGTAAAACAGACTCCATATTCTAGCATGGGTCTTGCAAGTGAGTTATTTATTTATATCATCATATCTTCAATTCTTGATGAAAAGGTAGAAAGAAGGTTTTTCCTAATACAAAAGTATGTCCTTATCAGAGAATGAATGCATGTTGAAAAGTTTAAGTTATTGTCAAAAATTATACCATGGTCCTTGAAGTATGGTGATATTTTGAAAAATTAAGTTTAAAATAAAAAGGATTTTTTTTGCACTGCCTAGGTGAATATTTTTATATTTTTGATTATTAAATTCAACTATTTATTGCTAGAGTTTGCAAATGAGGAGTTATTCTTTATCTGAGCTTACATTGGTTTTGTTCTGGATTATGGAAGACTCTTCTGATTTTTAGATATGGGAGTTGCCATTTACTTGGAAAAATATTGCTGGAATTTTACAATACAGAAGCTGCATTTTTATCTTAACATTGTGGCTGGTTATCAAACAATTAATATCATCAGAAAAAAATGTACCAGCTTTAAGTAAATGCGGTCTGGTTCCCAAAGACAAGCTTGGCTTCAAAAACTCTGATGGAAAGGTTAAAAATAAAAAGAAGCAATATTACTTAAGTCTTGGTTTTAAAATGGTTTGGGCACTTTTATGCCATTTTTAGTGCTAGAGAAGACAACCCCTTGGATTCAATAAACTCCATGCAGGAATAGTGCTGTTTCTACATGGAGTGGTCCATGTCCATGTAGCCACAGTAGCACACCTTGCATATTCATGAAGGCGCACTGCTGTTAAGGCTAAACAGACAAGAACCGTGACCCAGTGTAAAGGGTATGTTTAAGTAGTGCACGGACTATGAACACGCCCCCTGCACTCAAAAAGTACCACATAGCACTTTCTAAAACAAATTCAGCATAACATTAAAGAATTTCTCTAACATTATGCCAGTATTTCAGTGTCTGCAGACACTGAAATTAAATAAATTATTACTTCAGTGTCTGTGGACACTGAAATACATAGGGGAGCAGGAAAGCAATGCAGTTGGTATGTGACAGGTTCTGTGACACACCCCCTGCATTGTACAATTGCCGTATGACACCTCACAACCTGTTAAAGCAGGAAATGTAGACAAAGGCACAAATAATGGGAGAAAAAGCCCTAAAAATAGGGACAATACTTAATAATTGCCCTCACAAACTTAGAAAGTTGATAGAAAACAGATCATACATTAGCATGAATTTCCGAAGGATAAAAGTCTGAAAGTCAAATGAACACCATTATTTCCTGACAGCAGTCCATGTGGATAAAGTCACAAATAATGGGGGGACAATGCACTACAAACAGGGACACTACTTAAATATTGCCATCACAAACATAGAAAGTTGATAGAAAACAGCTCATGCATTAGCATGACTTTCTGAAGGATAGAAGTCTGAAAGTGAAATGTATACCATTATTTCCTGACTGCAGTCCTCTATGACTTGTCAGAAAACCACAATACTCACTATATAACATAATAATATAATAATATAATAAATCTTTTTTTTTACATGCTAAGGAATGTTTAAGCATAGCTAAGTGGGTGTGGGTGTGATGGCCCTCCACTTATCATTGCTTAAACATCCTATAGGAGATAAATAAAAATATACAACTGAAACTTCTAAACTGAGATAATGTAGTGGTTAGAGTCCCAGCTTTACATGCAGGCATTCACAGCTCGAGTACCAAGACAAGCAAGTAATTTTTATATGGGAGAGCAGTGTTAAAATAATTTTTTTAACTTAAATTATGTAGTAACTGTTTTTGTCAACCAGAGTAGTGAAGCTGGGGTAAAATGGAAGTGTGAGTGCATATAACATATGAAATCACCCATGTATACACAAGTGTCCCATACAGTATAGTCACACCCCTTGCTAATGTAATGAAAGCCCATAGATGGCTGTCATGTAAAGTAAATCATATACACCTACTAAATGAAGCCATTATCCTGATATTTTTTTAAATGAAAAGTGAGCAATGGTCAGCAATGTCCAGCTGTGCTGACCAGATTTAAGCATCACTTACACATGATTGCTAAACAACAGGTAGCTCAGCTAAGTGGATCTGTGCACTGTTAAGCAGTGCTCAGCCATTAGCCCTTTAAGCACTGTTCAACACATCTTACTGGGTTTCCCGTGTTGATAAGCTGTGCTCAGCATTTTTGAAATGGTCCCATGATGGCAAAGGGTGGGAATATGGCCATATTTAATCCGTGCAGGTGGGAATACAGCCATTACCTGTTTAGTTTGATCTCTGTAGGAACATGTCTGGTGTTGGAGAGGGAGAGTGCTTTCGGGTACAGCACTGTATCATTCAGGAGTCCAGGGTCATGGCTGGACTCCTTGTTGAAAATCATGATGAGAGACTGCTGCAGAGCCAGTACCAGGGCTCACAATACAAAATGGAGGCCTGTGACTGTCTCCCACATAATCTCACCAGTGGTATTCTCATCTCCCAGAATGGTGAGCAGATACGGCACCACTCTGCTCACCTAAAGCAGAGGAAGGGGGCACTCTTGGCCCAGTGTATACAAGATACAAGGGCACAGAATGCTCCAGTTCTGAGTATGTATCACTATCAAGTAGTCTGTAGCAAATACTAGCCTGAGAATGTGATAGACAGGTATGCGTAATGTTTGTTTCTCTCCCCTATTAACATAGAAACCCATGCCGACAGACTGCTGAGGTTGTGGTGACAGGCTGGTGAGTAAAAATCTATTTTGCAGTATATTGTACAAATAGCTAAGAAGGAGTACATTGCTTACTGCTAGTAGGTATACTGTTACTGTGTGAATTAAATAAATGAAAAAGTTTGACTGACTATTACTGGTGTGCAATAAACCTTCCTACAAAAATATGTTATGTTTATTCTGGTATGTTGTTGTAGACAAATAGAATGTATATAGGTTCTTCATAGCAAATGAAGCTGTGACAGCATACAGTAACTGAGGTTCTTCTGTGAACCAGCTGTAAGAAAAACTGTAGATGGTGGCGCTGTAAAAGAATATATAACTGAAATGTGAAATATATACTGCACTAAGCTCTGAACCCTGAATAGTAATGTGTAAAGTTTCAAAGTGTGTTCCATCCAGCATTGCTTTGTGTTAACCTTTGCTTTCCAGACTGTAGTAATCCAAAGAAGTAATGCACAGTACAGTAACTATCTGTCATGCATGCATCACAGGATTTCAAGGTCAGACTGTCTAACCAAGAGATTATTAGGCAGAAAACAGTAAAGCAAAAAGCAGCAGTTCCCCAGTAGTTCAGTGTGATGAGAAAGAGCTTAGTTGTTAATTTTGCACACACAGACACTGTCCAAATCCAGGGAGTGGTACTAAGATGTGTGCATATCTACACACAAGGAATCAGGAATAAATGTACAAACAGTCAGGTAGTGTTAACAGATATTTTCTGCACAGGTAAGGAAATGTTGGTAGTAGCTGTATGAAGGGTATAGTAATAAACTGTGTACAACTGTTCAACTGTCCCACCACATGCCTGCAAATGACAGCAGGATAGGTACATACAATATGCACTCTTCCCGATGCATATCTCCCAAGTGTCACTCTGTCATGGTTAGTGGTCACTGCTGTCATTAACCTTGGACACAGATAGAAAACCAGTTGAATTAACCAGTAGCACACTCACATAACAGCACTTCAGGCTACCCCTCCTGTGCCAGATATGTAACCTAGACATGTACGAGTCAAACCTAGTCATGTACCCAGAGTTGTCACAGTTTGCCCCATAACATTCCAGGGTGACAGTTTAATAGCTATGTTTGGCTTAAGAAGTTATGAGCCATAGGCAGATGTAAAGTGAGGGCAGATCCATAGAGTATGAGCAGTACTGTTGTGGAAAATAGAAGCATAAACAGTTGTTAATGGACTTTTTGTCTCCCCTTCCCTATCTGGATCAATAAAATAATTCATATACTATGGGTATGTTTTACTCCAAACCTTATATTTGGACTTGTGTTCTATTATTGTTCATACATTTGATTGGTTGCATGTTAACATGCATTATTCAAATACCTTTGTGGGTGGCCTGTTGCCATCAATGTTACTGGCATGCTGTTATGATGCATACTGTTGTTCTATGTATGCATGTGTTCATTTTGATATGCAACTGTTCCAAATCTGTTTTATGGGGTTAATTGGAACACTCATACATGCTGTTATAACTAATTTGGAAATGTGTTGTTCATGACTAATCAACATATTTTTTAAAACCTCAACACCATAGCATGTTTGGGAAGGCACCCAATCTGGGACTTACTCATCCGTTGGTCTGCACCACCTTTGGGTGGAACCGCCTCAGGGAATGGGGTCCGTCCCCTACCTGGAAGCGGGCACAAACAGGAGGCTGTCACCCACAGTCATTTCCAGGGTTTGGTGCACAGTGCCATGTGAGCCAAGTTGGGTGGGCAGCTGCGCCAGAATGAGGGCTGCCTGGTGCACCTCAAGGGGCAGGCCATCCCTCCTGTCCAGCCCCCAGCACAGCCACCTTCATGTCCATGATGGAGCAGTGGTGACTGCCCAAGTGAGGGGACCCAAGACCCACTGTATCCATTTGGGGGCTCATGTGCTTCTGATTCCCAACCACTCTCCCTGCCAAAGGTGTTTACCCCCTCATGTGTCATATACCACCACTGTGTGCTGTCTTGTCTGTCTTTCTGTGTTCAAAAGCAACCTATCCTACCCAACCTACCTCCCCAAACATACCTACATCCCCTCCCCAACATCCCACTCTCACCTTAAAAAAAAGGGTATCTGTCATGCAAAAAAAAATATCGCCACATACATAGCTCTTCATTTTGCCACCATGTCCAGTGACGTAACTCGATCTACAACCAAATTACTCTACAAATTTATGTTGCCAGTGCCCATCCCTGTGGGGTGTGAGGCTGTAAATTCCAAATTTGCCACATCAGTCACAGCTGTTGCTGCCGGAGAAATGTAGAGCTATGGTTCTTTCCTACACCTGTCCTGCACATCTCTAGCTGCTTTTCATAATGTTTTACCCTCTGCTTGTCCCAATTTCACCATTTTCCTATCACCCTTTTTCTTTTTATTAAATAAAATAAGCATGGGTGTAAGTGGGAGTAAGCGGTGCTAAAGGAAGCTAAGAGTGTTTATTTAACTGTCTCTTAGCAATGCTTAGCACCATGCAAACACACACAAACCTGCTTACAACTGCTTAAAAGTGCCTTAGTCAGTCTGTCTCTATCAGCCCTTGTTCTGCTCGGCAAAAAAATAATCAGCCCTGCCAAGTCTCAAAACCGGTATGCTGTGCACCACAATCACAGCACAGTACCACTACACCATATGAGCTGCAAGCATCTATAATGCTTTTACAAACATATCATTCATTCTGGTCATTTAACATTAATGGAAAAAAGTAATCACTTCGGAAAAAAGTAACCACTTCCTAGTTCAGGACCCTGTGCACAAAAATCACAGTAACATACCTCTACACCATCTGAGCTGTGGGAATTTTTAATGTTTCGGCAAACATATCATGCACAACAGTCATTCGACTTAAGGACTCAAGGGGGAATCATATATCCGTAATACTGTTTTATATATATATATATATATATATATATATATATATATATATATATATATATACATATATATATATATATATATATATATATATATATATATATATATATATATATATATATATATATATATATATCACACACACACACACACACACACACACACACACACACATATTAATATTAATATATATATATATATATATATATATATATATATATATATATATATTCATACAGAGATGTATAGGCAGATAATCACCTTTTACTGCAACAAATCTGCAAAAAGCCTGACAAATGGGGGGGATAAAGGGCAAACAATAGTGACGTTTTTGAAATATAGCTGTCAAACACGTAGAAGTCTGCTAGAGTGGCATGATGTGCTTTAACATACAATGCTGGACAGATTCCATGTCTGAAACAAAAATGAATGTCAATATATACTGATGTCAATGCTCACATCATCCAAGTGATTTTTCAGAAACCCACAACTGTTGTGGCCAACAGACAAAACATATGAGACACACATCAGGACAGTGTCTAGACATCTAGGACAGTGGAGATGTATGACCACAGTCATGCAACAGGATGGAAAAACCTGTGACAGCCACCAACCATGTCAACCAGCACCTTCTGAACCACAGTAAGACCAACATGACACCAACCCAAATTAGGTCTGGGCAATTCCCCATGTATATCCAAATATATCATGCACTACAGGGATGGAACTGCAGGGAAAGCAGATAGTGGTGCATAAATGTCCACTCACAACCATTTGCACCATAGTCACAGCAACATGCCAGTACCCCAAATGAAGTCTAGAGTAGAATGACTGAACGAACATATCCTGATTCCCAGCCACACAATACACTGACAGATACTGGTCCAACTCACAGTGTACTGGGAATCCTAATGTGTTACAGGACCTTTCTCAGTCTGCCCCAACAAACATACAGACCTGACAGACCACCAGGAGCCATAGTAGCATGCACAGTCAGATAGAAAAAGGATCTGTGACACTCACATCTGCTACTCTCCCTACCCAGCCAAACAAACATCTAAACACGACTCTGCTACACAATCTTGGCAGTTGTTTCACAATGGCCAGACATACATAACTCTTCTATGTACAGATTTGTGCAAAAAGTCCAGGGTGTGAGACCATATTCATGGCCACTTCTGCATACCACTTCCAGGAGTCTGCTAAGTTAATGAGATGAAACCTTGAGTGCAGACAATAAATGATGATAGCACATACCTCTGACACTTTTACTGCAAGACATCTGGACAAAGCATGACATACTTGGGGGATGGGGGTGGAAAGAGGGACATAACTCACATAATGGTGTTACAAACTGAAACAGTTGACAGTGTCACAGGCTTTGTTGTAGCATAACATCCCTGAAGGATATGATGTCTGAAACACCAATGGATGTCAACAGTTACATTGACTATAATCCCCACCTTATTCTACTGCTTCCACAAAAACAGACATTGTGAGAAACAGACCAAACATAACAGGCGAACCCCTGGGCAGTCTGTGGAAATCAGGACAGTTCAGAGGTATGTCAGAGATATATCACTGTCAGATGTCAAGTCACACAGAAAATGCATATCCAGATGAACCCTGTTAAACTAGCAACCCTCTATGTGTATACCAGCACTACTGACCTACAATCTGACCCAATTCTGGACCTTTGTTCCCCATGTTGCTGGGCTGTCTCCACATGTCTTCTCCTGAGAGGTATTCCCACCTACTGTCTGTGAAGCTGTAGCCTCCACACCTCCATAATGTCCTCCATACAGGGAAGAAAAAGGGGCAAGGCACACATGTAGGCCATAATGTTAGCACTGTGTTGCTATGGCATTGGCAAATGGAAAGACAACACAGCTGATCTGGATGAAAGTAGCAAGTGGGAGACAACAACTGATGCACAGGCCATCACCTGCTCAAGAGCAGTACCTACAAATGGCAAGCTGCTGCCTATGCAACACAGGTATCATCCCATCTACACAAAGACAGACTGTGACTACACAAACCTAACCATTTGCATTGTTGTGAGGGATGTCCTGAGCACTATATGAGTTATGTCAATCAAGTAAGCATGTAATGGAATGCAGAAGCGGGGATGCAATGATGTCAAATGGGACTTAAACACTAGGCCACAACAAGACATGCTGGACTCATGTGCTGCTGTCCAGCACCTATTGTCATTACTGCATGCCCTGCTTGCAATGACATGGAGCATATCTCTGGCCCCTGAGTCACCGTAGCAAAGGTCAGCTCATGTATGACTACTACTGGTGTCTCTGCTGTCCAATACTGAGTGTGTCACTGGTAGGCCAGCCACCTGAGATGTTGTAATTATTCATATGTCACCTGTGAATACTACTCTGATACATATGCTTGTCTTACAAATGTAAGAGATGTACATAGGGTATGTGCATACTACACAACAGGTGCAGATGTGTGTATTGATCTGTATGTGGTATACTGAGCGCATACCTGACAACTGTCCAGAGTTTTGCAGACTGGCCACATGTCTGCCTCATATTTGTAGTCAATGCCTCAGACAGTTGTGTATTGTCTGGCACATCACTGGCAACCCATTAAAGACTGAAGTCATAATAAATTAGCATACATTTTATTTTTCAGATGTCATACCCACCAGAGTACACCTGTGAATGTGACACCGTCTTTGCTGGCAAATAAGTGTGTTTCAGCTAGATTCATAAAGTGACACTATTTAATGGCCTTTGCCCCCCACGGATGTGTGCCTTTGTGCAGATATCTTGCTCTAACAGGAGCTAGGTGCCTGAACATGACATCCATGTCAATGCAAGCGTATGTTGTACTGTAGGATGCTGACAGTTGTGTAGTCACTGACACCTGCTTTCTTGCTGTGGAGAGCACACAAGCCTTGCCAGGTCACTCATCCCATCATATGTTTAGACCCCAAATGGAGGCCTGCAAAGCCACAGGAGGTGGAGTGTTGAACATTAGCATACACATACACACCTCCAGGCTGGCCAAACAGTATGTCGCATGGGTGACATCCCGAGTGCAGTTAACAGTTGACAAAACACTTGCTCAAATCATAGCTAGCTACAACCCTCCAACCATGACTATGGACAACCATCACACCTATTGGGACCTGCTGGAATCTGTCAGGAGTCAATCGTCTACCTTGCTTCTGGGTGACTTCAAATACCCAACCATAGTGTGCCTGATCTATGCCACCTGAACATGAATGCACATAGATTCCTTGGCTTTGTCAATGACAATGTAGTGGATCAGCTAGTCAACACTCCTACAGCTGGTGGGACTCTCATGTACATGGTTCTAACCAATATGAGTAGCCACTGTAGCACTCCTACAGTGTCATCCTCCTTGGTAATATCTGACCACATAGCCATAACTGTTCAGGTAACCATCTCCCCTGCTCCCCACCCCCCTTTACAGTGTCAAACAGAAATGAACTGTACACAAATGACTATAAATCCCCTCAGAGTAGGTAGACGTAGCTGTACAGCCAATTTCCCATTTGTTGGATCTAGCAGCAGTATCCAGGTCCACACCACAATACTATGTGGGCAGCCACATAGCTGTATGGACTCAGCAGTACCTGACAGGATAACATCATCTCCCTCAAGGTAGGGTAAACACCTGTAGTGGAGAGCTGCAATACACAAATACCATCATAAGTGGAAACAATTGCTGGACAGGCAATGAGGGAACAGATGCCTCATTGGAAGCAATGTCAACTTAGTCTGTACAAGCAAATAAGGGCACAGGTGATGTGCCCCAAGGCTGTCTTTGAGTGCAAATCAGACACATCCACCAAGGCCAATCACTAGACCTTCTATACATATGTCTGCAATTCCATAGGCAACACACAAATCTGCTCTGTAGTTGTGGTCAATAACACCACGTGCACATATAACATAGATATAGGCAACTGCCTGCAGACATGTGAGGTATAAACACCACCCCCTGTCCCCCCCAGTGGTACACATGTGCATGTACAGCACCTGACCTTTCTCCTCATCATCAGGAGGCAGGTCCATAATGCCCTCTCAAAGGCCACACAGAGGTTTCCATAGTCATGATACCATCCCTGGCTGCATTCCACTTGAACACAGGCATGGTCTCTCAGATCCATTCTGCACTGTAGTCAACCACAGCCTGAGTGCCGGTGTCATCCCACCTGCAGAGAGAACAGCAACTGTCATCCCTATACACAAAGGTGGAGCAATCCACCAACCCAGCCAGTATGATGCACATCAGTCTAACTAGCCTGCTCTGCAAGGGCATGGGAGGCAATATCAAAGACATTATGAACAGGGACATTGGCAACATCAAAATGCCTGGGCCCACACCACATGGTATTGTCAAAGGGAGATCAGGTCTGTGAAACCTGATTTACCTCTCTGAGTGGTCAACAAACACAGGGATGAGGGAGGATAGTGAACAATGACTACATTCACATAGCCCAATCCTCTCACACTAATCCCCAGGTTGACAGGATGCATAAGCCTACACAGCTAGGCACTAAACTGTAGGTTACCAGAGGGGTAGCTAACTGGCCCAATGATAGCAGCCACTCAGTCAAAGTAGTAGAACCCACCTCTAATAGTAGATTCATCCACAACTGTGTACCCCAAGGATCAGTTTGGGAGCCTCTACTGTTTGAGATATATGTATCTAAGGTACAGGACAATAGCCCCGCCGGGGCTGTGGAAGGTGCAGTCATGACTGCCTGCAGGTGAGGATTTCAGTCCCACTGTATCCATATGGGGGCTCATGGGCCTCTGATTCCCAAACACTCTCCCCATCCAAGGTGTTTACCCACACATGCATCATACACTGCCCCTGTCTGCTGTCCTGTCTGTCTTGTCTATCTCTACCCAACCTACCTCCGCAGATGCACCTACAATCCTTCCCCAACATCCTAATCTCACCTTCCAGAGAAAAAAGGGCATTTGTCACCAAAAAACGTATTGCCGCATACATAGCTGTCCATTTTTTACAGATGTCCACTGGACACATGTAATCTAGTTCAATTGGCGTGACAACACATTTCTGTTGTCCTCACCCCTCTCTCTGGGGTTTGACTGTCCAAATTCACCTCCAAATTCTGTACAAATGCACCACTGTTGATGTATAAAAAATGGACAGCTATGGACCTTCCCTACACCTGTCCTGCACATCCCTAGTTACCTTTCATATTTTGTATCCCTTTGTGTGCCCCTTTCTCACCACTTTCCTATAATCCCTTTTCCTTTTATTTTAAAGGAATTAGCATGGGTGTAAGCGGGACTCCATCAGCCACTGTTCTGCCTAGCAACAAAATAAGCCCTGCCAAGTCTCAAACTCAGGACCCTGTACACTACAGTCAGAAATATGTTCTACTACACCATTTGAGCTGTAGAAATGTCTGATGCTTTTTCAAACATATGATACAGTAGAGTCATTCAACAGTAAGGAAAAAGCTCTGTGGAATCACTCAGGTTTTGCATATATACGTATACAGAAATATATGTATGGAGATACATATATATGAAAACTATATTAAAATGCATATATATATATATATATATATATATATATATATATATATATATATATATATATATATACATATACATGCTCATAACAAGAAGGTTCTGAAGAAGTCTTTCATACTAAGACGAAACCTAGGTTACACATTTGTTGTTTTGGTTGTATATTATTTCTTTCACTGTTCTTTGTTTTTTCGTTTTTGTTGTGAATTGTGTGACATAATTGGATATTATTTATTTCGTTTCAACTTGTTCATTGGACTTGGACTTTGGGTGTGGTGGGGAATTCATTCAGCACTATTTTTTGCTTGACTGTTACTCATATCTCAGAAGCATACCTCTCAACCTGTTAGTGCAAGAAATCTGGGCAAAGGCTGTAAAAATGGGCAGACAATGGGCCAAAACTGGGGACATAATTCAAAGAGTGCTCTTAGAAATGTAGAAAGTTGCTCGAGTAACAGGGTTTGTTTCAACATACATGTTCTGAAGGATATGAGGTCTGGATCTGAAATTATGTCATCATTTACTGACAGAAATCCTCAGGTCATCACAGTGATTTAGCAGAGGAATTAGAATAATTTGTGAAACAGAGACAAAATATGAGCAATAAACCTGGATGTCCTGCAACAATCTGGCCAGTTGAGAGGTATGGTCAGAACCCTTTAGTGCAACAAATCTGGACAAAGCCTGACAAAGTGGGGGGTACTTGACTAGATAAGCTGAGACATTTGCTACAGTAACACCATCTGTTCTGACATATATTGACTGAAATAGCACAGCTCCAAGACTCAATTGCTTCTCATTAGTTAGTGCCTGAAATCCTGACATCATCCCCCTCATTTGTCAGACATACACAACACTAATGGGGACCAGACCAAAGATATGAGCAAGACAACTGGACATCCTATGCATATCTGGACATAACATGACATTAGGAAAAGTACACTGAGCTGCTTAGCATGTCACCAAGCACTATCCAAACTACAGTCAGACTGACACAACACTACCTCAAGTCAGCAATGGGGAATTACATATGCATTTGCAAATATATTAGGCACTACAGGTATGTAACAGTAGTGAGAAACAGTCTCAAGTGTGAGCCTGCATACCCACAACCAATTTCACCACAGTCACAGTGACATACTGGTAAACCAAATACACAGTAGAGTATAATGACTGTGTGAACATAAATATCATATCTGACACTCACACACTACCCCTACATATACTGCCCCAAGTCACAGTGTAGTCTGACTCCTGCAGTGGTATGGAACATGTCTCAGTTTGCCCCTACAAACATATACAGCCAATAGACCACCAGAAACTGGAGCAGCATGCACAGTCAAATAAAAAAGGAGCCATGACACTTAAATGTACCCCCTTCCCTACACAGTGCAACAAACATTTACACACTACACTGCTACACAATCCTGACAGTCTGTTAACAATTGCTACACATACACATACCCCTCAGTTGTACAGATTCCCACAGAATTTCCAGGCTCTGTTCTCATATTTATGACCCCTTCCTCATACCATGTCTGGCATTCTGCTACATCACTGGGATGATATCTGGAAGGAAGGCACTAACTAATGATATACCATACCTATCAACCTCTTACTGCATGACATCTGGACAAAGCCTGACATAATTGGGGGACAGAGGCTCAAACACAAGGATGTAATTGAAATATTGCTGTTATAAACTGAGAAAATTGCTGGTATTACAGGGTTTGTTGTAACATATCTTAACTGAGGGATATGAAGTCACAAACACAAATGGAAATTAGCATTTACTGACTGCAATACCCAGGGTGTGCTACTGATTTGCCAAGGATAACTGTTGGAAGAATAGACCTAACATAAGAGTCAAACCTCTGGCCATTCTGCAGATAGCCCTATAGTTGACAGTTATGTCAATCAGATAACACTGTCAGACTGAGACCCATGCAGAATATCCATGTCCACACAAACCCTGTTAACTAGCATGATTCCAAATGTATAACAGCAATACTCACATTTTTCAGTAAGTCTGGGTCCTTCTCCTCAATTTTATTGGGTTGTCTCCACATGTTTTCTTGTAAGAGGTATTTCCAACTACCTCTGGGATGCTGTTTTTTCACACACCTCCATGATGCCCACATGAAGTACTCAATTATAGGAGTGTGTTGCCATGTCGTTAGTTATAGGAATAACAACACAGCTGTTCTGCATGCAAGTAGCAAGTGGGGGACACCAATTGGTGCACAGGCCTTCACCTGCTCATGTGCATTACCTACAAAAGGCAAGCTGCTGCCTATGCAAAACAGATGTATACCCAACATCTCTGAGAGAGAGAGAGAGAGAGAGAGAGAGAGAGAGAGAGAGAGAGAGACAGACAGACAAACAAAAACAAACAAACAGAAACTGAAAGTAAACCAACTATACTAGAAAAAAAGTATGTCAAACAAGTAAGCATGTAATGGAATGCAGGAGGGGGTATGCAATAATGGGATATTGGATGTTAAACAAATATGTCTCAACAAGACTTCCTGTACTGATATATTGCTGATCAGCACCTATGGCCATAGCATCTGGGTCTGTCTGCAGAGACATAAATCAGAGGTCAGGCCCCTGAGTCACCCCAGGAAAGGATAGCTCACATATAATTACTACTGGAGTGTGTGTTGAACAATACTGACTGTGACACTGCTAGGCCAGCTACTGGGATGTCATAGATATCCAGTGCTACTTGTGAATACAACTATGATTTACATGTTTATCTCACAAATCTTGAGAGACCTATGCAGGGTTTTTGCATAGTAAACTGCTGTCGCAGACGTGTGTGTTGAACTGCATGTGATATACTGAGCTCATACCATTCAGTTGTCCAGTGTTATGCACACTGACCATATGCCTGCCTCATATTTCTAGTCATTTACTCATACAGTTGTGTTATGTCTGGCAAATCACTGGCAAATCTGTGAAGACTGACATCAGAACATACTAGCATACATGTGAGTGTCGGACATCCTCCAGAGTATTTCTGTGAATGCAAAGGCTACTATGCTATCAAATGACTTAAGTGTGTTACAGCAATATTAAGAAAGTCACTAATTTTGGGCCATTGTCCCCATGTATGTGTGGCATCCTCCAGATGTCCTGCTATAACAGGTTGCGAGGTATGACTGAGCAGCAAGAGTGTAAATACAGTGTGCCATACTGACATACAACAGAAATGTATATCATATATTACCTGTGCACATATATGTATGAGTAGATGTACCTGGAAGCCTCATAACAACAGGCATGGGAATGCAAAACATCAGGTAAATAAGCTGTACATGTTGTAGATGTGTGTAATCTTAGTTTATGTGCATGCAACAGACATACATTTCTACAGCTACTGGTTGTTGCATTGCGCTGACAAAGACATGGGTACTAGAATAAGCATGATTATCAGGCTGTAGTTGGAGAGGTGTCCAACTGGGTTATGACCTTGTGTCCATGCCTACTACAAACAGCTATATGAGCACCTACATAGCTGTATGGACTCAGAAATACCTTACCCGTAGATCCTGCCTCCACCAAGGTAGAGTAATCACCTTTGCTGGACAGCAGCAATACACAAACCACATAATTGGTTACTATATTAGCTGTACAGGGCCAAGTAGGAGCAGGAACTAACTTGGTAGCAAGTCATCCTTTGTCTGAATGAGCATATAAAGTCACAGGTGAATTACTGTAAGGCTAACTATGAGTACAAATCAGACACATCCACTAAGGCCAGTCACAAAGCCATCTTCACATATGTCTTCAATTTCAGAGGCGACAACCTACTCCACCCTGTAATGGTGATCAATCACACCACATACACACACACACACATGCACCATAGCTATAGCCAAACCGCTGCAAAGGGGTTAAGGGCATACATCATCCCCCTGTCCCACCATCTTACAGGTGGATATGCACAGCACCTGCAACCCTCCCATCATCATCAGGGAGCAGGTGCATACTGCCAACTCAAATTCAACAAACGTAAGTCTCCATGGCACCTGATAACATCCCTGTCTGTATCCTACATGAACTCAGGCATACACTCCCAGCTCCATTACATACTGTACTCAAGCAAAGCCTGTACACCATTGACATCCCATCTGCAAGGAAATTGGGCACTGGCATCCCACTACACAAAGGTGAATGATGAATGATGGATTATGCAATGTACTCACCTCTTTGGGGGGAAAATGCCACATTAGGACCAGGAGTCCAATGCATATTCATAGTCTCCTGGTAGATGACAGGGGTATGATGTGGATGTAAGTGGTGGCTAATGAATATCAATGTTGATGTGCAAGTTCTGTAATCACTTTGACCAATGTATGAGGTCCTGTGATGTGTTTCCCTGTTTATGTCTTCCAGGTGACATGCAGCGGCAAAGACAACCCATATATACTGCAGCAGAAAATGCAGCCATCACGGACACCACTATCCAGCACCATGGGGTGATGTTTGGCCATGGCCATCATAATCTGTGGGAGTGGACCACCCTATAGGATGACCTTGTCCAAAGAGTTAATAATTGGGGCCTCCATGGATGCACATATGATCAGGTCAGGCATCAGGTAACTGACCTGATATGTCGTGCCCGGCAAAGGGATGTTGCAGTGGCCAGGGACCGTACCACTACAGGTGGGGTCCTGCCACACAGGCCCCACTTACAGCAACAGAAGAGCTCCTTTCCAACCTTCAGGCAGCCACCGCACACCAGCCAAGCCAGGAAACACAAGTCATGGAGGTGGGTGGCACTCAGGCAGCAGGCGAGGAGGATCCACGTAAGGCCCCAGTGCACATCTATTGAACACTGTTGCAGTCATACTGGATTCTGTAGAGTATTTAGATGCATATGTCAGGTCAAACTGCATTTGTGGGTGGGGTTTTCTAATGCACACACGTGCACATCTATAGTGAAGGACAGCAGATTGTGTATTATCAGAGCTTGTACTGTACATGTGCAGAAAAGTAGCATTCATCTTGTACCAATGCCACATGTGAGTCTGCTGACAATACCTCTCTCCCACAACTAAATAGGTCCCTCTTGTCTGGACGTGAGACAGCAGCCTGAAGCTGGTGAGTATGGGATTGTGCTGTTGTGGCTCACCAGTACCCCAGACATGTTAAGGTCATGCATGTTATCATGAACACAACTATTACTCTCAGCCATATTGCGATATGTGCATGTTCACTCATGGTAGGGTTAACTGCTTTGCATCAGAGTGGTCATCACAGGTCCTATTTGGAGGAAATGTAACATATCTGTAGCATACCTCACAACAAACATTGCAGGGAATCTGGACAAAGACTGACAAAATGGGGGGACAATGTCTCAAAACTAGGGACATATTTTAAAAATGAGTCTTATACAGTGCATATAAAAGAGGTACACACCCCTGTTAAAATACCAGGTATGTGAGATATAGAAAAATGAGACCACTATAAAACATTTCAAAACTCTTCCAATCTTTAATGTGACCTATAACCTGTACAATTCAATTGTAAAACAAAGAGATCTGTTAGGGGAACAATTATGAGAAATAAAAAATATACAATAAGCTAGATCCATAAGTGTGCATGGGCTGAAGCTAATACTGTGTTGAAGCAGTTTTTGATATAATTACAGCATTACATCTACTTGGGTACACACCTGGCATCAATTACAGAGACTCTTTGATTAACACCAAATAACGGTCAGCTGTCCTACTAGATTTTCTAGACATTTACCCAGTTGCCTGGTACAGCAAGTGCCATGGTTTGCATACAGCTTACAAAGCATCAAAGGAATGTCATTGCTGAAAGGTATCAGCCTAGAGAAGGGTACAAAAACATTTCTACAGCATTGCATATTCCATGGAACACAGTGATAACAGTCATCAAAAGATGGTGAAAAAATGGGGCATTAGTGACATTGCAAAGAAGTGGACATCCCTCCAAATGTGTTGAAAGACAAGACGCAAACTGGTCAGGGAGGCTGCCAAGAGACCTATAGCAACACTAAAGGAGTTGCAGGATTCTCTGGCAGGTACTGGTTGTGTACTACATGTGACAACAATCTCCCGTATTCTCCACATATCTGACCTATAGGGTAGGGTTGGAAGATGGAAGCCTTTTCTCACACAGAACAACATCCAGGTCTGGCTAAATTCTCAAGAACAATACATCAGGTCTCCCAAAAGCTTGTGGGAAAATGTGTAATGGTGTAATGAGACCAAGATTGCCCTGTTTGGCCACAATTCCAAAAGGTTTGTTTGGCGCAATAACAACACTGTGCATCACCAAAATAACATCATCCCTACAGTGAAGCATGGTGATGGCAGTGTCCTGCTTTGGGGTTGCTGTTCATAAGCTGGAAGTAAGGTGGAGGGGATTATGAACAGTTCCAAATACCAGTACCTTTTTGCCCAAAATCTTCAGGTGTCTGCTAGAAAGCTGTAGATGAAGATGAATTTCACCTTTCCACACAGCAATGATCCAAACCATATATCCAAATCAGAAAAAGAATTGCTTCACCAGAAGACTATCAACATTTTGGAATGGTCCAGCCAGAGTCCACACCTACATCCAATAGGAAATCTATGTGGTGCCCTGAAGAGGACTGTCACAAGAGATGGCCTCGCAATCTGACATAATCAGAGGGCTTCTGCAAAGGAGAGTGTGCAAATATTTCTAAGTGAAGATGCGCCATGCTGATAGACACCTTCCCAAGAGGACGGACTGCTATAATTAAATCAAAATGCGCTTTAACAAAGTATTACTTTAAGGGTGTGCATACTCATGCAACCAGCCTATTGTATGTATTTCATTTTCTATATGTTACCCCTAACCAATGTGTTTGTTCTTCAATTGGATTGCACAGGTTATAGGTCACATTAAAGGTGGCAAATGTTATGACATGATCTATGTGGTCTCATGTTATATATCAGAAAAACTTGGCATGTTAACAGGGGTGTGTACACCTATTATATCCACTGTGAGCTTAGAAGGTTGTTAGAGTAATCGGTTTTGTTTTAACATATATTTACTGTAGGTTTTGAAGTATGAAACTCAAATTATGTAATTTTTTACTGATGCCAATCCTCAGATCATCACAGTAATGTGTCAAATAAATACAGGATTTATGAGGAACAGTCAAAAATATGAGCCACACATCGAGACATTCAGCAAAACTCTGTGCAGTTGAGAGGTATGATCTGTAGGAGTTGCCACTGTGATATACAGGTGAATGGCAATAATGTGTACATGGCTGAAGTGTGTGCTAGGTGAAGGCCCATCACCTACTAATACTACTCACGTATCCCAGAAGTGTATATTAGTAGTAATATTAAGTGGAAAGGCCTGCACTGCATGATGTTGAAGGCCTGTCCAGAGTGTGTATGTTGTGGTCTGACTGTGTCTTAAATGTCACCAGTTGGCAATTGTGAGGTCTGTGTAATGTCTTTGTGCCACCTCACCTGTATGTGAGTGGTGAGTGTGTGTGTGTGTGTGTGTGTGTGTGTGTGTGTGTGTGTGTGTGTGTGTGTGTGTGTGTGTGTGTGTGTGTGTGTGTGTGTGTGTGTGTGTGCGTGTGTGTGTGTGTGCGTGCGCGCGCACGGGCGTGCATGTGTGTGTTTACCAGCAAACCTTATAGTGCAGGTATTAATTTACATATGTTGTCTTCCCCTCACAGGTGGACATGGTGGTCGTGGTCCCTCTCACTCAGAATCTGATGTCAGTGTCTCTGCATACTCTGACAATGATGGTGGTCATAATGGGGCACAAGTGGGGTTACTCAGGGACTGAATCTGTGCCATCGGTTGGCATCCCACAGTCATCCACAAGGTCCCTGCACACAGTCACAATGCCCACACATACTCTGTCCCCAACAGCCACAGATAATGGACAGTTGGCAGGTGGTGGCAAGGAACAGGCTAGTGTGGTGACTATTGCATGTGTGAGTGTAGCCACTACCCATAGCCAGAGTGCAGGCAAGGTCCAATACAGCCACATGGACAAGGGTGCTTGAAGGAGAACTGCTGCCCATAAAGCCACTATCACAAGTGCCACAGCAGGTGTCACCAGACACATGTTTCGGGTTTTATGGATGCACAGACATGTAGTGAACACAACACCAGACAAATACTCAGGGCCTTGGATGCAACTCTTTCTGGCTTATGTGGCAACATACATGACCTTATTGAGGCCACACATCAAAATACTGAGGTCATGAATAGATGGTAGGGTGAGACCTTGGCAATCCTTGACCATGGCATGTCTGTGCTAGAATGTGTGGTGGGAAATGGGCATCAGCCACGTGGATGTAGGTCAGCACCAACCCCAGCTGAGACTCTATGAGACTGTGCACCTTCACACTCCCATAGTGGCAGTACCACCAGCACTACTGAAGGGAGGGTGCTGTCCACACCACAATGGAGCAGGCCATGGGCATGTGGTCTTGGCCAGTACCATCTTGGACACGGATCCAGGAGACAGCAGTCATCATCGAGAAGCAGTACTGCATCTGGCCTTGGGCTTGGTGGTGCCAGTGAGACCCCTGGCAGGACCAGTTCCCATGTCTGTGCCTGGAGATGGTGAACTGTCCACCCTGCCATGTACATTCCACAGCTGTCCAACATACCCCTGTGTGGGCATGCATATACACACACACCTCACCATCTCAGACAGGTCACCTCCAGACACAAACACACCACCTCTCCATGGCCCATTCATAGAAAACTCCTCCAAACACACACACATGATGTCAACTGTATGGCCCAGCCTAGGCCTCTGGCAAACCCACACAAAACCCTGTGCATATGATGATACCTGTGCTACATCCCTGTCATCCATACCACAGATGCAAAGGCATGCTAATATGGTCCTGATGCACAGGGTAAATTAAGTACAGTTTAGCTATGTAATGCTGTAGATGCTGTCAGCTGGCATTTTATAAGGTACACTTCAGAGTGTGTGCACCTTTTCAGCCATGATGCATTATTGGTGATAGTAACACTGACTGAATGTAGTTTCACATGTTGTTTTCTGTTTGTGTTCTAGGTGTCTGTGTGTCAGCAGTAGGTGGCTCTGCAGAAATTGGCAATGAGAGGTATGACAGAGTGCTAACACATCAGTCATGTCAGAGCCGAGGTAGAGCTGCATATGTACACATTTACCAGGTCTGTGTAACAGTTGTTGCATGTGCCACAGAGCTTATAGGGGTGAGGGGTGTATACAGGTAAGTCTATGGTGGTTGATGTCAGCAGCCCTTCTGAAATGGACAATGGTAAGTGTAGTGGATGGAACACACCTCAGATTGGTAAAACCCACACCCTAGAGGATATTATGTTGACCAAACACACAGAGAATACTGTTCCCACAAACACTGTCACACACACACACACACACACACACACACACACACACACACACACACACACACACACACACACACACACACACACACACACACACACACACACACACACACACACACACACACACACACACACAGACACATGCACAGGATCATAGTTGCCAACGTTGGTTTTGGAATCCTTACCCATTTAGTTAGTGGTACTACAGTGTTATGCAGTTATCATAGATGGCACAGACCTAATAGTGTGATGACTGTTCCAAGGTATCTGTAAAGTGAATAACAACACATGCCCTTGTGAGGTATGGCAATGCGGTGTGTACTGGATGTGTAAGGACTCATTGGACTGTCACATATGAGTCTACAGACCCACAAACACTGCTATACACATGAATGCACACACAATTGCCAGTACTGACATTAGCAGCCCTGCCTTTCATGTTATTCATTCCATACTGTTACATAAATGTTGCACATGGAATGTGGTTTATAAGGCTGAAGAGTGTCTACAAAGGCCTCTACAGTGGATGTGAACAGTGGCCTTTGTAAAGTGGACATTGGGACATGTACTGGGAGTAACATTGCCTAAAATTGTAAACCACAGCCACCCAATGAATATAATTCTCACTCAAACACACACACACAAACACACACATACACACATATACAGGATACTGTTCTTACACACATACACACACACACACACACACACACACACACACACACACACACACACACACACACACATATTTGCCAGGACTGAGATTAGAATGCTTACCTATCTAGTTACTGTTAATACAGTCACATGTGCCATAAAACTTACAGGATGAAGATAGTCCCAAGGTATGTCTAAGGTGAACAACATCACCAGGCCTTGTAAAGTATGGCAATGGGTTATTTGCTGTGTGAGAATGGACCCAAAATACTCAAACCTACAGTTATACACACTTATACACACAAATACACTCATACATGCATTTGCCAGGGCTGAGATTAGCAGCCCTGCCTATCTTGTTAGTTAGTCTATACTGCTACATAGTTCCTGCATGTGGCATGTGGCTTGTTGGGTTGAAGAGTGTCAAGAGATACCTCTATGGCTGATGAAGACAGTGGGCCTTGCAAAGTGGACCTTGGGATGTGTACTGGGAGTACCATGACCTAAAAATGTAAAACCCACCGCCCAATGGATATAGGTTTCACTCAGACACATACACAGTAAACGGTTCTCGCACACACACGTTCACACACACACACACACACACACACACACACACACACACACACACACACACACACACACACACACACACACACACACACACACACACACACACACACACACACACACACACACACAGGACTGAGATTAGAACCCCTACATACCTAGTTATTGCTAATACAGTATTTTGCCATTATTGTACATGCCACAAAGTTTATAGTGTGAAGAGTGTCCCACAGTTCTTATAAGGTGAACAACATCACCAGCCCTTGTAAAGTATGGCAATGGGCAGTGTACTGGGAGAGTGAGGCCTCAAAATGCTGTATCCTACAAATATACACACTTACAAACACTTACACACACTTGTCAGGACTCAGATTAGAACCCCTACCTATGTAGTCATTGGTACTATAGTGTTATGCAGTTATTGCACACACCATGGAGCTTAGAAGGTGAAGAGAGTCCCAAGGTACCTATATAGTGAATAACATCAGCAGTCCTTGTAAGGTATGGCATTGGTAGGTGTGCTGTGTGAAAAGGGCCTCAAACTACTTCCAACCCCATGTTTACACATTCACAAATACTTTTATACACACTAATGCACACACACACACTTTTGCCAGTACTGAGATCCATAGGTTCATAGGTGTGTACTAGGCGAATGGCCATGGAGCCTTTGCAAGCCTAGCCCATGGGAATACCCGGGCATCATGCCACCTGACAATAGTCGCCAGTGTGTCTAATGACTATAGCCACTGGAGTGATCCCAGGGGTGGGATTTCTATTCCCCAGCCACTCATCCAGATTTCTCTTGAAGAGGGGCAGTGAGGTGCTCTGCTTGACATGTATGTGAAGTCTATTCCATAGCATGGACAGTCCCTGGGTTATGAACCTGTCCCTCCAGCATGTTCTGTTGATTGTGGAAATGAGGTTGAGGTCTCTGGGCCATGTGTTGTAGACAGACTGGGTTCTTTAAATGTAGCATTCCTGACAGAGCTGGTTCAGACATGGCTTTGTACGTCAAGCAGAGATCACTTCTAAGTAGCCAATATGAGACAGAGAATAGTCCAAACAACTAACAATGATAAGAAAATCAAGTCTGCTGGTTCAGACTGAAAAGTATTTTATTCTCTAGCTGCTCGGTACAAGACCTTCCAGGAGTTACAAAATCCAGCTAAAATGTGCTACCTTTTATACAAAAAATACAAACTCAATCAATCAATAATACAATCAGACAAATAAAACACTTCCAATTAACCTCTCCTTGTCCCATAGGGACAAAAGTATCATATTTAAGAATAAAAACAGACTCTTTGTATAATAGTTTTTCTTTCAAAAGAATTTCATCATCATTTTCAACAAACATTTGCTCTAAAATATTTAAAACTTATTTTTGTTTCATCAATATAAAAGAAACCACACACAACTTAAGGCATAAATAACCCCTTTGTTGTTTCATGAAAAAATGTTCCCTTGGTACAGATTTGATTTTATTTATATATTCAAAGGAGCATATTATATATTTGCAAATAGAACAACCATTATATTTATAGTGCCCAAAGATGTTGGACCAACATTTAAGTTACTTTTT